>NW_020664384.1:1644797-1732805 GCF_002925995.2 Terrapene triunguis
CGATCAGCCGAACCTGCCGTGTCAGCAGGTAAATAAAACTGGCCCAGCCCGCCAGGGTGCTTACCCTGGCGAGCTGCGTGCCAAACGTTGCCGACCCCTAGTCTAGATAATACTTAGTCCTGCCATGAGTGCAGGGGACTGGACAAGATGACCTCTCGAGTCCCTTCCAGTTCTATGATTCTATGATTTAGATTCAGTCTCTGTATGGACCAACTTCCTTTCTGATGTTACTTCACTACAAAAGGAGTTACCCACTGTTTTAGCCCAATGACGGCATTTCATTTTCATCCCAAATGTGTTACCTTGCACTTGCTCACCCTCTCTACATTAATATGTGTGCACACTCAAACTCGTGTCCTGATACAGTTTTCAGTAGGTTCTATCAGACTAGGCATTATAAATGCCAGTGTCACAGATTTAGCATCTCAGATGTTTTAGGGTTAAAATGACAGTCAAGTTGTATACAGAGATACATATTTTTAACAAAATGTGGTACAAATCAGTTAAGCCTTTAAGAGAGGTCCAAATTTATCGTCTTCTTGGTTAAGCTTTATAGATTTTATTTTGACCAATAGTTTTTCTCCTTCCTTCTACTCTTTTTCTTCACTGTAATTTTTCTTTTTTTTATTATTATTTTTTTCCTCAAGAATAAAATTTAAATTATAATCTCAATATAAAAAGACCAAAAAGTAGAGCAAGGCAAATAATTTGTAATGAAACTGTGTTTTATTGGCTACATAGAGTAGCTGATTTGGAATCACTCTGTAATAATTTATGAATATTGTGTGTTGGCTTGATTATTAAGATGCTTGCTGTATGAATATATTGGGTTAAATCAACTAGGCTGTCTGGACAAACAGGCAGGAATGAAAAAGAATGGCTCAAAATAAGCCACTTCTCTGCAAACACTTGAGAGTTGTTAAGGCACAATGCCAGACCTAAATGCTTTTGCAATTCCGTTTCAATCTCCTGATGAGCCTACAAACTAGTAATGACCTGAAGGGTCACAGCTGGGGAACACAGAAGAACACAAGATCACAGAAAGGATTAAAATGAACCTTCTCTTATGGGAAGTGAGGTAGTTTTTTGGGGGAAATCAGAATGAAACACAAGCACCCACTGAATGAAACATATGCCTACCTCAGTTACCAACATGGGATGGTAAGCCTTTAGCTAAGGTAAACATCTGTGGACTTTTAAAAAAATCCTTTTTCTCTAAATGCTTTCTTATATCTGTTAAAATAAACAATGTTTTGGTTTTTGAGAAGACTGTCTGGTCATTATATTCACCACAGGTCACAGATTTCCAAAGGGAAGAACTGCAGGTTCTGAACACAGTTGGACCTGCAAGGTAACCACAGTTGACAGATTTTGCCTGGTGATACAGCACCCTGTGTAAGAGGGAAAGAAGTGCACAGTTCCACACACAAGAGGTAACGAGGCCTGTCACACTCGGAGAGACCAGAATGTGGACAGAGATACAGCTAGCCCAGTAACCTCCATGATGCATAAGTCACATGGTACTTGGATACATGGATTCTAAGAGCATAACTCTTAGAATCTTGTTTCTAGAATGTATGCTCCCAATTATGAATCTGAAGTCATGGGAAGCAAATAAAATTGGAGTGTGACCAGTCAAAGCAAAATTTTAAAACACTTGAATGAATATTCATGTGAATTTTTTTTCAGTATTTATTCAGCTCTGCTAAAGAAATTTGTTCTGACTTCTTCATTCTCCTTGTTGAAAGAAATAGGTTTCAGAAAGGGCAGCTTGTGAGAATTGGATCTGCGATGTTTGTGTCAGTCTTTTGAATTCTAATTAAATACTGAAGAGAAAAAGGAAACTTGGCAGAAAATTGCACTTACTGTGGACTAATGTCATGTGGTTTATTTGGAAGAAAAATGTTCTAAAACAGATGAGAAACTGTACTTAACTTTGAAAACCACCACTGAGCACTCCCTGGCCAACTACTCTTTGTTTTATCCTCAACAATGGAAAATTAACACTACTAAAACATCAGACTTATTGCAATGACAACTGAAGATCTTATGTTAATATTCTCTCAGACATTGCAGTATGACTCCCGGCTTTTGAGGGGCAATATCTTTGTTGTTTCAAACCAGCTTAGATACTAATTGGTAGGTGGCCAGCAGGCAGGTTTATCCTGAATATTGTACTAAATTGGTTAATCTGTGCTATATTTAAACAGTGGCAACAGATTTTTCATACACTGATTTTTCAGACTCTACTAGCTTTTTGAAAAAGGCCATCTTTTCTTCTCTTCATAGTAATTGATTCCAAACCAGTATTTAATAAAAGTACACAAATGCGTCTCCAGTGATTATTTCTACCATGGCCAGAGCAAATAAAAAAGAGTTACCAGTTCTTCCTCTGCCAGGAGGACAGGGGTACTTGATGCTTTGCTAGAGTCTTCTGCCTGTTCTTCCTTTATGCTCCAGACCCTCCTGTATTCCCTCAAATGAACATTGAATTAAATAAATAAATAGCATTCATTAAATAAATAAATAAATAAATACCACTAAAAGCCTTCTAATTACTTGAAACGCTAGTGCAACAAACTGTACCAAAAGGAAAAGTTGTGTCTTGGGAAAATCTTTCTATGCCCTATTCCAGGGGTTCTCAAACTTCATTGCACCGTGACCCCCTTCTGACAACAAAAATTACTTCACGATCCCAGCAGCAAGGACTGAAGCCCGAGCTGCACAAGCCCCGCTGGCCCGGGTGGGAGGGCCAAACCCTGAGCCTCACTGCTCTGGGCAGGGGGCCAAAGCTGAAGCTCAAGGGCTTCACCCCCAGGCAGGGGCCTTCAACCTGAGCCCCACCGCCCAGGGCTGACGCCCTCAGGCTTTGGCTTCGGCCCTGGGTGGTGGGGCTTGGGCTTCAGCCCTGGGTCCCAGCAGTCTAAGCCAGCTCTGGTGACCCCATTCAAAGGGGGTCATGACCAATTTGGGGTCCTGACCCACAGTTTGAGAACTGCTGCCCTATTCCACTCCTTGGGCTTATTTCTTCATTCACTTCAACCAGTGAACGTCAAGAATAACTCTACCAAGGTTAATGGAGCTACATTGATGTCAGTGAAATGAGACTCAGGCTTTCCATATTCCCACTAAACTTCATCCCTTTCTGCTGCTGCTTTATTTTTTCTTTTACCCTACGCTTAACTTGCTGAGTCAGATCCTAGGCTGGTGTAAATCGGCACAGTTCCACTGAAGTCAAGACAGCTATAGGAATTTGCATCTGCTGAATGAGGATCTGCTCTCATCCCTCTTTCTGAGGTTGGGGCAGCCTCCCAATCAGCAAGCTAGATGCCCAATTTGTCTCCTTTTTCACATCTCTGCTAAAAACCTTCCTGTTCCATGACATCAGTCTGTACTAGTCTTCATGCACAGCTCCACTATCCATCTCTTGTGTTAATTGTACTATTTCCTTCTAGACTGATTTCTGATGAGCTTGTACCTTATTTTCTGTCCTATCTGTATTTTTACTACTGTTCAGTGCTGTGTGCATCTAAAATGTAATATAAAAATAAAACCCTGAAATTCAGTTGAGTTGGATATTATGTATGCACAGGAGCTACTGTTCGTAACATTTGCTTAATGATTAACAGATTAAATCTTCTTCTGACAATATGATTAATACTACTGCTGCCAATGGTTCATCTGCCTTTTGGTTATAAGCCCTGAAAGTCCATTTTTTACCCAGTTATTTAATCTCTTCACTATTTCAAATTGCGTCAGGTTGAACTTTGGAGCACTTTGAGCTCTGTGACTCATCAACCTTTTCTTAAAGAGAAGGTCGCCTCTCAGGAGGACAGAGGATCACCATGGCTTTTGACTTTGTTACAATAAGAAATGTAGACAATGAGCGCCTAATTCATACTAAGACAGGGACAAAAGTCTGGACTCAGACTTCTCTACTTAATCCATTACTGCTTTGGATCTAGAAGATATGGGTATCATTAGAACAATGCATAGGCTGGCAGTCTGGCTTCTTGTAGTCTTTGATCTCTGTGAGATGCCTCCTATAGAGTTAGCGTCTAAATTATTTTCACATAAACAAAATTTAAACCTGAGATTCTTGTAAACTGTCCTCTAAAAAAATGTCACCTGAAAAGGAAACAAATGTCCTGGGTGACTGCTATTCTGTCCTGTAAATTAAAACAAAAGCAAAGCAAATGCCTCTCCAGAAAACTCAGATTCCCATGCTCATGACAATACAGACAGAGGATGCAGAATGCTTCAGTAGTAACTAAGGAAATTAAATTTTTCTATTTTCTTCCCTACTACTCTGATTCAGTAAATCCCTTCTCAGGAGCTAATCATGTTAAGTGCTTTAGATTATATTAGATGTGATAATGGATAGTCCTATCTAGGTCTAACAGCCGACGCATTCTCATACGTCAGCTAATGATCAAAGGGTTAATTTATATTCAGAATACTAAATATGAAATACCTCCATTTCAACACCAATTTTTTTTTAGCAGTAAATGGTATTGTAGACAGTACAGCCCCTTTTGGACCCAGAAGAGGAACCATTACCATGAGAGCGCTCTCTGTGTCCCAACTGCTCTAATAAAGGAAGTCAATATATTCCTCAGGATTGGGAAGCCAGGAGGAGGTGGAGTTTCTTCAGTTATTCAAAAGCCAGAGGCAGGGATATTGTATGTTGCACAAGAAGTTCTGAAATAAAGGTGCTCTGATCTATACGTCAGTTTGATCATTCTCATGTCAGCCTAATGGCCAGCTTTTGTGCTGGGATCATATTCTCAATTATCAAAAGAATCAATCGATATGGACCACATATTGAAGAATCTTTCTGGGCTTTAGTTACTATTCCAGTTATTATATGTAAGGGAGGAAAGCATCTTTGGAATCATTAAACACTTTTCATGTTGATAGAAAAAGTAATTGCAGAAAGGCTCTTCAGAAGTCATTAAAATAGCCGTAGGTATTTTTGAATCAGACACTTGTGTTACAAGAAGATATTTCAGAGAAGCGAGTTGGAGCCACTTGAATGCACATACTCGTCAAATAAGCCTGCTATTTGTTTATGATAGAGATCCAGCTTTGCAAACCTAATGCCAATGAGATCAAATAGCTGATAGCCTGAAATTTGATCAAAGAAGACACTCTATGTGGACAAGTATTTAAATAGGCTTATCTAGTGAAGAAATAAATCAGTGTTTTGCAAACTCCACTCAAAAGTCCATGTCCTATTTGAAAGATTCAGTCATAGACAGTATTTAAGTTCGTGTTTGCCACATACTAGATATGGGCTCAAAATTTAAAAGTCTGGATACTCATTTAAATTTTGAACAGTGCAAAGTCAAAGTTGGGTGGGTGCTGAGAATCCAAGGTTTTGATTCACCCCATTATATAGATAGGTACCATTTGCAAAATTTGAATCTAGACCCCAGGAGTGAAATCTTGACCCCTATTGTACTTGATATGTTTTATCATTGTCTTCAATGAGGTTAGAATTTTACCTCAGTTTTTGGTTTGAGGGAGGGTCCATCTCTAATGCATATAGGTTCTGCATCTAATCAGGATCTTTTCATCTGATCACTAGGGAGCATCTCCCAAATCTGAGAGCTAACATATGAGGCGCACCCAATGCCAGATGGCATACTGTTAGGATATTTACCCAGAATGTGTCATATAATGTGTCACTGGAAAACTAATAACCCACTGATCATTAATATTCTTGCATGATGTGCATACAGTAATCCCACAAAGAACTTTACAGATGTGCTGGAAATATGTGACTAAAAGTTACTTAAACTAGCCATGTCAGAGGGAGTTGATAAACGGGTTTTCTCCAGACAAAGGAAAGAGGACAACATCTCAAATCAGGTGTGCCAAATTCTATGGGCTATGCATTTGTATCAGAGGTTGTTGCAGGAAGAGATCATATGCACTGTAAAAACCACCAGCAGGGGAGGAACCAGCATGGTGTCTACACCCATCCAGGGAAAGGAACTTTATCTGGGGACACCCTTCAGAAGAATGCATTTCAAAGATTAACTGGACTATAAAGAGAAGGGGAGAGAACCCTTCAGTTATCCTTCACCTGAGGAGTCAAAGAAACAGAGCACTTTGAGCTCTGTGAAGGGTCCTAGACAGAGAGTCTGGTCAGCTGTGTTCCCTACTGCTCAATTTGCCTTTGACCACCCATCAAAGCCTAAATGTGGCATACAGTGTGTGGTGCAGGCCCCAAATTAAAGGGAGAGAGAAAATTATTCATGTATTAAAATGCTGTGGAATTCATTCATTTGGAGTCATTAACTTTCTATAACTTCAGTTTTATGTTTTTGCATTTCTGATGTAAATTATTGTCAAACATGAAAGTGAAGGGACAGTGAAGTAAAGTGAAATGTAGATAATTTTGGAGTTTAAATGAGTGATGTCCCTCAAAATGTGGCACAGTTGAGAAGTATTCTTTGCAATGCTTTTACATTTTTTTCTTGTTTTGCTTAATATCTTTGCAATTACAATTTCATATTTTTGTGAGGAAAACAAGTGACAAAACTGTGGTAATCCTTATAGAAATCTTCTAAAGAACTCCTGTAACAGACACTGCCTGCTAATGGGAGCTGTGTATACACATCGGTGAGGAATAGATGCCTTAATCATCACCAACTTCTGCCTTATGGTTTTCTGAAGGGGTCTGTAATTCAGCCCTCTGTGTGTTAATCACATTTTATGTTTGATATAATTTCTTAATTATCCCACAAAATATGCGAGAAAACTGCTCATCTAGGGAGTGAAGATTAAAATTAAAACTTTCACAATTTTCTTCTACATTGTGTGGGTGTCAGCTTAACAACTAATATAGAGCAGACAAATATCAACAGAGATGTCAGAAAAACCAGTCATTACAACAGCTGGAACAGTAGTTATTTACTTTTTGCTGTGAAAGCGTTTTCTCAGTCTGTCTGCAGGTAATAACAAATCCATTTAAATACATTTTGTGTTCATTGCCTGGCATTGACTCTGGAGCATTTAATCTCTCAATAGTAAACGGTATTTATGTTTTAAGAAGTAAGAGTGAAAAAAATCCTATTTCCTTTAGCACCAATGTTGAGGGAAACAGTGCCACCTCCCACTCATTTGTTCTTTTTTGGGTCAGTGAGAAGCTCTGAGAAATTCAGACTTTGAAATATGCTAAGAATGTGGTTATTGCACATAGGTTGTGGCTCTGATTGTTTCATAATTTATTAGATTTTAAAGAACAGTCATTTCTCTGGTTTTGTTCCCATACATTAACATTTTGCAGGTCATAGCCTGTTAATTCAAACTGAGAAGGAGCAGATAATATTTTCCCTCCCTAGTTCAGCAGAGAACAGCTGTTGCATGGCAAGACTCTCTGGTTAATAAAATAAATAAATAGAAATAGGGTGATACATATAGCAGTCGTTCAACCAGGAGGACTAACAAGAAATTACCCAGGCTGGTATCCATAGGTTACCGTCACAGATGTACTTACCAATTAGTCTTTGGATAATTTCTCATCAAAATAGAAATAATGATCTAATTATAAGACTAATTAGGGCAAATACATTATAGGTACTAGCTAGTCTCAATATAATTTACCATGCAATACTCCAAACTTCTCATTGTAAAACATCTCATCTCTAAAGTACAGAGGAGATGTGTGACTGCAGGGCATTTTAAGGCTATTTTATCCATGGCAACCACTGTTATGCTATGTCTGGAATAGCATTCAGGTCTGTTCTAAATGTCTTTTGGAATCCATGACTTTTGAACATGGTTTGTGTCAATGCAAGGTAAATCTTCCAGACATTTCAAACACATACTTATCCAGTAAACCAATTTTCCTAGCCGTCGTGTGGGTGGAACTGAGAGAACAAATATTAAACTGGTAATTCCTGGAAATGTACAGGGGCAAAGAATACCTTATTAATATTCATTTACTATGGGAGCCTTAAAATGCACATATATGGTTGACATTGTGATGACTGTGAAGAGGAAAAAAACAGTCCACATGGAAGATGTTCTGGTTTATTGAAGCACTGTTTATACTCAATGGCTCTAGCAGGACAATGGTCCAAACTTCACTTCGTTTCACAGGTATAAATTCACAGTATCGCCACTGAATTTGGCCCATTGTTGGGCTAGAGTCAGCAACTGTCTTGAGAAGCCATTGGACATCTTTTTAAAATACCACCTGCTTTGAGACATCATCTGACCTGCTGGCTTTAATTTCTGCTGAGCCAATACTGCAGGTAGGTACTTGTTGAGCTGCCCGGACAGCTTCTGTTGTTGCTTTGGGATGCCTTCTGGGCTACTGCTGCTGGTGCTTAAAGGCAGCCTTTAAAAGTGGTCCCTGTTGTCTTTGCTTTTCCATTACTTTCAGTTATTGTACTGCTGTGGAGACGGACAAAGCTCCAGGTGTTATATTTCAGCCCTGCTAGACTGGCAGATCGATGGGGATCACACTGATGACCCTGACTGGAGAATGGGTAGTTGTACTCCTGACAGAGAAGGGCATGGGTCTGAGGTATGCACTGGGCCTATAGGCTTGGAAGAAGGCAAACCGGTGTAATGCCCAGTGCTGTTGGGACAGAATCTTTTAATATGGGATACTAACTACATCTGATGCTCTTGATATATGGCCGCTCCAATGGAAAAAGCTCCTACATATACTGAGACTGAATTCCATCCATAGAGTAGAACTTAAGGGCTCCTAGTTTTTCTTGGTGGTGGTAGTTTATAGTTTGTTTGTAATATGCTGCATTCAACATGAATAGTATAGAATTCAATGTGACTGGGT
This sequence comes from Terrapene triunguis, assembly GCF_002925995.2. Classification (NCBI taxonomy): domain Eukaryota; kingdom Metazoa; phylum Chordata; order Testudines; family Emydidae; genus Terrapene; species Terrapene triunguis. The sequence goes on from NW_020664384.1 coordinate 1,653,613, forward strand.
TTTGATTAATTTAAGTTTGAGAGTGGCTTTTTTCCCAGCCACGGGTTAAAGAACTTTGCCATGTGTTTTAGTTTCCAGTCTTGTCATTAAGAGCCTACCTATGAAGGATGGCTACTCCCTAAAGATAAAGCTGATATCAGTGTACTGAAGAAATGTGTTTCCTGAAATGCTTTCTCATCATGTCTAATTTTGAAACCAGAATGGAAACACTCTGACATGCAGATATGAGTCACCATTCTGGGTAATCTAAATCTCCTGAGCAGATGCCCATATTCAGCAAAGAACTTGAGCATGTCCTTAAGTCCCATTTATTTCAACGGGACTTAAAGTTAAGCATATAATCAAGTGCTTTGTTGAATTGGGGGTCTTGAGATATTTCACTTGATAGTTTCTCCCTCTTCCCCAGCCACTGAGGTTCCTGCAACTAAACTTGATGTCTACAGTCCCTGTGAAAACAAGCTTTGGAGGAGGGGTTAATATTGAATTAAAGGTATTTTTACATCTTGAGGAAAATTTGGAGTTCCAAGTTTAGGGAGCAAATTCTAACCCTTTAGTGGGAGTATTTATCAAAGGAAATGTCATTAAATTGACAAGTAGAAATTACCTCAAATAATCTCAAAAGGTTCAATCTCAGAGGTTAAGTTTATGCAAAAGGAGGTAAGGAGGTGATCCCGGTACCAGTTTTCTTGACATACTGGAATCTTTCCTTGAGAGCATTTAATCTACCAGTGCAGATATCTGAAATCTTCAGAGTGCTATTTAAATCGGTATTCTCTAAAATACCACTAAAATGGGTTTTTGCATGCTCTTGTTGTAATGTTTACCTTATTTTGAGATAAAGACTGCATTATGTGCAATATCTGGAAACATCATGATTGTATGTCCTTTTAACAGAGGAAACCAAAATACACAACTTTCCCGATTTAGACCAAACAATACAGGCCCAGAAGAAAAGAATTACTGACATCTATATTTACTTAGGAATTAATTATACTGTTTTATTTACTGCCTAATTTCAAATTATTAGTGATGGGGAGAAGAGAAAATATTGTTCTCTACTATAGTACTTGATTTTGAATGACCAAAATCTAAAAATCCTGCAGATAGTGATAAACAGAGTGCAGAATATATGATGCTCATTATGATATATTGTTGAAATCTATTATCCCAGATTTTGAAAAAATGATAGCTTGGGTTTTCAGAAATGATAAAGATTGCTAATTACTTGTTATTTTGCCTCTTTTTTTCACATGACATGCCAATGTGTAACTTTAATAACTAAAGTAAACTTTCTGCTCGATCTATTTTAACCCATTTGTTGTTTGTGGTGTTTATATCATGTGGAACATATCCTCCCCTTTCCTCCCCATCAGTAGTACCTTTTTGATCTTACTCTGATAGACCCACTTTGTGGTTAAAGAGGACTGTATACTGGGAGGTGATTCTATGACTTTTTCTTATGCATTGTAACCCTGTTCCACCTGTCAGCTCTTAGATCAATACTCTGTATATAGGTAGGTGTATGCGTGTAATGCACATATTTTAAAATTGATAAATCCTTTTAAAGTCAATTTGGATTGAATTAATATATCTTTAAAATATACAGTAAAAAATACTATACATCAAACCATGTTGTAGATCTTTTGGAGCTACATGTCTAGCTGGAGTCCACAATCGTACAGGTCCATTCATGTCCTGCAGCTGAGAAGGGGCGGCAGAGCCAGGGGCCCTCACCCCACCTTACCCCTCCCCACCCCACCCCCAAGACCCTGCTCCCACACCTCCTTTTCCCCCCAGGGCCCCATCCCCACCCTACCCCTTCCCCCGAGGCCCCTCCAAGGTCCTGCCCCCCAGCCAGAAGCAGGGCAGGGTAGAGCCGCACAGGCAACTGTGGGGAGCCAGTGCGAACCCTCCACCTCCATCTACCCTGGGCAGGGAGCCTGGGGGCAGGGATACAGGGGAAGAGGAGGGGAAGAGGGTGGGGTCCACTGTGGGGAAAATTGGATGGGTCGGGCCCATCCACTTTCAAAAAGTGGGAGGGTCATGCAGGGCCGGCTTTAGGAAGTGCGGGGCCCAATTCGAACATTTTTGGCGGGGCCCCAGCAGGGATGACTAAAAAATAAAAAAAAATTTTAAAAAGCCTTTCATTTCTTAGCAACTGGTTCCCTATAAAAAGTTCTGATTTAAGGGATGTGCCACAGTATGTATTTTTTGTACCAATAGGGTTACCATACGGCCAGATGGCGATTTAAGAACCAAAAAGCCTGACATGTCCGGGAAAATACGGATGTATGTTAACCCTACCTAAAGTTCTTTTTGAAAAAGATGGGCCTGAACTAGAAATGAGCTCCGTTTCACATGTGTGGGTCCCCGCCACTCCCTGGGGGTGTGCTAGGGTGACCAGATGTCCTGGCCACTGCTGGAAATCCTCTGGAGAGACAGTGTGTTGCCTATGTAGTCCCCCACCCCCTATCCCTTCCCACAGGCTGAATCAGAATGGGCATTGTGGATTGGTATTGCAGAAGACATTAGAAGGTATTGCATATGTGCAGTATCCTTGATGCTGTGTGGAGGGTGAGAGACACTGAATTGCCAGTTGTGTCCCAAAAAGACAGCAGCTAGTAACTGAAATAGAGCAAGCAGACTGGGAGAGGATGGGGTGCAACAGGATAAAGTAAACATCCCCTTAAACATAGCTGAGGGTGAGGAATAGAGAGGGACATCCCTTTCCATAATAACCCGGCCTCTGAAAACTCACTGGGATGGTGAGAGTCACCATGACCCTCTTTACCTTTGAAGGTATGACCCTGTTTTGGTTTCCCCCTCCTCCCTACTTACAGAAGAGCTTCAAGGATTACTGCAGCCCTAGCAAAGGAGAGAGGAGGAAGTGCAAGCAAAGCCCCTTGCACTCCAGGGCAAGCTGTACCTGAATTCTATGGCAAGGTATCTGTATTCTGCACAGTCTTGGGTAGAGGAGAAGGTAAATTGGAGGTCTTGACAAATGGGTATGGGGCAATTGGAGGCATAGGAGGAACACATTGGCTAGATGCTGTAACTAAAATCGTCAGCAGGGAACGAGTGCACTGTGTGGCCAATTAACTTGTCAATTTCATTTTCAAAGATAACATTGAAATGAATTGATCAATCCCTGCTTCTCAGATCTTTTGTTTCAGGTGCTCTGCAAACTCAAGGAGGCATCACTGCATCTGTTTACACTTGCTTCATATTTTCAAAGTTTTCTTCCCAACTATAAGACCTAGAACTAGAACTTTTTTGAAAAACATGAAAGCTTGGATTCTGGAGCTCAATCCTGTGGCAAGGAATGGAGTGGCTTTTGCTGCAAATTCCACAAGCATTGAGTCACAGGCTAATGGGTCAGTGAACAGGGGACATTCAATCCCAAAACTTGGCAGCAGCAGCCACTTCATAGGGAACGAAACGAGATGAAGGAGGAACCTCAGTGAGGAGAAAAATAACAGCTATAACTAATTTGAGTAATTTTCCTACAGGCAAGAGGAGAGGCGATGTTGTTGTTTCAAGTTTTAATTAAGACGTTTCCAGTTACAAAGATGGTAGGGCACCTTGTAAGACTTCAACGGGCAAAGAGAGACTGGACCAAAGTCAGGATGGGGAGGAGATGACAGGAATAGTGAGGATGGTGCAAAAGTGATAGAATACAGTGGCAGTAAAAAGGGAGCAGCAGCAGCGGTAGCAAAGGAGACTGGTTGCTTCCCACCCCTCCTTTATATTTTGAAATGGGTCTAAACTTGGCGATGAGTGTGGGTCACAAACTCACTATATAGCCTTTATAAACCAGGGCTGGTCTAGTCCAAATCATCATCCATTCCCTTATACGTTTGCTACTGTCCCTCTGGCACACACCTTGAGAAGCAATGCAGGTAAAACATTGCAAATGTCTAAAAAGCAGATCCTCAGGACCTCTGGGGGCCCATGACTTCAGCCCAATGGAAGCTTGAAGTCTCCTGTACAAATTCTAAGATGGCTGTTGTACTAGAGTCAGAAATGTGGCAGATGTAGCAATTCCACAGCCATAGAAAAACACCTTGTTCACAGCCAGACTTGTCATCAACCAAGCACTGATGCTCAGTGTTTTGTAATTATTATTCAGAATTATTTAATCCTTCCTGTACTCGACATATTTATATAGTTATAACAATAAAACTTCTCACCTTCATTAAATACTGCTATAAATACCTCCATGGCAAAGGAAATATTGCTACATCCAGCAAGAATGGTCAATGTAATACTATAATCTCTTTCTGATGCAGCATAGCTTTAGCCTGTGGCTAGACCTCTAGATAACGCTGTGCAGCATCTGTATTTTCAGGGTGCAGTGTGGGAGACAGGCACTCTTTGTCCCAGCTGAGATAATAAGTAGGTTTATTTAACTCTAATCTCTTTTTTATATATACTTCCAGCATATGTAACTTTCTCACATAGTACTTATGCTGTTATTTGGACTATCTTAAGTGCTAATATAAACAAACACTAAGTGTATGCCAAATATTCTCTATTCTCCCTTCAAAAATCCCTCTTGAAACCTAACAGTGTTAATCTTCTCACTGACTATGTCTACTACTTTTGTGCTGAGCTCAATGGACCTGCTCCCACGCATCAAATTAAGTACATGACTAAGTGCTTGCAAGATTGGAGCCTAAATCTCTCTCTTAAAAATGTTTATTTTGCTAATGGCTTTCTTTTACAGAAGTTGATTGTACTCAACTAAGGCTATGTCTACACTAGCCCTTTTGTCAGTATAATTTATGTTGTTCAGGGATGTAAAAAAACATACACATGAGCAACATAAGTTACACCAACAGAAGCGCCAGTGTGGACAGCACTATGTTGGTGGGAGATGCTCTTCTGCTGACATAACTACTGCTACTTACTCCTGGGGGAATTCTGCGCCACTGCACATTCACAGAAATCATGTCCCCTGCACATTTCTTTGCTTCCCCGCAGAAAAATGACTTTCTGACAGGGAAGCAAAGGGAAGCTACAAGAGCTCTCATGCATCTCTCCCCAGCAGTATGTTTTGAGTGCCCAGAGCAGCCGGCAGAGAGGTAAATCACTGTGGGGCTGGGGGTGGGACTGGGAAAGCTCCAGCTGGTGGCTCCTACCCTGAGCCAGGCTCGGCTGCTACTCCTGGCTTGGCTGGGGATGACGGGACTTCCTCTTCCCTGCACAGCATCCAGTGCTGGGTCAGACCCACCCCCAGATTTCTCCCCAGGCTGCAGGAAGCTCTGCAAACTCCCCCCACCCCCACTTCCTGCATTCATTCCTCCTCAGCTGCAGCGGGAGGGATCACTGTACGGGGAGCTGCTCCCCCAACTGCCCAATCCCCATGCATCCAGACCCCCTCATACCCAGACCCTCCCGCCACGCCTCACACCCCCCCCACACACCCAGAACCTGCCCTGCTGAGCCCCATACCCCCTAAACCTGGACCACCCTGATGAGTCACCTGTACCCGGATCCCCACCACACTGAGCCCCAATCAGCTGCACCTGGATCCCCACCCCACTGAGCCCCACTGCCCCAGCATCTGGACCTCCCACTGAACCCCCTCACTCCCACCCCAGACCTTCCACCCCCATTGAGCTCCAACCACCTTCACCTGGAGCCCCTGAAGAGTCCTATTACCTTTGCACCCAGAATCCCCCAACAAACCTCTACGCATCCAGATCCCCCACACACACACCTGGATCCCTCACTGAGCTGCCCACACCCAGATTGCCCCACAGAACCCTCTCAACCCACACCTGGCTCCCCACACACTAAGCCCCTCCACACTTGGATCCTGGAGGGCTGAGCTTGCCTGCACACACCTGGTGCACCTGGCATGGAGGGGCAGGGCCCTGGGGTATTTCTGGAGCAGGCCTGGTCCTTGCACTGTGTCAGGGTTGGGTGCGGCCTCACTGCTGAGTCCGTGTCCTGGGGGTGGGTGGTGGGGAGGCTGCAGGGTGATCTCCCACCTCTGTGCAACCACTGGCCTGTGCTCCCCACTGCCATGCTAGAACCTCCACATTTATTTGACAAATAAAATTTGCAGAATTTTTAAATATCGTGCACAGAATTTTTATTTTTTTGGTGCAGAATTTTTAGGCGTGGAATTTTAATTTTTTGGTGCAGAATGCCCTCAGGAGTATGCTACTCATTGGAGGTAGTTTAATTATGTCGATGGGAGAGCTGTCTCCTGTCAGCATAGAGTGGCTACACAGGAGATCTTACAGTGACGCAGCTGCATTGGTACAACTGTGCCACTGTAAGCTCTCTAGTGCAGACATGGCCTAAAATGTCTCTGGGGGAAGACAGGAGCCAGAGCGGCTGAGAAATGATGAAGAGTATGTCATACTCAACACTGCAATGTAAGCCCAGGATTAGTAAAACTCAAGTCAGCTGACCCTGGGTTAGAGAACCCAGGGACTGAGCGTCAACACGGATTGTTAACCCTACGTTAAGAATTTTCTAACATGGGCTTGAACCCGGGGCTCTGGCGTCTACACTGCAGCACGCAGACCTGAGTCATACTAACCATATCCCAGCCTCCCTATACCCTTCCAAAATGTGGCTGCTCTAGTCCTTTGACCATGGTGCACTGTGGGAAAACTTGACTGTCCAGCCTGCATGTTACAGGAAGTTGAAACAGCCCACTAACACAGCCTGCCGAACAGCTTTTTTAGCCTGTGTGCTCCCAGCTACTGGAACCAGCAACACAAATGAAGTGCCTTTTGAAGAACTTCTCTTGCTTGCAGGGCTGCCCAGAGGATTCAGGGGGCCTGGGGCAAAGCAGGGGAGTGGACATATAAAAAGGCGCCACCCGCTGCGGCGCTTGTACTCACCGGGCAGCGCTCTGAGTCGGCGGTGGCGGCAGGTCCTTCACTCGCTCCACGTCTTTGGCAGCGCTGAAGGACCCGCTGCCAAAATACCGCCGAAGACCCGGAGCGACTGAAGGGCCTGCCGCCGAAGTGCTGCCGAAGACCGGGACCGCCAACGGGTGAGTAGCCAGGAAGGGATTCTCGGCCCCACTTGCCCCACCCCCTCTGGGCGGCCCTGCTTGCTTGCACCTTCACTTGCTGTGCCAGGAAACAGGCAGAGCTTCCGTGAGGCCCTGATGGACATTTCGGCAGTGTTTTCTGACCCACCAAATGGCAGACCTTATGATGGAGGAGGAGGGGGCAGAGGAGGAGGAGTACCCGAGCATGGCAGAGTCAGACTGACTGATGCTGCTCATGACTCTTGGTAAAGCCGCTGATGCCCCCTACGTAGACTGTGCTTCTGGCGCAGAGCCACAAGCAAGACTGGTGGGATCACATTGTCATGCAGGCCTAGCATCACCAGCAGTGGGTCCAGAACTTTCGCAAGAAGAAAGCTACATTTCTGGAGCTTTGTAAGAAGCTTATCCTGACCCACATGAGGGCAGCCTTTGCCAGTTCAGAAGCAGGTTGGTATAACTGTCTGGAAGCTGGCTACCCAGGACTGCTACAGGTCCATTGCCAACCAACTGGTGTTGCAAAGTTGACTGTGGGTAAAGTGGTGGCACATGTTTCTGAGCCTATCAGGCGTGTGGTTTACACCAAGGTGGCAGCATATTAGATATTCCTAAAGTAATTTCTGGCTTTGAGACAATGGAGTTTCCAACCTGTGCAGGGGCCATTGATGGGACTCGTGCCCATAGTCTGCCCTCTTCAAAGAGCACATGATTACATAAACCCCAAAGGGTACATTGTTATGCATGGACCACAGAGGGCAATTTATATATGTCAGGGTGGATTGCTCTGGGAAAGTTCATGATGCCTGTGGTTTTTGCTAATCGGGAATCTTTGCCAATCTGTATTCATGGACAGGCTGGGACATTATTTCCCCCCAATGACACTGAAGAGAGCTTCTGTCCCCATCATTATTCTGGGGGACTCTGCATACCCCCTTTTTCCTTTTCTTATGAAACCTTAGCCTGATTTCAGAGGCCCTAGCAAAAGGTGCAGAATGGTTGTTGAATGTGCTTTTGGCAGTTTGAAATGCTCTTGGAGATGTCTATAGACCTGTTTGGATTCCAGTGTCATTGATGCTGCCCACATTACTGGGGCTTCCTGTGCTCTTCACAACCTTTGTGAAGCCAGAGGTGAGCCATTTCCCCGTGAATGGACCTGTGACAGCGAGGGGCTGCTGAATCGGTCCCCTCAGCCAGATAGTGCAGCTAGCACTGCTGGAGCTGGATGCACCCGGGCAACAGAACTCAGGGAGGCTTTGTGCTCTCACATTATGGACTTTCATGGCCAATGGAAGAGGGGCAATAGTACCTCTATGAATGTATTTGTGAGCAGTTGAGATGGGGCTCATTGATTTGCAGGGAGAGGTTCAGTGCTTGCGGAGGGGTGGGGCCTTGATTACCATGTAATGTACTTGTGAATGACATGGCCACACCAAAACACCAGGAACAACAGAATCTTCCCAAAAAAGTGCAAGAACAAGTGCAAACAGTGAAACCAAGTACAAGACAGAAACCCGCTACCATTGCATGCCCCCTGATCCCCCTGTTCTCTTTTCCCTTTTTTCCCTGTTTGCCATGCACTTGGCACTGGGGAAGTGGGGTGAAGGCAGCCACAGGGGAGGGGGTCAATATGGAGGGATTCAAGGGAAAAGGTTGTCCTGCCCAGCCACGCATGGGGCCCAATTGCATGGGTTTTCCAAGCTGTTTCTGGACTGCATCACAAGGTACCATACAGGGGGCTCAGGCCCTGGTGTGGGTGATCTAGCAGGAGCCAGTACTCTTGCGGCCATTAGTGATGTCAAGTGCTCAAACAGTCCTTTCTGTTAAGCTCTGTCCTCCTCCCTTAGTCACCGTTCCTGCTTCAGGAACTACAATGCAAGTGTCTGTTCCTGTTGTGAGACCCTGTCCTCAAGCTGTGCAGCCAGCCTCCGCCTTTCCTCTTGCCTCTCACCATGCCATTCCACTAGCTGTAAGTCCCTCTCTCTGTGGTACTGGGCCACCTTGTTGGCCCTCTCCAGAACTTCAACCATAAGTTCATCATGGAAATGCTTCCTCTTGAAACAGTATATCAGCCCAGGCTTCTGCTGAAGTTTGGGCAAGCTCTGGAGGTACTGCAGCCAGTAGAGGTTGAGAGGCCTGGAACAAGACAAGACACAGAGGGTTACTGTCTCAAATAGCTCAGTGCAGGAGCACAGAAAAAATCCTTGTGGAATTTCAAGGACATAAAATGTTACTTTTCCTAAGTGAACTTCAGTGTATTGTCAGAGAGATGCTTTAGACCACAGAAGCTCCCTGGACACAGCCTGGTTAATCACAGTGAAAGAAGTGCAGAGACAATGGTAAGCTGTCCTTTGTTTTCTAAAAATTGCAGAACTACTTGCAAAACGACTATATTCTAAAAAATTGCAGTGGACATGCTACAAAAGCTTTTTCTATCACGTCAGGCCTTCCACATTTTGGAGGACATAACTGTGCTTGTGGTGCCCTATTGGCAAAGGGAGATGTTATCCAAGCTACTGGTGGGAAACCTGCAGTGTAAGCAGCCAAAGTAGTCAAACATAAGTGATTGAACAGCACATCTATGAGTGGAGTGGGCTGGTCAGCTTCCGAAGTGGCCCTGGAAAATACATCCTTCTCTTCAGTGTGGCTACCTATCTAGAGTTCCTGCTTCAGGAAAATTTTGCAGCTGTCAGCACCCAGGATTGAGTTAGAATTCATGAGGGAATCAACGGGATGATGCAATAGAACAGACTAAGCCAGTGGTGGGCAACCTGGGTGCTGGCTACCACTTTCTGAAGCTCCGATTGGCCGGGAACAGAGAACCACTGCCACTGGGAGCTGCGGGGGGCCATGCCTACGGATGGTCAACCGCATCCCACAATCAGATTACCCTGATGGGCTGCACACCACTTGACTAAGCCATATGGAAGCTGGCTGTATGCAAACATGCAGAACTCCACAACCTTCTCCTCCCCAGCCCCAGCCTATTTCTGGACAAAATTTCAAATCCCATTCAAATCTGGCACAAATGATTTTGTCTTTGTGTTGGGGTGTACTCCCACACTGGTTCTGAGAGGGCTGAATTAGGCCAGGTGGGCCCAATCAGCCAATTAAGCAGCAAATGAGGGAGACATAAGCTGTGTGGAGGGAGCTCATTAGGAGGAAACTCACCTGTGGAGAAACAGAAAGGGGTCTTTATAAAGCCCTGTAGCTGAGCACAGCAAGGACCTGCAGGGAAGTAGTTTGCAGTCAGTCCATGGGAGTAGAGATGTGTGTTTGGAGGCTACAGACGCAAGTAGCCTACAGCTACTCCCTAGGAGGAGGAACTGGGAGGCTGGCAAACCCAGAGTCAGAAAGGAGCCAGACAGGAAAGGCTCAGGAAAAGTGGCAGCAAGGTTCAGAAGGGGATAGACCTTGACTGTTGATTAGAGGGTCCCTGAACTGGAATCTGGAGTAGAGGGTGGGCCCAGGTTTCCCTAGCAGTCATTGGGGAAGTGATACCGGCTGGGCAGGGAACGAGAAAACTGCCTGAACCTGTTCCAATGAAAGGACTTTGATACCCCAGAAAGGGAAACTGCATGGTGACCTGGCCAGAGGGCTAAGTCATGAAGTAGCAGCAGCTCCTGGAGTGAGAGAGGGGTTGCAGAGAGAGAGAGATGGGGTGCAATCTCAAGAAGGGGCATTGGCTCACAGATCTAATCCCCAGAGTGGCCAGGAGGAGGTGCCATCTAGCGGTGAGTAGAGCACCTTGTGACAATCACTTATGGTGAATAGGTAATATGAATTTGTTCAGGAAGAAAAAAAAAAAAAGCCAAAGCACACTACCATTGACCCAGACTGAAAAAGCCCAACACATCTGACTGCTAATGCTGTTTAGCAAAATTAGACATTTGTTCTTACAGTTATAAAGGTGAACATAGAACTATTTTGGGGCAAGTCTTTAGCCTCCAGCCCAATCATGTGACTATTTTTATACTGCATTATTTACCTACAAGTGATGTCACCAATCCTGAAAGACATAAGCACGTGAGTCGCTCCACTGAAGTCAATTGCAGGATCAGGGCCTACAGTTGCAATGTCAGTCATATTCGGAGCCTATGCCTCACAGCTAGAGGTGATCAGAAACTTTTCACTGATAGTTTCCATTAGCGTTTCAGTACCATATGGGAGGTTTTCATGACATTTATGGTGAATTTTTTCTCCTGACCAGCTAGTCACAGCTTCAAGTGTAACCCTTAGGAAACTAGCTAATACCCAGATGGGTGTTATCTGGGGACTGAGTAACTTCCATAGTTTAAGGGAGGTCACTGTGGCATGGAACGGGCCCACTTGGAATGGTGAGGAGACGTTCGTCCCAAACGTAACTCACTCTTCCTACTAGGAACATCTATCTTCTTCCTAATGTATTCTGCCTCTTCCTGTTGCTGGTTCTTGATGGCTACATTAGAGCAGGAACAAGCATGGTTCAGCAGTTGAAACCAGAGGTGAGGAAGAAACCTCTTGGAATATAGAGCAGCACAGAGCCAGTAGTACAGTGAGCTGGGTGGGGAGCGTGAGGCTTTTTGTTCACTGGGGTACCTACCATTTTTGGCACTCTGCACGTGGCTACACAGGGCAGGAAAGGAAGGGCTAGGGAGGTGGGAAGTAGCAAGAGAAGGTGAGGAAGCTGATTAGCTTTGCATCAAGGTGTATTTGACTCAGGTTATTTAACTTAGCCTTCCATTAATTTAAAAAAAATTGGAGAAGGGATGGAGAGAAATTTAAATTCCAAACTGAGCCAACATTTAATAGAACATTTAGGAGTGAGGGTCAGGGATACAGAAATGGTCTGGGAAACCCCATCTTTAGCAGTGGTCTCTCTATCTCTTCTCATTTTGGTGAGTTTGTGTGTGTGGTTTGTTTCTTTCATGCTGAGTGGTAGTGTTGAAGCCTCAGGAGGCAAATTTTGCCCTTTCCAGGCAAAGTTACTGGTTCAGGTTGTTAGATATCTACATTCAATCTGAAGGCACCCAGAGGTACATGGGAAGATCGTATTTCAATAAATGTCCATTTCTAATGAAAAGTAATTACTGATAGGAAGCAGTTTATTGATTGGCTAAACACTTTTGCAGTACAGTTATCATTCTTGGGACTTATTCTCATGGAGACAATTGAAGTTCACTAAAAAAGGAAATCTGTACTTTTTGCAAAGGTTGGTTATTCTTTCTTTTCTAAAATTATTTATCCTAATACCCGAACAGGAAACCTAATTGATTCAGAAGGAAGGTAATTTATACTGAAACTTTGTGAAGTCCTGGAATGCATCAGTGACATTATTTGATGATGGAATGATACATCAAGGATATTTTCAAGTTAGAGCAAGAACTAAATGGCAAGTGGTGAATTTCCTTTTCTTCCCACAGTTAACAATATTTTCATGGAAAGGCTTCCAGTATATCTTACTGCAGGAAGATAGCAGACTGTTCCACAAATCTATTTTAGCCCAATTACTGAAAAACATAAGAGGCATTTTGATCACTGTTTACTGAAAAAAGCTGTAGAGTAATTTTCTCAAGTCACCTGCAAAACTTTTTTCAATTTTGTTCACTTTTTTCCAGCTTATGAGACTTATGGTCCATGACAATCCATTTCTACTTTATTTTTGTCATAACCACAGTTTTCATGTTTGTTTTTTAAATTAAGAATAGTGGCTAGCTATGCCCTTCCTCTCTTGGAAAATACATTTAAAAAACAAAGAAAAGTGGGCTGTTACGTTCTTGGGACCTAGCATTTAAGCCTTTAGAGGGCCATTCAAAAAAGTTTTGCAGATCATCGTTAAACCCAAAGCTGTGAGGGTTCCTTCAGCGGTGGACGCTTACTAGGAAATGAAAACAGATGACATTGGCCTCAACGGGATCTTTGGCACTATATTCAGCCATGTGAAGACACACTACTCCATAATGTGGTACACCAAAGCCAAAATCATATTTAAAGCAAAGCCCAGTGAAACATTTGCTTTATGAATTTTGATTCTTTCCCCTTTTTGCCCATGGAGCATCCATGAGTAAAATGTAATTTCTTCAGAGATTTAATTCTTAGAATGGATTCAGTTTATTATTTATTTTATTTAATTCTATGGATTGAATACAAATGGTTCACTGCAAGAGACTAGAACTCAGTATCCTAAATTTAAGTAGTGTGCGCTAGGGCAGGCGTACACTTGAAACTTGCTGTGGGTTTTGGGTATCCACATTTAACATATGTCTACATTGCCCATGGCTAGCCTGTGTCAGCTGACGTGAGCCAGCTGCAGGTTTTTAGTTGCAGTGCAGACATACCCTAAGTGATCCACAACAACCACTGCACGAGCAGTGCATAAATGCCACATTGTTATCCCACAATTAGGTTATATTTTTTCTCTCATTATTGTGGTCATGCAGCACAGCAGTGTTTCAGAACAAGCACTCAGCATTCTGGTCAGACATCACGTGGATCATTTCTTTATTGTGTTGCACATTGTGGGATACCTACCAGAAGGCTCTTCCCAGTCTTGGTTGAGCTTGTCATAGATTCTAAGGTGGGAAGGGACCATTGCAATCGTCTAGTCCAGTGGTTTTCAAACTGTGGGTCGCGACCCAGTACTGGATCGTGGAATGTAAGGCACTGGGTCATGGTGGCTCTTGGTGCTGCCCCACTAAAGCAGGCTAGTACCTACCTGTTCTGACACCGTGCCGCGCAATGGAAGTGGCCAGCAGCAGGTCCGGCTCCTAGGCGGGGGTGGCCACGGGACTCCATGTGCTGCCCCTGCCCTGAGCACTGGCTCCACACTCCTGGCCAACGGGAGCTGGGGGGGGGCAGTGCCTGCGGGCAAGAGCCGCATGGATCTCTTGCGCACCTCGGCCTAGGAGTCGGATCTGCTGCTCGCCGCTTCCGGGGCACAGCGCGGCCTGCGGTGCCAGGACAGGCAGGAAGCCTGCCTTAGCACCCCTGCTGCGCCGCTGACTGGGGCCGCCAGAGGTAAGCCCCAACCCTGCACCCCAATCCCCTGCCTCAGCCCTGAGCCCCTCCAAACTGGGAGCCCCTTCCTGCACCCCAAGCCCCTTATCCCAGCCCCACCCCTGAGCCTGCCCCCGAGGCCAGAGCCCTGACCCTCTCCCACACCCCAACCCCTGGCCCCAACCCTGAGGCCACCCAAAACCCAGAGCCCCCTCCTGCACCCCAAACCCCTCATCCCCAGCCCAGAGCCTGCACCCAGAGCACTGACCCCCTCACACACCCCAACCCCCTGCCCCAGCCCTGAGCCCCCTCCCACACCCCAAAACCTTCATCCCCAGCTCTGTTGGGTTGCAGGCATTAACAATTTTCTTCTACTGGGTTGCCAGAAAAAAAGTTTAAAAACCACTGATCTAGTCTGACCTCCTGTATAACACAGAAGATCAAACTAGAATATTTAGAACAGACAGGCCATAGAACATCCCCAAACAATTCCTGGAGCATGTCTTTTAGAAAATCTTGACTGAAAAACTGTCAGTGATGGAGAATACTCCATGGCCCTTGGTGCTTTTCCAATGGTGAATTCCTTTCAACATTAAAAATTTACGCCTTATTTCCTGTCTGAATTTGTCTAATTTTGACTTTCAGCCATTGGATCATGTTATACCTTTCTCTGCTAGATTGAAAAGCCCATTACTAAATATTTGTTTCTCATATAGGTACTCATAGACTAATCAAGTCACTAGTTAACCTTCTCTTTCTTAGACATGAGGATCTCAATCTTTTAGCCTATCACTATAAGGCATATTATCTAATCCTTTATTCATATTCTTGGCTCTTCTCTGAACCCTTTCCAAAGTATCACCATCCTTCTTGAATTGTGGGCACCAGAACTGGACACAGTATTCCAGCAGCAGTTGCACTAGTGCTAAATACAGAGATAAAATCACCTCAAGATTCCAATGTATGCATCCCAGGACCACATTAGCTCTTTTGTCCACAGCATCATAGTGGGAGCTCATGTTCATCCACTGCAACCCCCAAATCTTTTTCAGAGTCATTCCTTCCCAGAGTAGAGTCCCCCAACCTCTAAATATGACCTACATTCTTTGTTCCTAGAAGTATACATTTGCATTTAGCCATATTAAAACACACATTGTTCACTTACACCCAGTTTACCATGTGATCCAGCTGGCTCTGAATCAGTGACCTATCATCTTCATTATTTACTACTCTCCCAGTGTTTATCTTCAAACTTTATCAGTGATGACTGTTTTGTTCTTCCAGATCATTGATAAAGATGTTAAATAGTGTAGGGCCAAGAAACTATCCCTGCAGGACGCCACTGGAAACAAAATGACAAGGTGTTTTCACAGCCTCTCATTTGTATAGGACTCCTGTGGTGTGAGGGGGGTGGATTGGAGGTGGCTGTTCTGTTTTGGGAAAAGGTTAGTAAACGAAGGTAGGTCATGGGTGGTGGGGACCTATTTAAGGATGGTGCAGTAGAGGCAGTCTAGTAATTGCACCTCTGCAGGTTGCTAGTGGGATGGGGGGTTGGTGGCTGGCAGATGTGAGGGAGAGGCCGAAAGAGGCTAATAATTGCCTGTGCACTTCTGAAGTATGTTCTCCTGTAGCATGTCCATTGTCCCCAGAAGGCAGAGACGGATTCTATTCACAGACACTGGGGAAAATATGCCATGTTGTTTTGCCAGGATGGTGCCCACAAAAATGGTGTGGGAATAGAAAGAAACCACAAGCTGTGTGGGCAGGGCCAAGAAAGCTGTATTGCCATGCAGTCTCTGTGCTAGATTAGAACACTATGTTTGACTTAAATTTTCTTTTGTTAATTGCTGTGGATAAGCATATAGTGCTCTGTAAAACATACAGAATTCTGCAGTTGCCCAGAGGGAGGTGAAATACTTAGTGCCTTATACATTTTTTTAAATATTTGTGCAGCATGACTTTGCTGATTTACCTTATTACCTCACATGGTATAAAAGTTGAAGTCATTAATGAAACTGTGGAACAATGATAATCAGTGAGACATGGTAATACCAGAGTACAAAGTATATAGGAATGACAGAGTAGAATGTAAGAACAGCCATACTGGGTCAGACCCAAGGTCATCTAGCCCAGTATCCTGTCTTCTGACAGTGGCCAATGCCAGGTGCCCCAGAGGGAATGAACAGAACAGCTAATCATCAAGTGATCCATCCCCTGTCACCCATTTCCACCTTCTGGCAAACAGAGGCTAGGGACACCAATCCTGTCCAGTCTGGTTAATAGCCATTCATGGACCTATCCTCCATGAACTTATCTAGTTACTTTTTGAACCCTGTTAATCTTGGCCTTCAGAACATTCTCTGGCAGGTGTTCCACAGGTTGACTGTGTGTTGTGTGAAGAAATACTTCCTTTTGTTTGTTTTAAACCTGCTGTCTATTAATTTCCTTTGGTGCCCCCTAGTTCTTGTGTTATGAGAAGCTGTAAATAACACTTCCTTATTTACTTTCTCTACCCCAGTGATGATTTTATAGACCTCTGTCATATCCCCCCTTAGTCATCTCTTATTCAAGCTGAAAAGTCCCAGTCTTATTAATCTCATATGGAAGCTGTTTCATACCCCTAATCATTTTTGTTGCCCTTTTTTGTACCTTTTCCAATTCCAATATCTCTTTTGGGGAATGGGGTGACCAGATCTACACACAGTATTCAAGATGTGGGCATACCATGGATTTATATAGAGGCAATATGATATTTTCTGTCTTATTATCTATCCCTTTAACGATTGCCAACATTCTGTTCGCTTTTTTGACTGCTGCTGCACATTGAGTGGATGTTTTCAGAGAATTATCCACAATGACTCCAAGATCTTTCTTGAGTGGTAACAGCTAATTTAGACCCCATCATTGTATGTGTATCGTTGGGATTATGTTTTACGATATGCATTACTTTGTATTTAGCAACATTGAATTTCGTCTGCCATTTTGTTGCCCGGTCACAGTTTTGTGAGATCCCTTTGAAATTCTTTACAGTCTGTTTTGGACTTAATGCTCTTGAGTAGTTTTGTATCATCTGCAAATTTTTTCTTGATCATTTTTGAATATATTGAATAGTACTGGTTGCAGTACAGACCCTTGGGGGACATCACTATTTACCTCTCTCCATTCTGAAAACTGACCGTTTATTCTTGCCCTTCATCTCCTGTCTTTTAACCAGTTACTGATCCACAAGAGGACCTTCCCTCTTATCCCATGACAGCTTACTTTGCTTAAGAGCCTCTGGTGAGGGACCCTGTCAAAGGTTTTCTGAAAATCTAAGTACACTATATCCACTGGATCCCCTTTGTCCACATCCTTGTTGACCCCCTCAAAGAATTCTAGTAGATCGGTGAGGCATGATTTCCCTTTACAAAAACCATGTTGACTCTTCCCCAACAAATCGTGTTCATCTATGTGTCTGATAATTCTGTTCTTTACTATAGTTTCAACCAATTTGCCCAGTACTGAAGTTAGGCTTACCAGCCTGTAATTGCCGGGATAGCCTCTGGAGCTTTTTTAAAAATTGGCATCACATTAGCTATCCTCCAGTCATCTGGTATAGAAGTTGATTTAAATGATAGGTTATATACTATAGAACTGCAATTGCACATTTGAGTGCCTTCAGAACACTTGAGTGAATACCATCTGGTCCTGGTGACTTATTACTGTTTAATTTATCAATTTGTTCCCAAACAACCTTTATTGACACCTCAGTCTGGGATAGTTCCTCAGATTTGTCATCTAAAAAGATTGGCTCAGGTTTGGGAATCTCCCTCACATCCTCAACCGTGAAGACAGATGCAAGATTTCATTTATCCGCAATGGCCTTATCTTCCTTGAGTGCTCCTTTAGCATCTCAATCTGGAATTGAGCCCACTTACTCCAGGACTGAATTTGAATGTATATCTGTAGCCTTTCCACCTCAGGAATAAAGGAGACAAAGTACTGAAATCATGATAGCATAACAAGGGCTATGAAGAACAATTTTATTTTATTAGAGCTAGCTCCATACTCTGAGGCTGTTTAATAACTTGTTTCAGTCTTCTGCAAACTCACTTTTCTCCTTCAATAGCTTTGATTCAATTCTGGAAAATTAATATAACACTCTATAATGTAACAGGGAAAACACGGGACAACAGATTTAGGTCAATGAGCTATAAATATTTCATTTCTTAAGTCTCAGAAAACTTTTCTATCTTGGCTTTAATTCAGCCTATTGATCTTTTGTGGTGTTTCTTGTGAGTTTATGAAAGGATTTTATTGTGATTTAATTTATGTTGTGATCGATGAATGTCGTTTACCACAGCTGACTGGGTCTGAAAACAACATTGGCCCGGTTTGAGTTTTTATTGAGAAGTGCTTCCTGGTTTTAATGTTTTAAGCTACTTGTCAGGGCTGGCCTTACCATGAGGCGAACTGAGGCGGCCGCCTCAGGTGCCAGACTGTGTGGGGAAGGGGCGCGCCACTAGGACCCAGAGTGTAGAAAATTGTGGCTGCTGCTTGTGCATATGTATTCTCTCTGCTCTAGATGCACAAAGATGGTGGAGTGCTGTGCTGGAGGAAGGCGGGCACAAGAGATATAACAGGCAGGCAGGAGAAAAGGTGAGAGGGAATAACAGAAAGCAGCAGGAGCTGCAGGGAGAGAGAGGAGGAGGAGCCTCTTATGTACCTCTCTAGCACCCCCAGGAGCCTGGACTGATTAACACCAGCTTCTCAGGGACCTTCCTGTTTCCTGCTGCTTCCCTGAACCCACTTGAGGAGAAGAAGCAGTCAACTGAAGTAGTAGGAGCCAGTTAGGCCCTTAAGATGCTGATATCTTCCCTCACTCAGGCCCTGATACCAGCCTGCTCTTTTGTCCCCTTCAATTGAGTGTTGAGAGCCACTATAGCTGGCACAGAACACCAGTCATGAGTGAAAGAAGAAAACGTCCCTCTGGGGCAGCATTCAGAAAAAGAAAGAAAGCAAAGGAAGCTTTTCTATCTAAGCAGGAAGGAGCTCTCCTAAGATACATAGACACATATGTTCACGGTGAGCCTTCTGGCTCTAGTGAGGATGTGAGTGGTGAGGAGATGCCTGATCTTCCAGTTAGTTGGAGTGAAGGTGACCTGGCAGCTACTGCAGCATCCATATCTCCATCTCAAATGGATGTAACCATGCACATTCCTGAAAAAAAGTGTAGATCAGAGAAGAGTGTGGTGGAGGTGCAAGAAACAGCTGCTGCTGAGTTTAGTTCCTTAAGTCTAGATGATCCAGGACTTTGGACCCATTTGAGCAGTAGCCTGAGGGACTTCTTTGTACTGCATGGGCCACAGCAAGTGAAAAACTTCATGTTCTCCAAAGACAATGAAAATAGAAGTTTCCATCCAACACATTACTGGAGTGAAATCCCCAATGGTGACAAAGTGGAGAAGCCATGGCTTATGTACTCAAAAACCCAGAATGCTGCATACTGTTTTGGTTGCAAACTCTTCCAGTCTAATGTTCTAGCCACATTGGGTTCTCCCAGAACAAAGGACTGGAAAAATCTGGCTAGAACTCTGGCATGCCATGAGAAGGCAGCAAATCACCAGAGAGCATTCCATTTGGTGGAAAGAGCTTGAGATGAGACTAAGATTAAAGGCCACCATAGATGATCAGCATCAAGAGAAGATTGCATCAGAGTCTCTTTACTGGCAAAATGTTCTGAAAAGACTCATTGCCATTGTGAGAATGCTTGCTACCCAAAACCTAGCACTGTGTGGCACTTCAGATCACTTGTATGTGCCAAACAATGGAAACTTCCTTAAAATTGTGGAGCTGATAGCTGAGTTTGATGCTGTACTCCAGGAGCATCTAAGAAGAGTCACCACCCAAGAAATGTACCCACACCACTACCTTGGAAAAACAATTCAAAATGAGATCATACAGTTACTGGCAATAAAAGTCAAACAGAAGATTGTGGCAGATCTGAAGTCAGCAAGATATTACTCTGTTATTCTGGACTGCACAGCTGACATCAGCCATACCTAACAAATTACTTTAATGGTGCGTTTTGTAACAGCAACAGAACCTGCAATGGTGACTGTCAGAGAGCATTTTCTAGAATTTATTGACATTGATGATACTACAGGAGCTGGTATGAAAAATGTGCTTCTTAAAAAGCTGGAAGATACGGGAATTGCGATAGCTGACATGAGAGGTCAGGGCTACAATAAGAGAGGAACATGAGAGGAAAGAACAGAGGAGTGCAGACACAGATCTGAGAGTTAAACCCTCGAGCTTGTTTTGTCCCATGCAGTTCTCATTCATTGAACTTGGTGGTCAGTGATGTAGCATCAGCTTCTAGTGAGGCTGCTGAATTTTTTAATGTAATCCAAAGCATCTATGTATTTTTCACTGCATCAACTCATCGATGGCAAATTTTGAAGCAACATCTGGGAACATCCTCTCTGACACTGAAATCACTGAGTGCCACACAATGGGAAAGTCGAGTGGAGGCGATAAGCCTATCAAACACCAAATTCCTTCAAAAATGCTTTACAGGACAGTGGCCAGCATATAGATAGCTAGATAGATATAAAAATAAAATAATTCTGTGTGTGGTGTGTGTGTGTGTGAAAGCTCCTTAGTCTTAATGCATTACTACTCATTTATCTGGAGTAAGTGTTTTCAGCTCAAACTCTTTGCGTTAAACACAAAATTGGTCATTATAGATGACATGCTCTCTTTTGTTTAATTATTTATGGTTGTGTATTCTCTTCAGTCTTCAGCTGCAATTAAGTGTTCCTAGCAACTTGCAAATTAGCCTGTCATTTTTAAACATTGCATTTCCAACTCTGTAGATATAGCCCTGTAATTATGTAACTATTCTCCTTATGGCACTAATTCAGCGAGGTACTTAAGCCCCTGAGTAGTCCCTTTGAAACCACTGGACCTACTCACAGGCTTAAAATTAGGCATGTGTTTAATTACTTTGCCAGTATAGTTAGATAGAGATGGTGATATGAGTTGATGGGTTGTACTCATTCTAAACATTATAATCAAATTTGAGGTTTCTAAATTCTAATAATTACCTTCCTTTATCATGAACCTTTAAAATTAGTCTCTGCATCTGAATAATGGCACTAGAATTACAGTACCATTTAAAAAAATCATATAAATACATCAGAGAAATCTGTTTGTCTTCTGTCTTAGAAACTAAATTTATCTAGGCCCTATACATTGGGAGTAATTCCCAAACATACCCCTATCTAGCATGCTATGTTGCACTATTTTGAATGAATTGGAAAACCTGAAGCATGGCCAATGGGTTGGTGTCCTTCCGTTTTCAAGGAAAATGAGACGGTGAGAACCACCATTTGAAGAGACCTGGAAAATTAAGGTGGCAATAATACTTTGTACACATTTTGTACCAGAATTCCACATAACTTCTAGGCACCTAGAAAATCACTGGAATCCACAAACCCTGCATTAGGCACCTTGTCTCCATATACAGTATGCTTGTGGAGAAAGAGGCATATGAGAATATGATCCACAAAAGTCAGCATGTTAGGCCAATAGGAGATGCTGATGACATTTTGTGCTCTAAGCCCCACCTTTCTCAGACTTAGGCACCTCCCTGCAGCCCAGACTTCGTGTTTTACCCACTGGCTGGGAACGGCGAACCACAGCCACAGGGAGCTGAGGGGCTCTATGCCTGCAGACGCTCCAGGTAAACAAAATGACAATGTATTAGATATTCAATTCAATGATTCCATAGAGTTTAAAATCATCACATTTTGGTGTAGACCCATTTATAAGCCGACCCCCGCTCTTTGATGCATCACTTTTTTACCAAAAATATTCGGCTTATGAACAAGTATATATGGTAAATGTTTTTTATTGGCTGGATCACTCTCTAAAACAAACTCACCCAAGTGAATTCTGGAGTAAGGGTGCTAGAAAGCTCAAGCGACTGACATGATTCCTTTAAGACAGTTGGATGGAGGGAAACTTAACTGATAACAGAAATATTCTTTCTGGAACATTATTTCTGATAGCAGCATCTATGCTTACTATACATTCAAAAATGTTCACTGATTGTGATGACTGAAAATTGAAAGTAGATTATGGCCCTATATGGAGTCACAGGGCTCTACAGTATTTGCTCAAGTAATAATGTTCATTCTAACTTCCTGCAGCTGAGACTTAGTTTTGTTGTTCATTTTCTGAAGCCTTGATATTTTTTGACAAGGGGAGTGTAGTGGAGACAAAGTGTGAGCAGCTTGGGAGTTCACAGGAGGCCTGTGCTTAATTTGTAATGACAGAGGTACTGGGGCTCAAGCAATTAGGTGCCAGGGCTCAGGTAATTTTTTCTTTCATAACTGATGCAGCAAGCCCAGAGATTCCAGGGCTATGAACTGCGAGTAGAGGTGCCAGGGTTCAGCCCTGGCACAAATTAAGCACTGCAGGAGGCCCAGATTAAAGAAGAGAGGGGAAAGTCTCTGGATGAAATCCTGGCTACATTGAAGTTAATGGGAATTTTGCAATTGACTTTAGGGGAGCCAGAATTCTACCTTTTACCTCATGGGTTTTATGTTCAACCAAAAAAAAGTCTTTAGCCACCCTCTCTAATACAGTTAATCTATTGCCAAACAAAATATAAGCAAAACAGCTTTTCTTTTGATGGTGTCCAGTTTGCAGATTAATTCCAGTTCTGCAGTTTCTCGTTGGAGTCTGTTTTTGAAGGTTTTTTGTTGAAGAATTGCCACTTTTAAGGCTGATATTGAGTGTCGAGGGAGATTGAAGTGTTCTCCTACTGGATTTTGAATGTTGTAATTCCTGATGTCAGATTTGTGTCCATTTATTCTTTTGTGTAGAGACTGTCCGGTTTGGCCAATGTACATGGCAGAGGGGCATTGCTGGCATATGATGGCATATATCACATTGGTAGATGTGCAGGTGAATGAGCCCCTGATGGTGTGGCTGATGTGGTTAGGTCCTATGATGGTGTCCCTTGAATAAATATGAGGACAGAGTTGGCAACAGGGTTTGTTGCAGGGATTGGTTCCTAGGTTAGTGCTTTTGTTGTGTGGTGTGTAGTTGCTGGTGAGTATTTGCTTCAGGTTGGAGGGCTGTCTGTAAGCAAGGACTGTCCTGTCTCCCAAGGTCTGTGAGAATGAGGGATCATCCTTCAGGATATGCAAACTGTACACCATCAAATTAGGCCTGAATAAAGACTGGGAGTAGATGGGTCACTACAAAAAGTGATTTCCCTCTGCTGATACTCACACCTTCTTGTCAACTGTTTGAAATGGGCCACCTTGATTGCATTGGCCTCATTAGCACTACAAAAGTGATTTTTCCCTCCCTTTGTATTCACTCCTTCTTGTCAACTGTTGAGAATAGGTCACTTCCACCTTAATTGAATTGGCTCATTAGCATTGACCCCCCCACTTGGTAAGGCAACTCCCATCTTTTTGTGTGCTGTGTATTTATACCTGCCTACTGTATTTTACACTCCATGAATCTGATGAAGTCTGTTTTAGCCCATGAAAGCTTACTCACTACAATCAGGCATATAGGTAATCTGAGGTGAGATGCAAAAGTCGCTCTGACACCAAGACAAACAAGGTAGAATTGCTCCTTTTGGCTAAGAATGAGAAGGAGTTGTAAGAGAAAAAAGAAGCAACAAACAGTAAAGTGAACCTATAAGAAATAAAGATTTGTCTACACACACGGTCTAACCAAAAGAACTAAAATAATTTTAATTAATTTAAACATTGAATTTTTGTGTGTGTGTACATGTGCTAGTATCTGCGTGGCACTATTATTTTGGAATAGGAGTGCACATTTGATTTAACTTAAGTTTGTTTTACTGACTGAAGTTAAATTGAAATGGGGTGCCCTTGTTCCCAAATAAGTGTCTATACTCAGACTTGCACTGAAAGAACTAAATGTGAATTAAAACCAATTTCATTATTTTTGGTTCGAGTTTGTGTAGACAAACTCTAGATATTTACACAGCACAAAACATGAAAAGTGATTTGAAGTAGGGAAGCACTAAGACTTGAAATATGTCTCTAGTTCTCATTTGTATTACAGATCAAGTTTAGAGATGCACCTCTGCTCTTCAACATGCACAGACTACTCTTCCCTCCCTCTCAATTCCTTTCCTTCCATTATTAGAGGTTCTCAAACATAATCCCTTATTCTACACTCCAGCTACATCTTAGGAAAGTGGTTTTTAGAAGCTAATGGGTTAATTAATATTTATGAATGAGGCTGATGTTTGCTTTTAGAAAGATAAACTGACTATCAACATTAACACAAGTGACTATTTAATGTAAACACAAGTATGGGTTTCCAATTATTTTCTGTTTCCCTTTCTTTGCTCATTTGTTGATTTATCTAATAGCTTACCAGGAACAAATACTCTGCAAATAACAATTTCATTTTACTGTATCATACCTATAAATATATTTCATATTAGTATACTACTTCTTCTCATTGATTTGAACGATACCACTACTTTGGCATATATCCCTTACCCAGTTCCTTCCCAGACTCCCTGCTGCTGATCTAGACCTGATTCAGCATATGACACATGATGTGCTGGTGTCACTGCACTACTGGGTCTGTTGCCACTTCCTTCCCACCTGTTCAGGAGAGTTATGTAGCTACTCTGTGGACAATCCTACTAATCATCTGCCCTACCCACTATATGGGTAGCCGGTATAAGAGAGCAAGGAGATACCTTATGCCCCTAATTCCCTTTCACTGGCACACAAGAGTGGATATAATCTGACCCTATATGTGTAAGTTAATGTGTTTTTTTTTAATTATTTAATGTACACTACACAACATACCAGAAGTGTACTATAACTGACTTAATCCTGTTGGAACCTTAACATTTAAGGTCAACCTTCCTTGTTTTTTGTGATTTCTTGTACATTTTTTATTGTGCAACCCTTAATCATATCGTTGAACACTCACACCGGTAGTCCTATTGACCTTTCTCTGTACAGGCTCACTCACCTGGAGGCATCGTGTCTGCCTTTGCCTTAAGAAGGTACAATGAGCCTACCCACTACTGTTCAGCCATTACCTCTTCTACTGTATGCTGGCTTAAGAAAGCCATAATTGTTCTTAGGGTGCAACCCTACAAACACCATCAGGCATAGCACTGACTGCTCTGGAGCTCCTCATCACAGTCAATACTATGCTTGACAATAAGGGCTCGATCCACAAAAGGGATTTGGGCTTAGCATTGTAACACCTCATTTTAGGTGCCCTGCCACCCAATGGAATCTTCAGCCCCTTGTTAGGCACCCAGGCTCCCTATACAATGCATGGGGACAGCTAAGCGCCTAAGAATGGGATTCATAAAAACACGCATGCTAAGAAGAGCCTGCTAAACCAGCCAGTAGGAAATGCTCTGGCTAGGGGTGCAGCCGAAGCCCCACCCCTGAAAAGGAGTTTGTTGCCTACCTCCACTCAGGATTCTTGGCTGTGAATTATCTCCTGGAGTTAGGTGCCCAAGCTCTTTCTTACAAAAAACTGACCCATGCTTATAACCAATAGCCTAATGTTTAGAGCACCCAGCTGGGTTGTGGGAGACCTGGTTTCAAATTCCCACTCTGCCTGATTTGGAGTAGGGAACTCGAACCTCTGGTCCCCATATCCCACCTGAGTGTCCTGAACTCTGGGCTATGGCTCGCTCGATTGCTCCTGTTGAAGCTGTTCTACTTTGTATAAAACATTTACATAGTCATCAGAGCAGGACCAGAAGCCAACGCTCCTAAGTGAGTGCCCTAACCAATGGGCCATAGAGTCATTCTAATTGTCTCTGGCCTGGGTTCAACTGCCAGCTCTGAATGCAGCAGACTGAGCACTTGAACCCACGTCTCATAGAACCCAGGTAAGTGCGCTACCCATTGGCCTATTGCATATATCAGAGGCATCTGTGTAGTGGTAAAAAATGGAGTGGGGAAAACTAAATTCCATATTCCTCAAATGAGAAATGGGTGAACTCTGTTTACCCTTGATTACACTGCTGCACCTCTGCCAATGCCATGTTTTGTGTGAGGCCTGATCCAGTAGATGTGCTCTAAGATAAGCTCTGAGCACATCTACCAGATCAGATCCCATTGGTGAGATAGGTGTGGGGGGGAAATATCCTAATTTTAGAATCCCACCAGGGCTTAGACACCAAGCAGCTCGGCATAGTCAGGACTTAAGTGACTTTGCACATGCTCACAAGCAGAAATATAGGTGCCATGGGAACTTTACTGGAGGAAATTTAGGAACCTAAAGTCCCTACAAGGTTAGACAGCAGGTGAGCAGGGGTTTTGATGAGCTAAATTTCGTAATTAAATCTTTGTGGATCTAGCCCTATACGTTTGTAGGATCAGCCCTTATTTGGGAATATACCTTTCTTTAAACAATTCTCTTTTGCCGTTTGTAATCCTTGGGGGAAGGGGGTTGAGGTTCCATTTGGGTACTATCAAATTTTTATCAATGCTTTGAGCAGCCCCTATATTTTGTTTTTTCTTACAAAATATATGTAGACTGGAGCGCGTGCCTAATAATTAGATCTGGGTTTTTTTAGAGGTGTGACTTCTAAAACTGCAGCATGTAGATTCTATCCATGACCTCCTCCCAGGATGACTTTATCTTCCCACACTCCTGCAAAATCATGAGCCTCCTTTGCTCTTACAGTGCTTGGACGTCTTGTGCTTTTTTGCCTTTTTTAAATAAATACAATACTTAATTTCTCTCATCAGTTGTATTTAATGAGCCAATCCATCTCTGGTGTGACTCAATTGACCTTAATGAAGTTACACCAGGGATGTTTGTTCCAATGACTTTCAGGGTAGTACACTGGCTTCTCCTTTCTGCCCATGCCATCTTAATCTAATTTTTAATTGTTTTTTTTTCCTCTGCATCTATTGAAGTTGCAACATTCCTATTTTGCCTAAATGCTAGGGCGACAAGTGCATTAGAAATGTATACAGGGATGTTTTCCTTTATGTCCTATAGGGCAGGGACAGTGTCTTCATGACATGTTTGCAAGAGTAGCCTGGTACAATGGGGCCCCGATTGGGACCTGTAGGTAATAATGGAATGTAAATCTTCTGAATAAGAATCTTCCCAGATTTCATCAAGATAGTCACAGCATCCTAAGAATCAATTCAATGTTTTACCTTCTATACTGTATGTGAATTTAGCATTGGTGAAGGGTAATTCATTGCCAGTCTAGTGGTGAAAACTTCTGTTTGTCCATAGAATACATACTGTATGGCTGCACTAAGGTATTTCTTTCTACTACAGGGTTACATTCTGTGTCTGAGAAAATAGAGCTGAAAGTGCCTGAAGTCTTAGTGGAATTATTTCTAGGGATCAGAGTGGCTCATTCCCTGTGCCCATTCAGTTCTTGGCTTCGATAGCACCAGTGCTAGCATTCTCAATTTAATGCCAATTGTGTTTGAAGGTGGATTGCAATAGGGACACCTGTCCATCATGAAATGCACAGACAATAACCATTTGTCACATATGCTACAAAAATAATTAACTATTTTTTCCCCGGGAGTGGAGGTATGAGTGTTCATTCACTATTCTTTTAACCCTGTAACAGGAAGTCAGGCAGGAGGGGGCTATGGAAGAATCGAGGTGGAAGATTTACATGAGAGAGTGACGTTTTAGGGTTTTCATTATTTTAAGAAAGTGCTTCATTCAGTGTTAGGGGAGAAAGTGACTTTCTGTGACCGTTGTTGCATCACAGGTGGGGAGGAGCTGAAAAGAGAAAATTAACTCATGAACTTCATAAAGTTTACAAGCAAAAGGAATGAATTCAAGTCACTCTCGTCAATTCACTGATGAGAAATTAAGAATGTCAAATGTTAACTTTTTTGTTCTCATATATTCTCTGGTGTCCTCACTAGAAGGAAAAGACCCATGCTAACTCAACAGGGAGACATTTCTATGAATTGATCATTTTTATTTTAAAATTAGTTTCATTCATTGAAACCTCTTTTCAAAGGTATTGAATAGCTCAGGGTGAGAGCTGAAGGAGGTGTGACCCTTGTAAATAAACCTGTATGTGCTGCTAGGCTGGAGTTCAAAACTACTGCCTCCTACATAGGCACAAGGGTTCAGATTTTTAGTCTAGGAGCATAGGTGCTGGAACTAGTGGGGGGTGGTGCCACACCTCCTGGCTTGAAGTGGTTTCCATTATATACAGGGTTTACAATTTGGTTCAATGGTTCTTCACACTCCCACTATAAAAATTGCTCCAGCACCCCTGTCTAGGGAGTTAGATATGTGTCTCAATCTTTTAGCTAGCTTTGAAAATTTTAGCCAGGATATTTACTCCAGCAAGTCATTCTTAGCATTCTTCAGAATGTGACTTGTAACCAAGGGATAACATGTGGTGTTATATGCAGCTATTTTGTATCTGTCCACCTAGTAGGGTGACCAGATGTCCCGATTTTATAGGGTCAGTCCCGATATTTGAGGCTTTTTCTTATATAGAAGCCTATTACCCCCCACCCCCGTCCCGATTTTTCACAGTTGCTGTCTGGTCACCCTACCACCTAGTGGCTCATCTTTGAGGCTGGCAATGGAATGTAGTATGTTCAGATGCAAACCCTAGCACATAGATGCTGGGTAATGATGTGTTTAGAAGGGCAGGCTCAAGAATACTGCAAATATCAGTTGCTCCCTCTATTTTCAAAGCTTTATGCTGGGCTCTAGCAGTGAAATTCCAACATATATCTGAGTCATGCAGTGAAAGCTTCATGCAGTTCTTTGAGAATGTAGGAGCCATGTGACTGTACTTTTTTGCCACATGCTGTTTTAAAACTCACAATACTTGTTCACACTTAGTTGTTTTATCCACATGAAAAGGAAGTTTCCAGTCATCTCTCTGGGACAGATTCCCAGCTGGTGTAAATCAGTTAATATGCATCATCTGAGGATCTGGCTCTTTCTCTTCTCTCCCACCCATTGGTTGCTCTTCAACTAAAAATAAGAATGCCTCAGTTTACATCAGCCATCTCACTTCCTGCTCCTAAAGAACTACTGTCAGTAGCCATAAAATTACTTCTCATCCTGTGAGAGTGGCAGTGTAGGAGATGTGCTTCCCTATTCTACGTCTTTGCTTATTTACCTATTTCTTGTGAAACTGTTCTTTTTTTGTCAGCTTTTCAATGCACTGAGGGCTATGGACTATATATGAGAGATGTATGTCACTATTTGTGAAACTGGAAAGACATACAGATTTCAGCATCTCAAACAATATTGCAATATGAATAAGTAGGTAACCTGACTCACCACACATGATTGCCAAGTGCCTACCACACCTGCAAAGGAAAGACTATAGGACACAATATTACTTATTATGGACCATATGAGGCTGCTGAAAGTGTTTCATGTGCTTATACTTCCTAAATATCATTTGGCCTAGTGCACAGTTGGTTAACAAGGACTTATAGGGCTTACTTGCCCCATTAAAGTCAAGGGGAATCATCTGAATACAATTGCAAAATGAGGGGGTGGAATAGGGCTGGCTTCCCTGGAGAAGAACAGCCAGGTTTAGGATGATGTACATTTGGCAATGCTACTTTGCCATAGATTTTAGCTTGCCTCTGCCAGAGGTATCCCATAAAAATGGGTGACCTTAGAGGGCGCGATATGGCATTTGAGGGGGGGAAATGAATGTCTCCTGGATACCCTGGGAGACTGCTCTCTTCTCTAATACCTCTTCAGTGGCTAGAAACTGAGAACAGCAGTGCAAACTTCACACACTGTTCTGCAAATGTGCCTTCATCCTGACCTGGGCTGGAATGACAGCTTCTGGGGATGATGAGGTAGTTCAGTCTCTATGCCCATTCAGTCCATTTCTTATCAGATGTAACAATAACTATCAAAGTATTTTGAAATTCTGATTAATTCTTTTCTTGAAATTAAAATAATTAAAAAACCAAGATGAATGTTTCATGAAAACTTTCACAAACTACTTTCCATTTTTCAACCATTTCTAGTTGTAACTTTGTGCCTTGGATTTTTAAAATGTCGATACCATAGTGTCCCTATTTAAAAATGAATGGTCTCTTGGAGTTGAACATAATGTAGGCTGATATAATACTATTTTAATGACATAACCTTTGATAATGTTGCATTCGCATTTTGTATCCTTTGATGCAAAAAACAGAACAATATGTAAAGGTCAATTGAACAAGCAGTCAAGGATCGGAGGGTAGAAGATGAAGGGTTAAGAGGTGTGGGCAGGCACTGAGATCTATATTATAGTTATTGTTAATTGAGAAAACAATGTAGAGAATACAATGTGTTTTATGATTTGAATAGCTATTCATTCCCTCTACATAATATTACCATTACTAACCTATGTAGGTTAAATTAAAATAAAGCCTGGAGACTTAACTGAAACTTAATTTTTATAGCTGCATGTTAATTAAATTGTATATTTTATCTCTAGTAATAAAATATAACTCATCACAGTTAAGCCAGTTTTACAGTTTTAAGTTCTGAAACATCTCCAGCATCATGATTCTGAGTTGTTTGGCATCTGAGCCATAATATCCATTAGAGAAAGTGTTTGGTCTTTGAACTTTCATTTGCAGCTAGGTAACTATCCATCTATTGTGTGAGTGGTGTAATAAATAAAATATTGTCATGCTCTAGAATGAGGTGAATGTGCATAACTGCAAATTCAAAGGAAAATTGTCCTGTTAAAAGAAGATGCTCCTGTCCATAATAGAACATTCACGTTTGCGTGGTAATTTCTTTTTTTTAACAAAAAGCCTAAAAAGCTCTGAAACAATTGTATTATAAAAATGTTTGCTACCTATACTGAAGGACGTGCAAATATTCTCAGTTGACCTTGGAGAAAAGAGTGAAGGACATTATGTAATTTTGCATCATGTAAAAGAAAACCTTAATTTTAACTGCAGATGTTCCTGTGGTGCTTATTTCTAGCATTTGATGTGACAGTGAATAATCTTGCATGCCTTCCCATTTTATATCAATGGTGTAACTCTGCATAAGACCTGATCTCCATTATTCACATACTTTAACTTTATAGATTTTTGCACATCAAACTAAATCTGTCTGGTGTCTTTCACAGGCTGAGATTAGTAAACTTTATGTAATAGCTTAGACATGTTTTAATAACCTATTGGACTGAGGTACATCAAAAATATGGATGTACTTGTGATTAACTCAGTCTTTCCTGGTTGTCCTCTCATAGCACAATCACTTTAGTGGCTTTTCAACCATTCATCATTGCCTGTCCTACTCCAGTTAGTAAATGACTGAGTTCAATCCAGCTGCCCTTTTAATCAATGGAGAGTCAATGGGAGTTGGATTTGGCCTCAGTGAGATTGCTTTAATTTGGGAAATGTAAGAACTCTAGACCCACCTATTGAAATATTTTAAATGGGGTCATGGGAAAAGAACATGATAGGAAGTTGCATGGATCAGCTGCAGAGCCCTGGCAGTAGGAGCTGTGCAAAACACTTTATGCAGAATCAGATGCACTTGTGACTTGTTTGGATTTGACTTTGTAGAGATTTCATGAGTTGGGAATGTTGTGTAAATTGTTCATATAACTCCTTTCACTCACTCTTCTCTCAGGGATTGGATGCTTTTTCTGCATCTTCTGACTCAGCCAGAAAAAAAATGGTGTGTTTTTTTTCCCTCTGGGCCTGAGGACTAGGGATTGTTTTAAAATCACTTCCAAGAACCTACAGGAGTGATGTATCTGTGCACATTCCCTGGGAGCTAGTGGAAACAGCAAGAACCACTGTGGGAAGGAGGGTTACTTACTATCTCCCTGAAGACCATCCTGGACTGATGATAGTAGTGGCCAATGTTCATCAGAGGGGAGAGCAGATCATCAACCATACAAACCACTAGTTCTTCCTCCAAAATACAATGCTTGGTATGAGTGAAAGGGATTGTTGGCATCTTTCTGGTGGCAAGGTAGTTGTGTTGAGCTGGGGGGCCACAGTTCTGGCTTCCGTAGTTTCAGGTAGTAGTTTGGGTAAGTATCCATAATTTGGAATTGAACTTTGATGCATTTGGTGTATCTATATAGATCTATGCTGTTTAGGCTAGTTTACTGCATATGTATACAAAAGCTTCTGTGACAATTCTAGAAGCTTGATTGTTATACATATCTCATCATCACTGGGTGGCCCTACTGATTATTTTTGCTTTGGGTTAGTTAAAAGGTAACCTTTCATAATGTTTTTAAGATTATGAAGTCAAAGGCCAGCATAACCCTTGGCTGAATCTAAACAATTGGTTTTATTTATTAACAAGCAATACTTTACACAAACAAACCCCAAGAGAAATATGTTATATCAGTGACAGGAGATTACAAGTAATTTAGTTATGTTGATGTTCATTCTTAGACTATAAAGTCTTCTTCAGGGCAAAGGCCTGTTCTGATATGTGCATAATGTCCTCTTGAGGACATTCTGCACCAAAAATTAAAAATGCTGTGAACAATATTTTAAAATTCTGCACATTTTACTTGTCAAATGTGGAGACTCCAGCGTGGCATTGGGGAGACAGGCCATTGGTTTCACAGAGGTGGGAGATCACTGTGCAGCTCCCCCTGGGACATGGACTCAGCGCTGAGGCTGCACCTAACCGTGACACAGCACAAGGACTGCGCCTGCCCCAGAAACACCCCAGGACCCAGCCCCTCCATACAGGTGCACCAGGTATGGACAGGCATGCTCAGCAAGGCAGGAGCCAAGTGTGAAGGGGCTTGGTGTGGGTTGAGAGGGTTCTGTGTGGGGCAATCTGGGTGCGGGTGGCTCAGTGGGGGATCCGGGTGTGGGAGGGGCCTCTGGATGCACAGGGGCTTGTTGTGGGGGTTCTGAGTGCAATGGTAATGGGACTTTGTGGGGGGGCGGGTGAAGATGGTTGGGGCTCAGTGAGGAGGAGGTCTGGGTATGGGGGGAATAGAGCTTGGTGGGGAGCTGGGTGTGGGGGGGATCAGGGTGGGGCTCCAGATGCTGGGGTAGTGGTACTCAGTGGGGTGGGGATCCATGTGCAGCTGGTTGGGGCTTGGTAGGGTGGGGATCTGGGTGCGGGTGGCTCATCGGGGTGGTCCAGGTGCAGGGGGAGAGTGGGGCTTGTTGGGGCGGGTTCTAGGTGTGGGGGAGGAAGGTTTGGTGGGAGAGTCTGGGAAGGAGGGGCTCTGGATGCATGGGGGTTGGGCATATGGGGGAGCAGCTCCCTGTACAGTGATCCCTCCCCCTGCAGCTGAGCAGCGATGGGCACAGGAAGCAGAGCGGGGGGGGGGGGGGCGGGTGGAGTGCCTTCCTCCAGCCGGGGGAGAAATCTGGGGGTGGATCTGACATGACCCCGGATGCCATGCAGGGGAAGAGAAAGTCAAGTCCTGTCCTGCCCAACCAGGATTAGCAGCTGAGCCCGGCACAGAGTAGGAGCCACCAGCCAGTTCTTCCCCAGTCCCGCGCCCTGCACCACAGTAATTTACCTCTCTGCAGGCTGCCCTGGGCACCCAAAACTTACTGCTTGGGAGGGTTGTATGACCGTTTTTGTGGCTTCCCTTTTCTGACCCATCAGAAAGTCATTTTTCTGTGGGGAAGCAAATAAATCTGCAGGGGACATAAATTCTGCGCATGCGCAGTGGCACAGAATTCCCCCAGGAGTAATAATGGAACCCTGAACCTGATTAAGGCCTTTGGATGTTATGGTAGTAGAAGTATATAATAATGATAATTAATAAAATATTGCATACTCATTTACTGAGTCATATTACTTTGGGATTTATATGTTTTTGTGGTTCCTTTCCCTCACCAGAGAAAGAGGTCAAGAATTATTTAAAGGAGAAATGTTTGTTACTTCCATTTAGGATTCACAAATGAGCCGGGGGAAAATGTGAATAAAATTAGCTCAGGTGGATGGGTGAGGAATGTTAGCTGCCCATACTTCAGTGCATACTCAGAGCATGTATTCAATGCAGCACTTCTTTATCTGTGAGAGAGGAGGCCAGGTTCAGTAATGATTTGACTACACATTTACAATAGTGAGAAAGGCCTTCCAGTCAGGTCTTCAACTAGGATCGTATCTAAAGTTTCTGTTACTGATCCTGGTTGAATTTACTATTTTGTTATACTTTGTCAATCAACGCACCGGTGCACTTACTCTCTGAGATCTTGACAGGAGGCCAATTTTAGTGTTGCTGAAGATGCTGTTTTCTGCGTGTAGGTCTGTGTTTCATCTAAACTCTGTCTGTACTTTCAATCCTCCTGCTGCTGGTGTGTGTGTCTCTCTGTATCCTGCCTACCTTCTGTCTTACACATCCATATCCCTCCTGTCTAATGCAAAGGTGGTAAAAATGCAGGCAGTCAAATTGTTGTGTCTAATTGTGACCTGTGTAGTAAAAGACAAATGTACTGGTGACCGCTACCTGGGTGAGCTCTGGAGAGGACATTTGGGAGAGAGAAAATGTTTAAGAAAAGTATTAAATTTAAAATGTAAAAAGTGTCCAGGTGAGAGATGACAGCTCTGCTGCGCCCCTCCTGATTACTCTAGTACATTTTAAACTTTAATTTAAAAAAATGCAACCATAACATCCATATTCAATCTGGGGGGGAAATATGCACACACAAATCCCTCTTGATTTTAAATGGTGTATGCACATCAATTTAGTCATTTACAAACACACAGATTTAAAGCATTTTAATGTAGAAATTAGGACACCTTCTTTCTCTTCTTCCCTTTGAATCTTCTGTTTTCAGTGTGCCTATTTTACATGACTTAAACCACCCCTATCACTCCTGTACTTCATTATGAATTAGCTTTTCCTGAGGCAGCCCCTGATGTGACTGGCAAGAAGTGCAGATTTGAGTAGGATGGCTTTTTCTCACCTCTTGATTAATATATTTTTTCCCCAAAGGAAAAGTCAAGGTGAATTTAGTGTTCAAGTAAGGTGCTAGATTGACAGCTCTGAAGGTCCTCTCTCCACACAGCAGGTACAGAGTGAGTACTAATACTGCAAGTTTTCCCACAATACCATGCCAGTGTGCCTCAACCCTGAGCTGGAAGGACAACCTTGAAGGGTGAGAGGATATTTCCGTTTCCATACCATTCAAATCTCAACTTCTTTCCTTCACTTTTTTTCTCCTTGTCCCTACCCTTCTTTCCTCCTCTCCCTATTGGAGACTTCTGCCTTTACTCCACTTCTCACGCACACCATTGTTTCTCCCTTCTCTGTTCTTCCCACATTTTCTCCATCCTCACAGTTGATACACCTTTTCCCTTTGTCTCAACTCCAGGGTCTGTCCTGGTTTCTCTGTTCCCTTCTGCCTTCCTCAATCTGTTCCTCACTATTATTCCATTTCCATCTCTTTTTGCCATTCAGGGATCCAGACTATCGTTCTGTCCCAGGAAAAAGTGCACATCCTATCTCTAGTATCAGTCATTTTGTCCTCGGTTGCCACAAGCAAGAAGACAATGTTTCCAATACTTTCCTCTCCAAGTTGCAGAAGCACGCTTTAAGAAAATGATGCAAAAAGAAGCCTTGATTCATCACACTTTATGACGACTAACTCTTCAAGTCCAAGGCTTCCACAAGTTACTTACAAAATAGTACCTTAGTCACATTTCAAATACTTGTTTCCTGCAAAAATGATTTCCTCCATTATTTATTGCCTTTCCTAGCCCCATTTTAATCCTTCCCCCCCCACCCCCCAACAGGGATAAGATGATGAAATCAGCTTTTGGTAGTTCTTTTTTTAAAGCACGGATTAATATTGCCCTCTGTTTATTAAACCTTCTGTCCTTGCACGGTGCAGAAAATCAATAGACGCCTCCCAAAGGACTGCAGCGCCGGTCCAGCACCTGACAGTGTAAAATGAACCCTCACTATGCATGCATCTTGTGTTGACTCCACATGCTGAATAATGTCTTTTGTAAATAAAAACAAAAAAAAATCTCAGATTGAAATCTGTAGATGCTCACTTTGTGTATGGGACTCGATATGCTTTGAAGTCAGCCATTTATTATTATTCTAATACTGGAACAACCTATAGAACATTTACCCTCTCTGGAATACAGTGACAGGCTCAATATGTCCATTTTTATAGTGATTTGGTCTTAACTCGAGCATTCATGTAGGTATGCTCAACTGCAAAGTCCTGCAGCACTGGCCGTGCTGTCCCACAAACTCAGACATGGGAGTTCCAAATGAGAGAGATCTAGGCCCTCAGCTTGCAAGGTTCTTCATGCCCTCAACTTCTGTTCATCACCATGGGAGCTGAGAAGGCTTGACACCTAGCAATTGGTGCTCAGCTCTAATACTACTAAGGTACCCACAAAGAAAAGAAAAATGACTGGTGCTTATTAAAGTTAGTCTGGTAAATTATATTGGCAAACATCTTTTCTCAGAAGATGAGTATGAATTCTGTAAGTGAGTTGCAAATTTTGCATACATTTCATTGATAAAAGATCAACAGTGTTATGGCCTGATTCAATGTTGGACTTAAGCACATGAGCAGTCTCATTGACATCAGTGGAACTATTACCATGTTCAAAGTGAAGTATATGCTTGTGAATAGTTCCATTGATCTCAATGAGACTACTCAAGTGCTTAAAATTGGGCACTTGCTTAAGTCCCTTGCTGAATTAGGGCCTGTAGCTATGAGATAACATTCTTCAGTCATCTGTCTCTTCTATTTAACTGCATTCCTCTTCCTCACATGGTTGATTAGGTTTAACGTCTTAGCAAGCAGTCATAAATGTCTGCACAAATCTGAGGATGTCAATAGTAAATGCCAACAATGGCAAAACAAAACCTCTCCATTAAATTTTGGGCTGGTGTGCTCATTTTTATTGACAAAACCCTACTCTACTCAATCACATTTATCCACCTTTGAGAATTTTTTTTTTACTTTGTTTTTACCAGTACTGCAAGATGTGATTTATATCCAAATGACTGAAGGTGGTATTATCGAGAAAGCATGAAGGAATACTTAATACCTTTTAGCTCATTTCTATTCTTTTTGCTCATTTCTATTCTTCAACTCACCTCAGCATTTGCTTCAATATGAACTTACTCCATCCTTAACCAAAAAAAAAAAAAAAATTGCTTTAGACCACAATATCTCAGTAACTGTAAGATAATATCTTCAGTTTGCTATGCCAGCAAAAAAATGTCTAGGCCCACAAGATTGCCAAGGTTCATAAAATTCCTTTGCATCATTACCAATTTATTGGCATAAATCTACCATAACTCACTTTGATGTTTACTGGTTTTGACTCAACCTCATGCCAATGTTAACTTTCTTAGCTTTTCTAACTCTCTCCGGTATGTTTTGACATGATGCAGGGTGGTTTGGAGTTTTTTTAAAGAGGAGATTGACTTCAAATTTGGTGTTCCAGGAAAGAGAGGCTTTGTTCAGACTGATAAAGTTTTCTATAGTGACCTCAATGTGGACTTGAGCCAAAGAAAATATGCTCCAATGTTTCCTTATGTGACACTCTGATGTTTAAATTTAATTATTTCAGACTATTTAGTCTTAAAAAAAAAACCAAAAAACCACAAAACCTCCACTGCTATGATGAAACCAAGCTCTGTGCATCACAAAATAGAATCTGTCACTTCCCATAACCATGAAGTAACAGCATGACTCATTTCTAGCACAATTTGCTGGTTGAACATTTTGGCAGATGTCTGCATGATACTAGAGCAGCCAAACTTCCACCCTTAACAGTAAGAGATTTGTGTTGTGGAGCTAACTATGGATAGGGTTCCAGATCATCTAGTAATGGGAGTCAATGGAAGTTTTGCTTAAGAAAGAACTGAGCAGACTCCACATGTGACGTTATATCCCATATTCTTCATAGAAACATTGATATGACTATGGCATAACTAAGATGTTTTATGCAAGATGGGTCATGTGAGGTATCATTGAAAAGGTTTTGATCTACTTACTGTGTTTATCCAATATGTATGCATGTATCATTTCTGTATCTGAGGTTAGGAATACTGACTTTGTAACAATTACAACTGTGTGTATTGGGGGGGGGGGATGTCCCCAGATCCCAGAATGAGCCATTTAAGGACAATAGAACTTTGAAGATACTAATCTCCCACTGTCCCAAGGAGCTTCCTAGGATGTTGCTTTGACACTGCACTGCAGGGTCATCTGATGATGTCACCTGGTATGGAGTCCAAGGTCCCTCACCAAAGGCTCTTACGTAAATTAAGCTGTCATGGGATAAGAGGGAAGATCCTTTCATGGACTGAGAACTGGTTAAAAGACAGGGAATAAAGGGTAGGAAAAAATGGTAAATTTTCAGAATGGAGAGGGGTAACTAGTGGTGGTCCCCAAGGGTCAGTCCTAGGACCAATCCTATTCAACTTATTTATAAATGATCTGAAGCAAGGAGTAAACAGTGAGGTGGCAAAGTTTGCAGATGATACTAAACTGCTCAAGATAGTTAAGACCAAAGCAGACTGTGAAGAACTTCAAAAAGATTTCACAAAACTAAGTGATTGGGCAACAAAATGGCAAATTAAATTTAATGTGGATAAATGTAAAGTAATGCACATTGGAAAAAATAACCCCAACTATACATACAATATGATGGGGGCTAATTTAGCTACAACTAATCAGGAAAGAGATCTTGGAGTCATCGTGGATAGTTCTCTGCAGACGTCCACGCAGTGTGCAGCGGCAGTCAAAAAAGCAAACAGGATGTTAGGAATCATTAAAAAAGGGATAGAGAATAAGACGCAGAATATCTTATTGCCCTTATATAAATCAATGGTACGCCCACATCTTGAATACTGTGTACAGATGTGGTCTCCTCATCTCAAAAAAGATATACTGGCATTAGAAAAGGTTCAGAGAAAGGCAACTGAAATGATTAGGGGTTTGGAACGGATCCCATATGAGGAGAGATTAAAGAGGCTAAGACTTTTCAGCTTGAAAAAGAGGAGGCTAAGGGGGGATATGATAGAGGTATATAAAATCATGAGTGATGTAGAGAAAGTGAATAAGGAAAAATTATTTACTTGTTCCCATAATATAAGAACTAGGGGCCACCAAATGAAATTAATGGGCAGCAGGTTTAAAACAAATAAAAAGAAGTTCTTCTTCACACAGCGCACAGTCAACCTGTGGAACTCCTTGCCTGAGGAGCTTGTGAAGACTAGGATTATAACAGGGTTTAAAAGAGAACTAGATAAATTCATGGAGGTTAAGTCCATTAATGGCTATTAGCCAGGATGGGTAAGGAATGGTGTCCTTAGCCTCTGTTTGTCAGAGGGTGGAGATGGATGGCAGGAGAGAGATCACTTGATCATTACCTGTTAGGTTCACTCCCTCTGAGGCACCTGGCATTGGCCACTGTTGGTAGACAGGATACTGGACTGGATGGACCTTTGTTCTGTATGCCCAGTATGGCCATTCTTATGTTCTTATCTTGGACACTGCTGGTATTTTTTCCACTGGAAACAAAGGGTTCCCGCCTTATGTAAATTCTATTTAAGGCCGGGGAGTAAGGCAATCGGGACTCTTCTCCATTGCCTCCCTGTCCAAGAAGGAAGATTGCTAAAAACACCTGAAGGGCAAGGCAGTGGCTGAGACAGGGGTCCAGTCTGTAAAGAGAAATAACTGGAACTCTAAGCTACAGAAACTCTGCAACCTGCCTAAAACAACATTTAGGGTGAGAAATTACATTTTGTAACCGTTTTCTTGAGTGTATTAAGTTGAGTTTGCATGTTTTGTTTTATTTGCTCAGTAATCTTTGTTCTGTTTGCTATCCCTTATAATCACTTAATTTTACCTTTTGTTGTTAATAAACTTATTTCTTTATTTCAAAACCCAGTTTGTGCAATTCATATCAGGGGAGGGGATGGGGGAAAGCTGTGCATATCTCTCTCCACATTGAGGGAGAGGGAGAATTTTTATGAGCTTGCGCTGTGCAGATCTTTCTATACAGCACAAGACAATATTATTTTGGGTTTATACCCCAAAGGAGGTATGCATGTTAGTGCTGGCCATTAGCTAAGTCCTCCCACACAGAGCTGATTTCAGTCTGTGTCTGCAGCTAGGCGTGGCCTTACCTGTGTGTGTGCTGGAGAAGGTTTAAGAGCCTAGCACAGCAAGAACTGCGTGAGGAAACCCAGGCTGGTGGAAAGGGTGGGCTCAGTGAGCCCCCAGCGCATCAGGTGGCACCCCAAAAGGGGGGTCCAACCTGTCACACCAGGTTTGGCCCCAGCCTTTCATAGAAATGACACTCATAATAAGAAATTATTTGTGAGCTGTAACCTGTGAAGAGGTTTATATAGCACAGGCAGTCAGACAACTGTGATTCATGCATTCTTGTATAGTGATGCCAGAGTCACTACATATATTACAGACACAGAGGAAATGGACAAGGAGTTAACTATTCTGTTCTATTCCCCATAGATTCCCGTGCCACCTTCATCACACTAATATCTGAGCATCTTCCAAAAGTTAAGCACATCACTTAGTCCACATGTGTCATGTGTGGTTCATTCTTTCTTTCATCCTCTTCTCAGCAGGAGAATTGTGTGAGGAGTACAGAGTGTTGGTGGGGAGGGAGGTAATTTTTTTAAGGTATATGCGACTCTGTGCCTGTATGAGAGAAGGCAAAGTGAATGAAGCGGGTCTTGCCCTTGGAACAGAAAGGAGTGAGGTTTGTGATGGCCTTTAGTTCCTCAGACTGGTCCCTGAGAAAATTCTGTGTCCTGCACAGAGGAGCGTAACACTTACGATAGAAAGTTGCATTGTGCCTGAGGAGTAGAGTTGCCCACTATGGTCCTCATGCAGTCAACTTTGAGAGGTATGTGGAAGGTACGGATAGGTTGTGTACTATCTTTAGAATAGGTAATGGTTGTCAGACTTGGTAAAGGAGTTAAACAAGCAATTTTTTTAACTAAACCCTTTTTCCTTCCAAATATTCTTCTGTTAGCAGATTTTATGCAGTACAAAGGAGCTATGTTCTTGTCATGTCATGTGATTACCCTTCGGGGGAAACCAAAGTTTCAATCAGTAAGCTGGTCAGGTAAAGTGCATGATGTGTGCATCTTTAAGAACATGAGACTGTTCAGAAAGCTGCAAGCGGGGACTTTTTTTCTGACTTTTTTCTAATTTTACCTTTGGGAATGTTGATATGCCAATAGTGATCCGGGAGATCCAGCCTATACCATACTCCCATGGCCTGTGAAGCTGTACACTGGGAACCTCAACAGCACCAAGAAGTGTTTCAACTACAGGCTCAGCAGGTGCAGAATGACAGTTGAATGTGTGTGCCTTTGGTCAGTTGAAGGGTTGCTGATGTTGTTTACTTACAAGATTGGACATCCTTGAGAAATATTCCAATGGTTATAGCTGCCTGCTGTGCCCTGCATAATGTCTGTGAAGTAAAGCAAAATTTTCCACCAGGGTGGAAGTGGAGGAGCTATCTGCTGAATTTGAACAGCTAAATACAAGGGTTATTAGAGCTCAATGCAGTCCTATAAGGCGCA
The DNA here is from genome assembly GCF_002925995.2 of Terrapene triunguis. NCBI lineage: Eukaryota > Metazoa > Chordata > Testudines > Emydidae > Terrapene > Terrapene triunguis. The sequence goes on from NW_020664384.1 coordinate 1,695,156, forward strand.
GCGAGGCTTTGAAAGAATATTTTAATAGTGAGCCAGAGTAACGTGTATTGTGTAGAGTGTTTTATCTGGCCTCGCTCTCTTGCAGCCTGGTATGATTCTTGTAGTAATTGCTCTGCGTGTAGGAATATGTCAATATTAGATTGTCCATGCACCTATTAATATTGTCTGTGAATGATATGCGTTCTGTGATAAAGTGAACTAACAGGAAATTGGTGGGTGTTAGACCTGATCAGCACGAGACAGCGTATATTGTGAACTAATAAAGATGAATTTTGTTCCCAAAAATAGAATCTTTAACATGAACCAGGCAATTAAAAAAAATTTAAAACTTAATAAATTAAAGGGAAAAAAACTTATGAAGGGGAAAGAACATTTATTTCAGGTACACATACACGAACCATAGCTTTCATAGGTCAGTGAATGTGAAGCTGTGAATGTCTTTAATGTCCCCGCAGGTAGAGTGGTAAAGGTAGTGCACTGACCCCTGATGCCATGTGAAATGTAGATGGGGGAGTATAGAGAAGTCCTGATATTGAGTTCTCTATAGGCTGCAGAGGGAGGCAAGCATGAGATTGTTGAACCTACAGTTCTACCAGAGTCTGCAGCACCTGTGTACTGTCTGAGAAGTACAAGCATCTCCTGCTGCATGTACCTCTCCTTTCTCCTCTCCACTCTCTCCGTCTCCATGCTGTCTGCAAGGTGATCCTGCAGGCCCTGTGCTCGTTCTCTGATGCAGCACTGGCTTGCAAGATCTTGTGGAACATGTCATCTGAGTCCTCTTCTTTCTCTTCCTTATCTGGCTCACGTGTTCTGCAGGTGTGGAAGGAGAGACCGTGAAGGCCACAATGGCAGCAGCTGAAGATACAACACACAGAGGTACCATTTGTCAGTGTATTCACAATGGAAATCAAAAGGTAAGATACTGAACTGACTTCCCCTCCTCCCCAAAAGTTGTAATTTCTGCATTCTCACTTCTGCATGGGATTGAGAGAACACGGCACCCGTCACAGCACCCACCAGGGTGGGTATGGCCCACAGGGGTAGCGGGGAAATGGGGGAGGAATAGCTGTGGCATGATTATAGTTGTATAGGGCAATGGGACTGAGTATGGGCACTGTTTTCCACCAGTGCCGGTGATTTTAGATGATGTCTCACTCCTGATGGTAACAGAGGCAGAGAGAACACAGCTGCTGCAGGTATCCTGATGCTGCCCAGACCCTTATGCTGCTAGCCTAGTGTTGCAATGGTTCCTGCTGAAGTAATCGCCGACTAGCATGGGAAAGTGTCCTACCATGCTGAAAGTAATAAGGCTGCCATCCCTAGAAACCTTCAGCAGAGGATTGCAGAGTGTCTCCATGAAAGTTGTATCAAGATCTCTATGGAGGATTCACAGAACATCCCAGTGCACATAAACAAACTGCTCTGTGTGGCCCCCTCTGCCTAACTCTAGAAGGAGATGAGAGGCAGATAGCAACTCGACCTCTCTTTATAGTTCCAGTACCTCTTCTAGCACAAGTAAAGAGTAAATCAACAGATGTCTCCTGCCACTTTGGGAGTTCCATCCCTGTAACTTCCAAGTAAACTGCAACCATCCCCTGCATCAGGCTCACCTGTGCTTGCCTGTCAGGACTGGCTGAACTGCAGTAGAGTCAAAAACATGTCCTGGCTCACTGTACAACTGGATTCTCTAGTTGTCTGTTCTCTATACTCCGCATTGTTCACAGCAGAGGCCTGTGACTCAGGCTTCTCGGAAGTATCCATGGTGCTCTTGGGAGTGGTGGTAGGGTCTCCACAGAAGATGGCTTGCAATTCTTTGTACAAGCAACAGGTCTGTGGTTCAGCACTGGGTCAATTTTTGGTCTCTCTGGCCCTCTTGTATGCCTCCTACAGTTCCCTGGCTTTCACACAGCACTGCTGCTGGTCCCTATTATAGCCCTTCTCCTGCATCGCCTGAGCAATCTTCTTATAGATGCCCATATTTCTATGGCTGGATCAGAGCTGGGCCTGAACAACCTCCTCTTCCCCACAGGCCCAGGATATCCAATACCTCCTGGATACTTCAGGCAGGAGAGTGTCTGCAGCATGTATCCGCCATGGTCAGCTGGGCAGTTGCACACAACAATGGAGAGTTGCTAGATGTGCTTCCCAAGCTGGGCAACCAAGAAAAGGAATTTCAAAAACGTGCAGGGCTTTAAAGGGAAAGAGTGGTTTCCAGTCTATCTGGCCCCTGGGCAGCGGAGATCACACCACTGACCAGAGCAGTCAGTGTGGGGCATTGTTGGACAGCTCCTGGAGGCCAGTAACAGTCGATGTAATTAATGCAGTGTCTACATTATCACTGCATTGACCTAGCTACATCAGCTGTGACTCTAGACCACTGAGGGAGGTGGTGGTACTATTAAGTCAACATAGCGGGGCACATACTTTGCCAGGAGCCAAGTTTAAGTGAACACATATCTACAGCTAGGTGCATCAATCTAACCATGTAGTGTAGACCAGGCCCTACCATAAAGATATGAGGCCTATAAGCCTTAGCATTAGTAAGTTAACCAGAAGTGGCCTTAAATCACAAGATAGCATAGGACATAGTGCTCTGATAAATATGATTAAAATATTGACAAGTAACCACAGAATATCAGTTGTGACTGTTTGGGTATTTTAGGACAGAAACATCAGCAGATGTTCAACCACAAGATTGCTAGAGTAACCAATTGATGTATATGCTAATAAATTTGGTTCTCGCCTTTTTTCATTTGCAAACCCCTAAAAAATTTCAAATTGAGGTGCAGACCCCTTTGGAAATCTTAGACATAGTGGACCCCCACCCCCAGGGGTCCATAGACCACAGGTTGAGAACCACTGCTCCAGAGACTACAGAGTGTCACTTGTTTAGCAGAAATTTCTGTCAAAGGAGATGGCTCGGGGGCAAATGGGACTATTTGCAGTAAGGTAAAGTGACAACTATCTCCCCACCACCACCTGTCTCCTGGGGATCTCCCTTAGACATGGTTACATGAATGAGCTCACCAAAAGACAAGCAAAACAGTTTGTGGTTTCTGGGGACCAAGACAGAAGAATTCCAAGCACTGTTTTGCTGTCCAGGGACCTGATCCAAAGCCTCTTAAAGTCAACTGGAATCTTTCCATTAACTTCAGTGGGCTTTGGATTGGACCTTGTAGTTAGTATGTGAAGTATGAAGTATGTGGTCTACTGTCTCTACCTCTATCTCTGTGTAGCTGGCCTTGGTCAATGGAAACAGGTGACAGAAACCCAGACAAAACTGATTTTTAATTGGTCACATGTACAAAACACATTAAGCTGGTAGGAAAAATGCCTCAGTAGCATTAAAGCAGTTGTGGTTTGTGGCTTGACCATTACAATTTTATATGCTAGGGAATCATCCCAGCCATTTCCACATGCATCAGGCAGACTAAAGTGCAAAAGCCAGAAACATGCCAGGCGGGGAGAGGGGACTCAGGCTCGCTCAGCCCCTACCCCGGCAGCCGCCACCACCGCCTCCCAAGCCGGGCTCTCAGAGGCAACCACCGCACTGCATAGAGCAGCAAGACAGAATGGCTGGCATGAGAAGTGGCTAGTCCCACCCCCTCCATTCCCCACCCAGGCCTGGTATGCCTTGGAGCAGGTGCCCCAAGAGGAAGAGAGAGACCTTCTCACCCGGCAGGCCAAGAAGAAATCTGGGGTTGGGGAGGGATGGACATTTTTCCCCGCATGCCCCCTCTACACGTCGCTTATGGGTGTGGTCTTCAGCAATGGAACAGAATTACTGTAAAGCTTGGGAGGAATTTGTTACACTGAATGTGAAACAGCAGCATTCATTTTGATGGGCTTTGCTACCACAGTTACACTCTTGGAAACAAGTTTCTTGCACCACAGATGTCTTCGCTTAACAACAGTGGCAAAAAGCCAAGTCCCGGTCATAGATTTTGTGACTAGTATTGAATAAACCCCACAAGCAAGGTTTGAATAAGAAGGATAGGCTTATGATAGGTGGCATCCCTGAGAAAAAGGGACCATTTTCCAATATATGAACACATTTTTGAAGGTGAAGTTAGACATGCAGGCACATACCATCACCCATTGATTGAAGTGAACATCGCCCCTCCAGGACAGACTTGGAGTTAAAAGCATCAGAAATTCAGAATGAAGGTTGCATTTGCCACAAAAAAAGCCTAGTGTAAAATACATGTGGCTATTTTGGAAAAAAGAAAAGGCCACACTTGCTACCACCAGTTCAGCTCCAGCAGTCGTGGCAACAGTCAGAGTACTAGTGTAGACAAAATGTCAGAAGCTGCCAGCATTTTTACCAACATACCACTCAGACCCACTCTGAGCAGGCTGAGACAACAGTAACAGAAGTGCTGGCAGCTCCGAGAGCCTTGTCTAAAATGCAGAGGAAGCTGTTGGACCTCTGCAACAGGCCTGAGATGGCTCTTTGGAGGCTTCTGAATCCACCCACCTACCAGCAAGACTCAGTCCTCCTAGCCCCTACCCTGCTGAGTCAAAATACAACACAAATTAGGAACTTCAGATTCTAACAAGTCTTTTAAGCTTGTCAGAGATCAGGAGAGACCAATGATGAGGTATGCTCAACTTGTTTGGGGGAGGGAAAACAAATGAGCCTTAGGTTTGTGGGGCGGGAGGCCCAATGTGGGAGGCTCACTCAGGGTTCTCGCTTTCCGTGGGCTTCAGAAATTTCACAGGAGGAATTTCCTCAATCTCCTCCCCCCATCTCCAGGCTCTCTTCAGATGCCTCACAGATCTCCTAAAGGCCTGCAGGATAAGGCTTTCTAGCTACAAACCTCAGCAGGTCCACTAGGGGAGAGGACTGAATGAATGAAAGCAGGGGACACACAGGTAGGCTACTAAAGGGGCATTCCCCCATTCTGCTTTTCTGGGGAGTGAAGAACTTCCTCAGCTAACTCCTGCTGCTCCCTGACTTGCACCGGTGAGTTCCAGGCAAGCTAACCATAGCTACCAGTCAGCATGCCATTGTAACATTACTAATTCAATTTGAATTCATTTTTGAAATTTGACTAACTCAATTCAGCTTTGGTCCTGTGGACTAGATCAGGGGATCTCAATCTTCCCAGACCACCGTACCCCTTTCAGGAGTCTAATTTGTCTTGTGTACCCCCAAGTGTCACCTCACTTAAAAACTACTTGCTTACAAAATCAGGCATAAAAATACAAAAGTGTCACAGCGCACTATTACTGAAACATTGGTGACTCTCATTTTACCATATAATTATAAAATAAACCAATTGGGATATAAATATTGTACTGTCATTTCAGTTTATAGTATATAGAGCAGTATAAACAAGTCATTGTCTGTATGAAATTTTAGTTTGTACTGACTTCACTAGTGCTTTTTATGTAGCCTGTTGTAAAACTAGGCAAATATCTAAATGAGTTGATGTAACCCCTGGAAGACCTCTGCATACCCCCAGGGGTATATGTGCCTCTGGTTGAGAACCAACTGTGCTAACCTACAGGAGGAGAACACCCCAACATTCTTAGGGTGAGGAAGTTTAAATATGGACTGAGGAGGCTGGACATCTTTATGAATATTCATGGCAGCCATCAAACTCTATAACAGAGCTAATCACAGCCTAAGCCATTGGGAGCTGTTGTCATGCCTGAGATAGGATAGGACCTTCATGGACCAACACCTGTCCCACCCTTCTAGGTCTCCACGAGGATAGTGTAAGTATTGGCCTGATGCTGGACGTATGGACACTATCGTCATTTTGCTATGTACTTTTTTGGGTTGGAGTGTTTGTGCTTTTACTAAGGGTATGTCTACACTACGAGAGTAGTTCGATTTTAGTTAAATCGAATATGTGCAATCGATATTAGAAAGTTGAACGTGTGTGTCCACACTAAGGACAGTAATTCGACTTTGTCAGTCCACACTACCAGGGAAAGCGTCGACATTGGAAGCAGTGCACTGTGGGCAGCTATCCCACAGTTCCCGCAGTCCCCGCTGCCCATTGGAATTCTGGGTCGAGCCCCCAATGCCTTCTGGGGGAAAAAATGTCTCGAGGGTGCTTTTGGGTAACTGTCGTCATCCAATCGTCACTCCCGCCCGCCCTCCCTCCTTGAAAGCGCCGGCGGGAAATCAGTTCGCGCACTTTTCTGGTCAGTGACAGCGCGGACGCCACAGCACTGCGAGCATGGATCCCGCTGCAACCATCGCTGCAGTTGTGGCCGTTGTCAACGCCTCGCAGCTCATCATCCACCTTTCACAGAGGCAGATAGAGAGAAATCAGGCGAGGAGGCTACGGCAGCGGAGTGAGGACCTGAACTCCGAGAGTAGCACACGCCTGTCAGAAACCATGACACCCAGCGCCGAGGACATCACGTTTGCAATGGGTCATGTGGATTTTGTTGAACGGCGATTCTGGGCCCGGGAAACAAGCACGGACTGGTGGGACCGCATAGTGCTGCAGGTCTGGGATGAATCCCAGTGGCTGCGAAACTTTCGCATGCAGAAGGGGACTTTCCTGGAACTTTGTGAGTTGCTGTCCCCTGCCCTGAAGCGCAAGGACACCCGCATGCGAGCAGCCCTGACTGTCCAGAAGCGAGTGGCCATAGCCCTCTGGAAGCTTGCAACGCCGGACAGCTACCGGTCAGTCGCGAACCACTTTGGTGTGGGCAAATCTACCATGGGGGTTGCTGTGATGCAAGTAGCCAACGCAATCGTTGAGGTACTGCTCTCAAAGGTAGTGACCCTGGGAAACGCGCAGGCCATCATAGATGGCTTCGCTGCGATGGGATTCCCAAACTGCGGTGGGGCTATAGATGGGACTCACATCCCTATCCTGGGACCGGGCCACCAGGCCAGCCAGTACATCAACAGAAAGGGCTACTTTTCAATGGTGCTGCAAGCACTGGTGGACCATCGGGGACGTTTTACAAACATCAACGTCGGATGGCCGGGCAAGGTTCATGACGCTCGCGTGTTCAGGAACTCTGGTCTGTTTAGACGGCTGCAGGAAGGTATTTACTTCCCAGACCACAAAATAACTCTTGGGGATGTGGAGAAGGCTGAACTTGCCCCTGTTTCTTTACCCAGTTACCCCTTCACCCCCTTCCCAAAAAATAAAATCTGTTCTGTTTTGCTAATGAACACCGTTGTCTTCATTACTGTTTTCGCGGGAATGTTTTAAACCTGGGTTAAGTGTTGTGATGCTAATGATGCTTCTAAACTGCCCTCCCCCGCCACAAAGTCACAGAGCAACCCCCCCCCCCCCCCCACAGAACATGAAAGCCACCTCCCAGACTGACCAGGGTAACTAGTCACTGCACTGTGTATGTGCCTTGCTGCTGGGCCTGCCCCCTGCTAAAGGTGACTGTCCTGTCTAATTACCAAGCCCCTTCCCCCCCCCTTCAGACAGACTCTCCTCCAAAAGAAGAGGATGGAAACAGTAATGAACAGAAACGTATTTTTTATTAACAACCACACATGGAACGGGGGGGTGAAACTTGGACGGGGTCTTGTGTGAGGCGGGTAGGAAAGGACTTTTCAGATTTTGGGGAATGAGAGCCTTCTAGTGCTATAGCTGTCCGCTGGGGTGGAGTGAAAGTTTTCACGGCCCCTGCCACCCCTCCGTGTTTGGACTTTGGGTGAGGGGGGTATGGGACTTGGTGGCAGGGCAGGGCGGTTAGAGAGAGACTGCAGCGGGGCTCTCTCCTCCTGCCTCCGGTCCTGCAGAACATCCACAAGGCGGCGGAGCGTGTCCGTTTGCTCCCTCATTAGTCCAAGCAGCGTTTGAGTCACCTGCTGGTCCTCCTGTCGCCACCTCTCCTCCCGTTCCATGTTTGCCCGGTGCATTTGGGACAAGTTCTCCCTCCACTGTGTCTGCTGGTCTGCCTGGGCTCGGGAACATCCCATTAGTTCAGCAAACATGTCTTCCCATGTCCTCTTCTTCCTCCTCCTAATGTGCGCTAGCCTCTGGGCAGATGTGGCTGTGGGAATTGGAAAAAGGGAGTGAATTCCTGAGACAGATCAATGTATCTGTGAACAGAGAACATAGTCTTTCTCTGTGAGCAAGACCATGCAGAGCACCTATCACACGCGCACTGAGGACAAGGTCGAATTTTCGGCCCTCGCCTACAGTGCCTGCGGTCTTGCTGTGGCGAGCTGAGGAGCGGGGCAGGACACCGGACTTTGTCTAGCTGGCAAACATGGTAAGCCGTAGACTTGTGGCTGCTTAAAACTTTAAGAGTGGCACTGGCCTCCTTTCACATAGAAAGCAATGCGAGTCTCTGCTGGCAGCAATCCTGCAAGCATCAACTCTGCCCCTGTCCCAGCCACTCGCGGCTGTAAACCGCGTGGCTGTAAACCGGCGGTTGCAGTTCTGTAAAGGAACCGGGCAAGCAGTCCCAATACTAACTTTCCCCTACCTAATTCAAAGCAGGGCGTCATGCCAGACATCACCCTCCTGAGGGTCTCTGAGAGCCAGAAGGAGAGGATGCTTTGGGACAGCCTGCAGAAACCGGGGCCATTTGCTGCTATGCTGTGCAAGGCCATGATCCCCGAATACCTGCTGGCGTTGTGGCAGGGAAACGTTTCTTACCACGGGGGGCCTAATAAGCTCTCCCTGCCAAGGAACCTGATAATTAGGTTGGAAAGACACCAGCAGGAGGCCTATGAGGAGTTCTCCCCGGGGGATCTCGCCTCTATCCCCGGACACATCGACCAGTTTTTGGGTTCGGTGCCCTTGGAGGGACAAAAGAGTGGAGCGTCTTGGGCAGTGTAATCATGAAGCGGACATTGTTGAATTTTCTTAAAATGGTTCGGACTATACATTGAAGCGGCCAAAGACACAATAATCATGATACCCTTTGTTCAGATTCCCGTTTTGTTGCACTTTCCTGTTTACATGTTTAGAAGCACTTTACCCATTGTTAATATTTCAAATCTTCCTGTTCTGTTATAAATAAAAGTTTACATACTTGAAAGCACTTTAGCTATTGTTAATATTTAAAATATGCAAGTTCTGTTATAAATAAATGTTAAGATATTTAAAACACTTACTGCTTGATCCTTCCCCTGAATCTGTGTCTGGGGTAACGGCGGGGGACGGTTGGTAGGGGATCTCTGTGAGGGTGATGAAGAGCTCCTGGCTGTCGGGGAAATCAGCGTGGTAAGTGCTGTCGACTGCATCGTCCTCTTCATCTCCTTCCTCATCTTCCCCGTCAGCTAACATGTCGGAGGAACCGGCCGCGGACAATATCCCATCCTCAGAGTCCACGGTCAGTGGTGGGGTAGTGGTGGCGGCCGCACCTAGGATAGAATGCAGTGCCTCATAGAAACGGGATGTGTGGGGCTGGGATCCGGAGCGTCCGTTTGCCTCTTTGGTTTTTTGGTAGCCTTGTCTCAGCTCCTTGATTTTCACGCGGCACTGCGATGCATCCCGGCTGTATCCTCTCTCTGCCATGGCTTTAGAGATCTTCTCGTAGATCTTTGCATTCCGTCTTTTGGAGCGCAGCTCTGAAAGCACGGACTCATCTCCCCACACAGCGATGAGATCCAAGACTTCCCGATCAGTCCATGCTGGGGCCCTCTTTCTAGTCTGGGATTGCATGGCCATCTCTGCTGGAGAGCTCTGCATCTTTGCCACTGCTGCTGAGCTCGCCACGGTGTCCAAACAGAAACTGCGATTCAAACTGCCCAGACAGGAAAAGGAATTCAAATTTTCCCAGGGTGTGGCTGGTCAGAGCATCCGAGCTCAGACTGCTGTCCAGAGCGTCAACAGAGTGTTGCACTGTGGGATAGCTCCCGGAGCTATTAGCGTCGATTTCCATCCACACCTAGCCTAATTCGACATGGCCATGTCGAATTTAGCGCTACTCCCCTCGTTGGGGAGGATTACAGAAATCGATTTAAAGAGAGCTCTATGTCGAACTAAATGGCCTCGTGGTGTGGACGGGTGCAGGGTTAAGTCGATGTAACGGCGCTAAAGTCGACATAAACGCCTAGTGTAGACCAGGCCTAATTGTTTTATTAAAACTATAACTCAACAGTTTTTTTATTGAACCTGTGCATCCCAGGGTTCCCAAATCAATAGTAATTCTAATACCTCTGGGCTTGATCTTGGGACTAGACCCTGCCAACCACAGAGTGCTAACTGGGGAGTTTTAAGTAATCAATATAATTAATACACAATGAATAGACCAAGCAACATGCTTCATCAGTACTGATATGTGTTTTTTTCCCACATACCTGGTACTATTATGAGAATCAGTGCTGTTTTTCATGACTAGATGTAGAGACATATCAATAATTGCCATAAGAGTTTATAAAATTTTCAGTATTTTTTAACTTTTATTAGGGCTGTCACTTAATCGCAGTTAAGTCATATGATTAACTAAAAAACATTAAAAAATTAATCGTGATTAATCACATGGTTAAACAATAGAATACCAATTGAAATTTATTAAATATTTTGGATGTTTTTCTACATTTTCAAATATATTGTTTTCTATTACAACACAGAATACAAAGTGTACAGTGCTCACTTTATATTATTATTATATCCTCATAAAACAGTAAATCAGGCCAAATACTGCTAAATATATCTATCTGCTCAATTTCCTTCAATTTGAGATTATGGAGGCTGAACATCCTCATGTCCAAATTAAAATATTCATATAGTTAATTTCTATTTATTATTTTCAGTGTGTTTAGTTTTATAGGCACTACATACCCTGTGTATGCTGTGTATTTATTATGATAGAAACATTTGCCTGTTATAATTTACGATATGACCACCCCTTTTTAGTGTTCTCTACCATAAGAATTCCCACCTGGGTCTACACTATCACTTACTTTGGTATAACTTAACATCGCTCAGGAGTGTGAATAAGCCACCCCTCTGAGCGATGTAAGTTACACCAATGTAAGCGCTGGTGTGGACAGCGCTATGTCGGGGGGAGAGCTTCTCCCCCTGACATAGCTACCACCTCTCAGACGTGGATTTATTATGCTGATGGGAGAGCTCTTGCCCATCGGCATAGAGCATCTTCACCAGGCGCGCTCCGTGATATTATGCTTCTAGTGTAGACTAGCCCTAGTTTGACGGACGAATTCTTCCATAAACCTAGCTACAACCTTTTGTGGAGGTGGATTAACTACAATGGCAGGAGAACCTCTCCTGTGACAGTAGTGAGCGTCTACACTGACACACTACAGTGGCATAGCTACAGCTTTGCAGCTGTGCCACTGGAGTATTTTAAGTGTAGACATAGCCTAAGGCATCTTAGGGCCTGAGTCACTTTTGAAAAGGGGACTTAAGCAAGTTATTACTGGATATTAGTTTAGCCTTATTTCAGTTGATGTAATGTATGATGCAATAGTTCACAGAAGATTATGTAATATGATGTCACAGCTAGTTAGCTCTTCAGATGATTTCTATTGATTAGGCTCCAGTTTGGTGTCAGAATCTGCTGTCACTACTGTGTTTTTTCAGTGCTGATGCTTTGAGAGTGGAATGATCTTTCAAATGTCTTACACAGCACTCATAATTTCCCACTGCTGTAAGACCAGCTGTACCATGAAATGCACCAATTTTGAAGCAGTTTTTAATCCTTTTTTTAGCTGGATATTTAAAACAAGGTGTGTAGGAGGGTGATGATCTATAAATGTCAGTACATCTGTCATCGTGAGTTCTTCATGCTTATGGGTGAAGTTCACGCCCCCATTCCTGCCCAAAGCCTGAGTGAACAGGGGACTCTGCTAGTATCAGGAGTGCAGAATCCATCCCCAGCCCTGCACGCAGCATATGGGGCAGTTGTGCAGCCCTTCTGAGGCTGTTACTGCAGCTCCTGAAGTGGAATGACAGCCACAATCCCTCTCATATTTGGGGATTTGTGGCCACTGAATCTATGCTAACAGCAGATGCCTGTCCCTCGCTTTTCTCAGCCTGCATCCTAACCCCCAACCTGAAGTGGCCCATGCATATCAGCAGCTAAGCCCAGTCCCACTGCAGACCAGTGTTCACTGTCCCACTTGTAGTTCTCATGCAATGGATCCAAGGTGATTCTTCTGCACATGGGCTTTCCACAACTCCTTCAATGGACGGTGTACCCATGAGATCACCTACTGACATCATGCCTTTGTCTCTCTATTCTGGACCAGAAAGTTTTGCTGTCAGTTTTTAGAAGGGGGATAAGCCAGACGTGCAAATTTGATTCAAACAATAATTTTCAGACCCTCTTGCTGCAGAAAATTGCAGTGCGATTACAAAAAATACAGGAGCTGAGGACGACATTACTCTTGTTTATAGAATGATCTGCAGTTCTTCACCATTTTCTCTTCCTTCATTCGCACTATTTCATTCACTGCGAAGATCCTGCAAGCACTGATTTATATGCTGGTCATTGAACTCTTTTGTCTCTAATACTTCTAACACTTCATAAAACATGGTTACAGCTCTTCACTTAGATGGACTCAAAAACATCCCCAAGAAGTTATATTCTCTGCTTACCACTGTGTATTCATTACCCTGTCTGCTGCTCTTGTGGTGTTATTCAGCTGCCTCTGCTTTTAGTCTTTCATCAGTTATTTCAGTATTGCTGTGAGCCTCAGTAAAAAGAAGCCATATGGAAATGTCTGATTGCATTTTGTCAGTCACCTAACCTGTGTAGATGTATAATGTTCTACACTTCATGGAACCACTCCACAACTGAAGAATATCTGTAGATTGGCTAGGAGGATTTTAGTAAGTAATACTAACTACCACTGGTCTTTGTCCGCACACAGTGGTAAGAGGTGAACAAGGGGAACTTGAAGGTTGGTCAGTGCTACTTCTAACCTTTGCTTTTCAATTCAGAAAGATTTCAATTTAAGATAGTACAAAACAAAATACCTGCCACTGAATAGCTGCATGAGAAAAGATCTGACTTTTCTGGGGACCTTTCCATTAACTTAACCAGCATGAAATAGAACTACATTAAAAGTTTATATCACTTTCTCCTTTAAAAAGTAGCCTAGTTTTTTATCTCAGTGATAGTGGGTAGGGAGTTTAGCAGTCTTTGCAGCATGTCACACTGCCCTATATATCTATCCAGTGAGAAGCACCACTCTTAATGTCAAATGACAATAGTTCCATCTCTTTCTGCTCTATTATTTATGTCTTGAATTTCAGAATTTGAAGTATCACCGTTGCAGGGAGAGAAATATCAAATTCTGATTAGAACAACTTTTCTTATGGAAAACAGATCTAGGATTAACAAGACTGAACTATGTGGATTTTATACAGTAGCTGAGCGTACACTGATATCCAGTGGAGGTGGGTGACATCTGAAAACAAGAAGATAAAACTGACATGTAGAGAGATGGATGATGATTGGAGAATGATATCACAAATGATATCGTTTTAGGAAGTGGAACATCTTAAAAATATCCACTAAGTTTGGAGATGAGATGAATTTCACAGTATTTTAATACACAAACTAAGTGACCACCTAAAGAACTGGCAACAATTGGATGCCTCTCAGAGCTGGTCACTAACTTTGAGTCAAGCAAAATTGCATTGGAAACCTTGGGGATTGGCAACAGTGGACTTTTAAGTAATGTGGGCTTCCGTGGGCTTATTCTAGCCTTTGACCTTTCAACAGCTGTATATTTGAAGAAATGAGCACCCTAACAAAGCTGTTTGGCCCAGATCTGGTCATTAGGTCTTTGGTTTCTTTGGGGATTGTTTTTGTTTTTTAATGTTTTGTCTAAACTTGATGCTTATTAAAGTGAGACACTGGCAGTACTAGTTAAAATGATAGACATCCACAAGCACAGATATCGTGAAAAACTTCAATATTTCCTCCTAATACATTTTTCTTGTTTAGTTCAGATAATCCTTTCCCCTATCAACAGGCTACTAACTAAACAATCCCTATAAAATTTAAAAAGCTGCTCTAAATAAGTGATTAGCCTTGTCATAGCAGGCCTTTTCAGTCCGATAAAGACTGATCGGGATAGTTAAGTGGTGATAAAAGAATGCTATGGAGAGTCTTATCACTATTATAAGACATTAAATAATTTTATATCTATTTTTCACTTCTGGGAACTCAGTGACTATGGGCTGCCATTGTTGCAATGGAGATAGATTGTGTTCCTCCAAGTCCACTAGGGACTGTGAGGGAGGCAGAAAACTGTGACATGCTCCTTTCTCCAAAAAGACTTTCTTTGCTTCATGGTGAAAGGAACTGACTTGGGGAGAGGCTGGTAGTGGCTTGCTCCCAACTCTTATGACTTTTAGCCATGACAGTGGCTACCCAACCCAACTCTAGAGCCAAAATCACTTAGAGGTAGACTGAGGGTTGAGTCCTGCACTTAGGACGGAAGAATCCTATGCACTGCTACAGACTAGGGACCGAATGGCTAGGTAGCAGTTCTGCAGAAAAGGACCTAGGGGTCACAGTGGACGAGAAGCTGGATATGAGTCAACAGTGTGCTCTTGTTGCCAAGAAGGCTAATGGCATTTTGGGCTGTATAAGTAGGGGCATTGCCAGCAGATCGAGGGACGTGATCGTTCCCCTTTATGCGACATTGGTGAGGCCTCATCTGGAGTACTGTGTCCAGTTTTGGGCCCCACACTACAAGAAGGATGTGGAAATATTGGAAAGAGTCCAGCGGAGGGCAACAAAAATGATTAGGGGTCTGGAGCACATGACTTATGAGGAGAGGCTGAGGGAACTGGGATTGTTTAGTCTCCAGAAGAGAAGAATGAGGGGGGATTTGATAGCTGCTTTCAACTACCTGAGGGGGGGTTCCAAAGAGGATGGAGCTCGGCTGTTCTCAGTGGTGGCAGATGACAGAACAAGGAGCAATGGTCTCAAGTTGCAGTGGGGGAGGTCTAGGTTGGACATTAGGAAACACTATTTCACTAGGAGGGTGGTGAAGCACTGGAATGCTTTACCTAGGGAGGTGGTGGAATCTCCTTCCTTGGAGGTTTTTAAGGCCCGGCTTGACAAAGCCCTGGCTGGGATGATTTAGTTGGGAATTGGTCCTGCTTTGAGCAGGGGGTTGGACTAGATGACCTCCTGATGTCCCTTCCAACCCTGATATTCTATGATTCTATGATGGTGCTTTCCCCCCCTCTATAGAGGCAAAAGTCTCCCAGTCAGAACACTAGTACTTTTCTTCTTCTCGGATGGTGAGGGAAGCAGTTTGTTTACATTTTGTTAAAATATGCAAGTTTGGAACTATAAATTGACCACTCAGAACACAGCATGTGACTTCTCAGCATTCTTCCAGGTTGAAAATAACATTGACTACAATCATCATTGTTCATCCATTGATCTTTATGCAAAACTCCCAATGATCTCCTTGAGAGTTCTGTGTGCAGACCTAAATACTAAATGACCTTTAAATTGTGGGATAAGTTTTTGAAGTAGTACTAGAGAGATGCTCCGTGCAACAAACATATTATTATGTAATTGCATTGAATGTGCGTGTAATTTTCTCCTGCTATGAAAAACTATTTCTCTGTGGTCATGCATGATAGATTGTTGATAGATTGTCTCTTTTGCTTGTTGAGATATGTCTCAAAATCAGCACAGAGAACTTGAAGTAAATGTATTAATAATTAGTATTTATATAGCATTTAGCGTGTTCATAGCAATATACAAATTCCAATTAATGACTGGCACTATTCTTTCTACATAAAATAATTTGTATAATTTTTTTTGCACATTTGGCCTCTCTTCTTACTTTGGGCCCCTCCATCTTATTTCACACAACTTATTTGTTGATGCGATCCACACTTGTGCATTCAATTACCATCTCTGTGCTGATGAATCACAAATTTCCTTATCAATTCATTTAGTTCTGACTCTGATATCTCCTCCTGGATGTCTGGCTGTTCAGTCAAGCATGACATGGCCTAATCTTTCCTCCCAGACCATCTTTACCCTCTCACATTCTGTCATCATTGACAACGCCACCATACCTGTGACCCGGCCCTTAGCCTGGCAGTAATATTTTTGTCCCTTCGTAGCCCATGTATCCAAGCTTTATCCAAATTCTGCAATTTTTTTTCTCCATTTTTTCAAAAGCAATCTATTTCTCTTAATCTCTACAATTAACTCTTGTCCAGGCCCTTCTAATCTCCCATCTTGGTTATTATACCATCCTTCTCTCTGGCCTCTTTGACACCCACTTTGCCTCTCTCTGGTCAACAGCAGTTGCTGCCAAAGTTGTCTTCCTCACCCCTTGATATATCACTCCCCCACCCCAACCCTTACACTTGTTCCCTCTCCTCTACCATGTAATAGTCAAGCTTCTTGACTTTGCCTTTAAGACTCAGCATAAATCTGCCCATCCTTACTTAACTATCCTTGTCTCTTTTCACAATGCCTGCTCTGTCCCCCTTGCTCCTGTCAGTGCTGCTAGCCTCGTCTGCTCGTTAGTCAGATTCTTAGACAGATATTTCCTTTGTGCCTCCTTACATGCTAGTCCCTATGCTTGGAATGTCCTATCTGAGCTTACCTCCAAGCCACCATCTTCTCCACATTCAAATCCCTCCTAAAAATCTACCTCTGCCAAGACATTGAATGAAATCTGATTATTATGGCTAGGCTGTGGGGACTTGGGGACAGGAAATACATCATCTTTTTTTTCTCCAAAAGTAAAATACATTGTGTTACCAAGCATTCAGTTACCATAGGCAATTACCATCATGAGCACTTTACTGATATATTGCCCATCATCTCTATTTCTCTATTATTATTTCTTTAGAGAAAGAACCTCAAGCTTACTTTTTATGTGTGGAAAGTGCCTAGCACACTTACACACATATAAGTACATGGGGTATACTACCATAAACAAATTAATAATAATTTCAACAGAGTGTGACAAAGTTCCTCCTCTATCTTGGTGGGTCCTGCGCTTATTGGCGGATTTTCTTGCCGCAGAGATTCACCATGTGGGTTGGGGAACAGCCCAGAGACCTTCCCCTCTGGAAGAACCCACAGTCCAGGTCAATTGGGAGGTTTGGGGGGAACCCAGGCCCGCCCTCTACTCCGGGTTCCAGCCCAGGGCCCTGTGGACTGCAGCTGTCTATAGTGCCTCCTGTAACAGCTGCATGACAGCTACAACTCCCTGGGCTACTTCCCCATGGCCTCCTCCAAACACCTTCCTTATTCTCACCACAGGACCTTCCTCCTGGTGTCTGATAACGCTTGTGCTCCTCAGTCCTCCAGCAGCATACCCTCTCACTCAGCTCCTTGTGCCTCTTGCTCCCAGCTCCTCACACTCGCACCACAAACTGAAGTGAGCTCCTTTTTAAAACCCAGGTGTCCTAATTAGCCTGCCTTAATTGATTCTAGCAGCTTCTTCTTAATTGGCTCCAGATGTCCTAATTAGCCTGCCTGCCTTAACTGGTTCTAGCAGGTTCCTGATTACTCTAGTGCAGCCCCTTCTCTGGTCACTCAGGGAACAGAAAACTACTCATCCAGTGACCAGTATATTTGCCCTCTACCAGACTCCTGTGCCCCACTGGTCTGGGTCTGTCACAAGAGCTTCTGACTGTCTTGGCTCTTGTTACTTTCCTTTCAGACCTATCAAATTATTAACAATTGATGTACTGATTTGAAGCTTAAGTGGACTCTCTCAGCTGTAACAATATGAATTATCAGTGTTTCTAAATGTACATAGTTTATTTATCCCATTTGCCTGTGCTGAATTAATTTCAGGAGGTGCAGTTTTTCACAGCGCACTGTAATGAACAGGAGAATGAATGCCAGTTAAAAAGTAACCAAATTAATTGGCATCACAACTTAAATCACTGAGATGCTGTCACCCCAGAATGAAAACCAATCCTAGGATGTCCTCAGGCATTTTGCTGTTTGGCTTTTCTTTGGTTGGTTGCCGGGTTGGTTTTGTTGTAAGTAGGGAAGCCACCCTACTTATACCACATAATCTTCTTGACTTTCTCTGTCTGTGTCAGTCTGGATCATGAGGGAGAGAAGAGAGTTGGTTAAGCACCATTCTAGATAAGGCTGACGCGCTGAACCAAGTTTGGGTGGAGAAACTAGAGGATATGATAGAGCTTATATCAACCTCTTTGATGAAAGGTAGACAGTGGATACACTTAATTCCAGTTTTACAAATACTACATGTTTCAGAAATATCCCTCCACTTAAAATGAGGAATAGAGCTAGAACTGGTAATACCTCTAAAACAGGAATGGACTTTTCCAATGCACCCACCATTAACTACAAGAATTGCAACCTGGGACCTGGTTAGAGTCTCAACTGCTTTTATATGACCAAATGGCAGCAATGACCAAGAAAGCTTCCCCTTCCCCCCATCTGTATCTGACGAGATTCCTTGTGACCTTTTATTTCAAACAGGAACCATGTAATTCATGCCTCTGTCATCTCTAGATCATTCTACTTGAATGCATTCTATTTGGGACTACACCTTAAATCCATTCAGAAACTGAAGCAGGTGTGCCGCCTCCTTGTTAAGCGGAGTACTGTATCTTGCTGTTAACATATTCAGAAGCAGTTGGCCATTAAGGCCGGTGAGGTTAAATCCCACTAATAACACCTCAGCTATAGATCCTGTGGTATCTGCAGTGTGGCTGATGATTGTCAGGTCCAGAGCCAAAAACTGCCACTGAGTGAATCTTAGTGAAGCTGGAGCTATTCCAGCACTCCTCCCAAGAGTTTATGAAGCACATGAAATTCAAGCAGCAGAGGGAGGAGGCAAAAAAAGAAGGAATACTTGCCTCTGAGGGGAGGGCTCATTCAGAGATGCTCCCTGGTACCTTTGTTCTTCCTTCAGGCCTGGCAACAACATAGCAATTGTATTGGGGTTCTGAGGCTGGGCAGGCAAATCAGGTTGTTAAGTGAGAAGGAAGGGAAGGAGTGAGAGGGTTGGGTACAATGAAGACAGATTTCTGAGCTGTGAGAAAGGGATGTTGGAACCAGAAGGGTTCTTAGCTGTGAGAATGGGGGCATCCTGAGCCTGCAGGTGAGAGCTTCTGAACTCAGGAGGAAGGAATGCAGAGCCTTATGCGGTCAGGTGGGAAGGAAGTGCAGGCCTGAGCCTGGGAAGGAGTTCATGTGGGAGGAAGTTGGATTGGCAAGCGGCAGCTAAGGGGAATTGGGGGAGGGAGAGTCTGTGTGAGGAGATATACAAGGTGCTGACGTGGTTCTGTGAGGATGGATAGAGGGAATGACTGAATGTGGGTGGAAGGGAGTGAAGTGCTGAATGAGGGTGTGTGTTGGTAGTGTGTGTGATGGTGTGGGTGGATGAGGGTATTGAGGCAATAAGAGCTAGAATGGAGAGAGATTTTTTTTAAAAGAGGCTGTGACTGGAAGAAAACATTAAGGGTGTCAAGTGGGGATTATTGGAGTCTCTCAGTTTTCTCCTACCCTGCCCTTTTCTTTAAAGTGCCCCATTTTTAAATTGTGTAAAGGGAAGAGGATGCTGCTTTTCTTTCCTTTGCATCCCTTGCCACCAACATCCCTCATCCACATTAACAACCAACTCCATCCCATGTGCACGCCCACCAGCAAGGTCTCAGGTTTTCCCTAGGAAAATCTGATCATTTTACAGAGGAACGGTAGGGGCTGGAGAGGCAGAAACTGAGGCTATGGCCCCTGAGGATCCTTCTTGGGGATACCAGTTGAACTGGCTACCTTTTGGCTACCAGTTCGAATTTAAAGTGCTGATTTTGAGCTGTAAAGCCCTAAACATCTTAAAATCTGCCAACTTCTGAGACTAACACTCTCTCCCTGTGCAATACTGGATTGAATCCCCTTCAATTTAAAAGGGGGCACCTAAGAGGGGACTCTCTGTGAGAGCCCATTTACTTGGAATTCACTTCCCACACACTGCCTCCCTGTTAAATCTGAAATAATCCAAATTTGTTGACTTTCCAGGCATGCTGCAAAGCCAATCTATTTGCATGGGCATTTGGGGAAGGCTAAGTTGTGTAGGGTTTTGAACAAGCGAGCTGAAGGGCAGTTTTCTGGATGAGTGCTGTTTTGTGCTTGGTGGGATCTGCAGATGTTTTGTTATTGATCGTTTTTATTTAGATTAGTACAGTTTGTGGCTGTGGCTTTCAAAGAAGCCTAATGCAATTAGGCACCCAATTTCTATTGAAATACAATGGTAGTTGAGTGCCTAATGCCTTTGTACCTTTGAACATCCCAGTCTGCTTTTCAATCAGGTTGCCTGGAGCTTCTGATAGGCACTTCTAAGACATTACTCTAAAAGAAATAAAATAACTGCATTTGTTTTTTCTCTATATTCTGTATAGAAGCATTACCCGCTTCAGCTGAGTTCACTCAGATCCTTAAACATTTTTAAGGTGTACCTCATTCCAGCTTCTTCTTTTTTTTTTTCAATGAAGTGGTAAGATAAAGAGCCAAGGCTCTGATCCAACAGCTGATTCTTCAGACAGACTCCTGTGCTCAGACAGAGCCCCATTGCCTTCACTCCATGTGGATGCAGGGATCTAGCTGCATAGAATCACTTGTAGGATTGTGACCAGAATCTGGGTCCAATGGAAGTCAATATAGAATCACCATGATTCAGCTCAGAATGCTTAATACATCCTAGTACAATTACTTTTTGTTTTATCACTGTCCCTCCTCCCTCCCCCAAAAAAGGAGGGTTGGGGGGAGGAATTAGGCATCACATCTCAGGACATTCAAAACATATGCCACAAAGACAATATAAGATAGCTGGCATACTGTATGAGTACAAATACACATATGACTTAGACATTCTCAGCAACTTATTCTAACTGTTTAAAAATAATTACTACTCCCAAATAAATTCCAAACCTAAATTTTCTTTGAGAAAGATTTTGCATGGTGAAGAGTGACCTGCAACATCTAAGTATGTTTTAATGAGTACACTACTTGTATTCTTATCTTGTTAATACCTGAGATGGTGAGGAAACAAGAGCATTAGAATGTCTTCCAGCTGCAGTATTTTATTGACACAGAGATCAGTCAGCACAAGGCCTAAAACATGCAGGGAGACTCATTGCATGCAGTGAAAAGAATGCAGTGAATGGTAGATCCATTTTGCAGGGCACATTTGCATTCTGTAAGAAATGGGTAAACAAAATCAGGGATGGCAAATCAGAGTTAAACCAAGCAGAAGACACATTCTGAACATGGCTTTTGTTGAGATTGCATCAGCAACAATGGCCTCTACAGCTCAATATGTGCAACTGGGATAGGCATGCAATAATATTGTATTTGCATGGCATGTGGTAGTATCCATACAAAAATACATACTAATAACTGAGGACTTAGTCTTGTACACTTCCTTATTTATCTCATCTGTATGGCTTGCTTTTCTTGGAATTTAGGATTGTGTTCTCATTATTCACTCACCTCTATCACCTGTGTTGTCTACATGCTTCAGCAGATACCATGAATTGCTCCTAACTCAGTGTTATGCAGAAGAGCGATCATTCACATATAAGCAGGTCACTATGGCTACTGGTTACCTATTATGTAAAGCAAGTCTGGGAGCCAAATATTAAGGCACCTTGCAGAATTCAGGCAAATATAGTCTCTTATATGGAACCTCTACCCTCAGTGAAGTCATCCCCACCCATGGTTGCTGCTCATATTGCAAACTTCCATGATCAGGTACAGTTTTCCTGTTTTGGAGTAAGTTTTATAGCATCTATTTCCTTTGCTCATGAGGTGACTCCAAAGAGCTCACAGACTCATAGACTGCAAGGTCAGAAGGGACCATCATGATCAACCAATATACCCAGATCTTTCTCCTCCTCTGTCACTTCCAACTGATAAGTCCCCACTTTATTGCAAAAAGTCTTGTTGTTTAGTCCCTAAATGCATGAACTTGCACTTTGCACTATTAAATTTGATCCCATTTCTATTACTCCTATTTATAAAGTCATCCAGATCTTCTTGTATGATATTCCGGTCCCAGTGGTGTAGCCAGGTGGAGCGAACAGGGAGGGCGGACATAAAAAAAGGCGCCACCCGCTGCGGTGCTTGTACTCACCGGGCGGTGCTCCGGGTCTTCGGCGGCACTTCGGTGGCGGGTCCTTCACTCGCTCCAGGTCTTCGGCAGCACTGAAGGACCCGCCGCCGAAATGCCGCTGAAGACCTGGAGCGAGTGAAGGACCTGCCGCCGAAGTGCTGCCGAAGACCTGGAGCGCCGCCCGGTGAGTACAAGTGCCGCAACGGGTGGCGCCTTTTTTTATGTCCGCTCCCCCGTTCAGAGTAAAAATTAAAAAGGTGCCACTTGTGCTCAGTGTGGGAGTGGCCGCTCCCCCTGCTCCCCCCCAGCTACGCTACTGTCCGGTCCTCCTCTGTATTGGCTATACCTCCCAACTTTGTGTCATCCACAAATTTTATTAGCACACCCCCACTCTTTGTGCAAAGGTCAGTAATAAAAATATTAAATAAAACTGGTGCCAAGACTGATACCTGAAGAACTCCACTAGTAACCTCCCTCCAGCCTGTCAGTTCACCTTTCTGTATGACCCGTTGTAGTCTCCCCTTTAACCAGTTCCTTATCCATCTTTCAGTTCTCATATTAATCCCCATCTTCTCCAATTTCACTAATAATTTCCCGTGTGGAACTGTATCAAATGCCTTATTGAAATCCAGGTAGATTAAATCTACTGAATTTCCTTTGTATAAAAAAATCAGTTATTTTCTCAAAGAAGGAGATCAGGTTGGTCTGGCACGATCTACCTTTTGTAAAACTATGTTGTTTTTTTATCCCGAATACCGTTCACCTCTATCTCCTTAACTACTTTCTCTTTCAAAATTTGTTCCAATACAATTGAGGTCAAACTAACAGGCCTGTAGTTCCTGGATCACTTCCCACCCCCCTTTCTTAAAAATAGGAACTATATTAGCAATTCTCCAGTCATAGGTAGGGTACAACCCCCACATTTACAGAGTCATTAAAAATCCTTGCTATTGGACTTGCAATTTCACTTGCCAGTTCCTTTAATATTCTTGGATGGAGATTATCCAGCTACCCGATTTAGGCCCATTAAGCTGTTTGAGTTTGACTTCCACTTCGGATATGATAATTTCTACCTCCATATTCTTGTTCCCATTAGCCACCCTGCCACTACCCCTGCACTTTCTGACCTCCAAGACACTGTTTCTGAAAGATAGTTACACAATGGCAAGTAGATTAATTTATAATTGTAACAGTTAAAGAGCCAGCATAAATTGTATGGGATTTCAATTACAATGAATTCTGTGCTGTTAAGAAATTCTGTTGGACAGGTCTGAAATGTACTTAGAAATTTTCCCCTACATTTTTGGAGCTGTGGAGAAATAATAATACAGGCTGGGACTGTCAATGAGCCTAAGGGAGTTAGGCACTCAAATCCTATTTAAATTCAATGGGATTTGGGAATTTATCTCCCTTAAATTCATTTGAAAATACTAACTTAGTACTTACATAGTGCATTTATGTTCTCTAAGTGAATTGCAAAAGAGGGTGGGCATTATAATTCCCAGTGGAGAAAATGAGGGACACCGAAGTTAAGTGACTGTAAGATAAGACAATGAGTCAGTGGCAGAGTCTGGACCAGAACCCAGGTCTTCTGACTTGGAGCCCTCTACTCATCCTGAGAACAACTGAAGTCATCTCAATGAAGGTATTGGCTACATCTGCCCTATACTTAAAGTTGACTGAAGAAGCATCTATAATGTGAATAAAATATACTTGGGAATGGGGCTAATAGCAGCATGAGGGATAATTTTATAATAGGGGAGAGAATAAGTCACCATGATTTGCACCTGACTGGATATCAGTCAGCAGATATAAGGAAATGTTATGCACACTGCACAATTAAAGGGGCACAGCTGAAGACATCTGGAAGTACTTTAAGCGAATCCATGCACAAGAGATCATTCTGCCTTCAGAATTCATGTATGACTCCTGCTATTATAATTCGCTGATGTGAGATTTTGGCAAGCATCAAGGGAAAAATAGGCCTCACTGACAGTCTACTGTCTGATATTAAAATAATAGAATATTTTAAGTGTTGAGCCACTATAGTATATTTTCTAGCAACCACCCTGTCTCCCTTCAGCTGTTATTTTGTATTTTCTTTTTTCTGTGGAGAGGGAGTAGATATTTAACAATCACTCCTTTCTCCCAAGGCTGAAATAGCCCATATCTATTCGACTTCTGGGCACAAAGCAAAGCCCATCTGTTTTTATTTTGTTTTTTGCGCCTGGCATTTTGTGGGAGTGAAGGTGTAGAAGGGGTAGAATGAAGTATTGGTTTACTTGTTTACTATTGGCTATATATGGATTTTGTTAGGGTATGAAGCCAATTAGGATGTTTTAATATACTGTACAATATTGTATATGATTTTAAGTAATGGCAAGGCTCTGAGCTTTTTGGATAAGAGCCTTTTGTTATCTTAGAAAGTTCAATGAAAAAATGCGTTTATTATTTGTTTTGTTGGGAAGGGTTGTCTATATGCAACAATATTTATATCTTAATATATTATTGTTATATATTTTTACTGTAAATCAATGTGACTCAGAGAGACAATGCACACCACTTCAAAACAGCCAAACTATGAAGCGTGGCATATAAATAGTATATCCACAACCTGCTATGAAAATAAAGTTGGCTAAGAAAGCTAAGCAATTTAAAAAAATCACTTCTGAGCATGTTCAGTAGTCATCTGCAAAGAATTAACATTTAATCAGAGCCTACTACAGCCCTTCCCACTTTGTAGTATCACCTGTGCACATTCGCCCTTGCTCAGTTGCTCAACTTTCAGTCTCTTAGCTATTGTGATGTGATAATTTCATTAGTTCCCCAGTTATCTTAGAGTTTTCTAGACTAGACCGAACCTGAATATCTATTCTAAAAAACTAATGGGGGGGGGGGAAATCTTTCAGGCCTTCTTTATATACCATGAAGAAGAAGGAAGAAAAGTGATGAGCACATTTTCTTTCCCTTTGCAGGTCATCTGCAAATTCTGTAGCACTCTAAACTAGTACTAAATGGGCCTGCAGTTGTTATTGCCTTTCAGTATTGCTAACTTTATATTTCCTTATACTATATTATAAACTAACATTGCTGGGTTGGACAGGTGTGGACAGGCTGTAAATGTGAATACTATACATGTGTCATGCTTACAGGGCTAGCTGCACCTTTGATTTCTCTCTGAGTGCCCTTCCTCAGGTGTTAGGCCCCGTATCATTATCCTTCTCAGGATGGAATCCTGTGTAAGCTCAAACGCTTGTCTCTCTCACCAACAGAAGCTGGTCCAATAAAAGATATTACCTCACCCACCTTGTCTCTTTAATATCCTGGGACTGACATGGCTACAACCACTCTGCATACAATGACTTACTATATGCATGTGTTTGTGTATATGTTAGATATAGCTGTTGGACACTGCAGATCTGTGTAGGATCTTATCTGCTATCTACCTGCCAGAGATCACTGAAATCAGCAAGTGTTATCAGAGCAATTCCCAAAAGCCCAGTGAGTCCCTCTATGTACTGCCTGCTCATTAGTTTGCGTGAGAAGGTTCATATTTGTATGAGGCTAAACTGCCTTCTAAATGTATGTGCTTGAATCTGAAATAAACCTGTGGAGTTAATATATTTTATTATTGTATCTATCCACCTTATAGAATGCTCCAGTTAAACTCATGTGGCATATATCTGGAGGGGTGGGATGGGAGGGTGTGTATGTGTTGTTTGGCTTGTGTAAAATAATTAATTGATAAGCAAATAATAGCTGAACCTAATGTAGCTAATCTAACACTTGTTTATCAAGATGAGATTAGAGTGTATATCTCACAGAGTAAAATACAGGGACCATGTTCCATAGTTTGGAACATAGGTACTAAAGCTCATTCCTGGCTAAATTCCCTCATCTTGTAGTATGGCCCAGGAAGGCAGAAAATGCCATGAGGGTCCTCTTGCAAAGTCTCTGATTGTTCAATCAGTGGGCGGGCTTTGCTCTTCTAAAGGCCCACCCACAAATCGTATGGATTCACATGAATCCAAGACCATCCACTGAGAGGCCCTGTGCCTGTGTGCCAGCTCTGTGGCTCTGGCCTTGATCTTTGATAAAGATGAGGCTCTGGCAGCAGAGCTTCAACTTTACCTCAAAAGGGGATAGATATCAACTTCAGTGTAGAAACAGCAGAAAGGACACTACAGCCACAGGCTCTATTAACATCTTTTCCATATACTCTATTACAGGAGGTAGGGACAAATTATGTGGCTCCCTTCCTTTGGCCTGGCCACTTCTCCACCCTATGTGGATTCTGGACCTATGGACTGGACTCCGGGGGCGGGGAGATACAGAGGAGTGGGTGGACACTGTTGCAGAGGCAGCTCCCGTCTGTCAGAAAGAGGAGATATGCAGGCAGAAGGTCTGTGTATGGATTTGGGGAAGCATGGTCACACCTAGAGATTTTAAATTGCAATTTAAACAAGCTGAAACCATTGACAATTTTTAAGCCCACATACCTGCATTATGTCATAGAGGGAGATCCCCAGTATTGATGGTTTACAACAATAAGAAAACTCTTGAAATGAACATGAAATTTGATAAAGATAATGGTTGTACAAAACATTTGCTTCTAAATTTGAAAAACACTATAACATTGTTTTTTGTGGGCTTTAGGGATAGGGGTTTATTAAAAATAGGATTAATTTTGAATGGATCACTTGGTTTTTTTGAAACTGTATGTGGATGAAGATAACTTCACAACAAAATATGCAATTTTTCTAACTTTCACACATTTCAGTGTGAAACTATGATAAAGATTATCCATTTAGGCTTCCTTGCAGATTTATTATACACATTATATTATACAATATTAATTCTGTTGAGGCAGCAAGAAAATACTTTTTCATCATGTATGGGTCTTGGGCCCCAATCCTGCAAGCACTTACACCTGTGCCTAGCTTTACTCGTGTGAGTCGTCCTATAAATTCAAGCACAGATGCTGCAATTAGTAGTAAGCAATGGTGCCCCCTTATGGGTACAGCTATCCACCTACAAGGTATTAGTTGTAGAATTTTGGCCTTGCTCTTGTGTGTTTGTAGGGCTGGGGTCTAGGGAATTGAACTTGTGCTTACCTACAGGATCTAGCACCCCGATAAGGTCGTTAGATCATGGTATAACTTATCAATATTTGAAGAGACTAGTTTAATATGACAACTAGCCAGTTTGTAAAAAAATGAATGAAGAGCAAAATTTCTCCAAATAACCTGCAGTTAACTTGTGAATGTGTGTTTGTGGAGACTTCACAAACATTTTGGGGGTTATCTCTGCACATTTTATATATATTTAAAACAGGGATGACTGATCAGTCAACAAAGTACCCATAGGCATATGGACATTCTGTAAAAGATATCAGCAAAAACTGCTGCAGGCAGAGAATTACAATAGCTTTCGGAGCAAAGAAGATATCAGTGGTCCCAGAGCAGGTAAAAACATGTTCTAGTTACAAAGCATTAATACAAATCCAGCATCAGTTTAATGCCTGAACTCTACATCCTAGGAGATGGGCTCCAGGACATAAAGAACTGCCCCTCCGACATGAGCAGCTAGCAAAGTGTGTCTTTTATTTGGATTTAATTTCGTTATAATGATGCGTTGTGCACCTCTGGCTGTGGCACAAGCAGCGGGTCTGGCAGCAATCTCACCAGACGGGTGATGCGAGGGAGGCAGAGCTAAGTGTCTCCCACATTGCAACAGAAAGGCAGTTTGCCGTCCTTAAAAATAACTCTCGCCTGGATCCTGCAGGAGATACAGAAGAGGAGCGGGCCTGACACCGCTCTCGCGCACAGAGGCCCCGCTCCCTCCAATCTGGGGGAACACAGACGGGCGAGCACTGTGCTCTGTGGCTGCGAGCCTGGGCGGGCAGGGAGTTTGCTAGGGCCCGGGCCGGCTGGCTGCGCTTTCCCCGGGCCTCCGCTAGGGGTCTCCCCGGGGTGTGTGCGCTGCCTCTGCCGCGGCTCTGGGTGGGCTGGGATATCAGCTGACTCGCGCTCTCGCCGGAGCTCAGCTGGTGCTGCCGCAGCTCACTCCGATTCCCCGGCAGCGGCGGCGGCTGGAAGCTGGCAGCGAGCGCGCGGATTTACAGCCGGACCCCCGCCACCTCGCTGCTCCCCCCCGAGGCGATGCTGCCCCATTTAGCGCTCCTCCTGCTGGCCTGCTCCTGCACGGCCCGGGCTGTCGAGGTAAGGGGCAGGCGGGCGGGGGGCTGCCACTCTCCTCCCTCCTGCTCGGCTTCCCGGAGCCTTTGTCTGCGGAGAGCCCAGAGCCGCCCCTGTAGCCGGATGGCTCGGCCACATCCAGGCGCCGCAAAGGTGGGCGAAGGGAGCCTTGCCTGTCTCCCGAAAGGAGGGGCTGGGCTCCCCCATCCACCCCCCCGCTCCGTGGCCAGGCTCCCCTCCCACCGCTGAACAATGGGCTTCTCCAGCTGAGCAGTGCAGGGAACAAAAGGGGGTGGGGGGAGCAGGCTGCGAAGTGCCGTGCACCGACCGCAGCCCCTGCGCGCCTCCGGCTTGCTGCTGGGTTTCATTGTGTGCGAGCTCTCCGCCCCGGGGGTGCGGGAGACATCGCCCGGGGGTGGTGCGGCAATGCCCGCCCCTTGCCGGGGGGGTGCACTGGGGCCGGGGTACTCCTCTTCGGCGGGGACAGCGGGAACAATCGTGCATCCTCTGGGGCGGAGATGCCCCGCGGCGCACGGACAGCTGGGGAGCTTGGAGCAACGCCCGGCGCTTTGTTCCCGGCTAACTTCGGCGGCGCTGCCCCCGGGGCGGGGGCAGGAGAGAGCTCCCCCCACCCCTCCGTGATGCAGGCGATGAGTAGCGGGGGGCGAGTGTCCCTCGCAGGGCAGGGTCCCCGGGGAGGCGCCTGCTACTGGAGCCCGCGCGCTGCGGCGGCGCCCGGGCAATCCCCTCCTGCCCAGCCCCCGGGAAACAAAGCTTCGGTGCCTCCGCCGGGCGGAGCTGCGCCTTCCCCGGCCTCTGCGGGCCGGGTCCCCGCGGAGAGGCTGCCTTACCTCCGCCTGCTCCTGGCGAGGAACAGGGGGGGTTTCATGCCCCCGGGCTCTGCTCAGGTGGGCTGGGAGCAAGGGACATCCGCTGGGGGGTGGGCGGGGAGGAGACGCCTTCTCCCGGCTTTGCAAGGGGAAGGCGCTGGACCCGCGCGTGTGGAGCCGGGCTGTGGGGGGTTTCTCTCGGCCGGGCGGGTATAGGGCCCGGCGCCGGCAGGGTTGGGGCGAGCGGAGATTAAGAGCGAGAAGATGGCGCCTCTGCAGTGCAGCAAAGACAGGCTGTCATGAAAGCTGCAGCCTGGAGAAATCCTCCCACCGCTAGGTGTTTAACAACTCTCGCTTCCATTCATGTCCCTGCCCAGCAGGCAGCCAGTGCTGCATGCAACATGGCCATGCCTGCGAGCAGGAAAAACACCCAGCACAATGTTGGGGGGCCGCCACTCAGTCCCCGTTAAAACTAATACCCTCGTGTACTCTTCTTTCCCTACGGTAACTTTCTGTTTTCCTCCCCCTCTCTCTCCCTTCTTAATTATTGCCATGTAATTCTGGGGAGAGGAGGGTTCCCTTGTGAAAAACATCCCAGCACCATGCACAGGTTAGCAAAGGTCTGACAGCTTTGCTGTTGTGCTGAGCTTTTGTAGATGCTCCCTGTGAAGGGAACAGTGGATGGGCCGAAAGAAGAATTGAATATGTCTTAGCTCCTTCGGAATTGAGGAGGTTCTGAAAAGAGAGAAGGAATCTTAACTTAATTTCTTAAATAGGGTTTATTGTATACACAGTGAGTCTTAGTGGATAACAAATGCAGGTGCAGCTTGGTTGCTCCCCTTCATACAAAATCAGGACAGAGTCATCTTCTGATCTTGTTCTGTTCTTTTTTTCCAAACCTTTCCTTCAAAGGCACAGGTTCTCCCTCTCTGAATAAAGCGATTAATGCCTTGCTAGGAGGGAGGAATTCAAGGAATGGGAGTGTAATAAAAACAAACAGCAAGCGCAGTCTAAACAGTCAAGCAAAAACCTATTGACTGCCCTTCAGCAATGAACCACCAATCTTTATTTCCCAGGGGGGCCCTTCAGAATAGCTTACTCTCCATAGATGAGATGAGGCAGGAACACTTTTTTTTTTTTTTAAACTTCTCCTGAAATAGTTAATAAGAAAATACATAGAACTCAAACGTTAACATTGTTACATGGGTTTAAAATGAAAGAGCTTTAGATTCAGGGTCTGATCTTGTAAACACTTCCTGTGGAGTGTAGCTCTTACAACTGAGAGTGATCTCAGGGAAGCTTGCAGGATTAATTTTTAAATGGTTTGGGTTCTGTCAACTTGATTCAATCCAATATTGTTTTAAATATGAATGAATTAAATCTCCACCTAGGTGCTATTAGCTGAAAACTAAAATAAGGTTACACATAGAGACAGAAAACAGGAGGTAGAAGAAGAGGGCAAATTTTTTACATCTTTATTTTGCTAAAATACTGTCTTGGGCTCTGATCCTGCAAACAGTTATGCATGTGAATAATTCTCCATGAAGACTGCAAGAGTAGTCCCGCTCACATGTATAAGTGCGTGTAGAATCAGGAACTTGGATTTTATATCAGTTTTGTGTTTCTATGGGAAAGATTAATTGTATCCAGTTTTAGGAGCCCTTCCCTCACCCATCTTTTTAGTGCTATCTGCTGAAGAGCGATATTCTGCATTTTCAGCATGGCACTTTGTCTTGAAATAATTCTTTAAATCAAGAATATCATTGTATGCACAGAGAGTCCCTGTTTTATTCAGTGACCCGTATTACATGGAATTTGCAGTGTAATTTGAGTTTAATTGCCAGGCATTGTAGACATTTTGTTTTTAATAGCATTCAGCATAGGAAAAGGCCTTAAATTATCTTCATATGGTCAAAAATATACCTGTTTAAACCTGATACTATAGTATTTTTAATGAGTTACTTCAGTATATTATCAGAAACACTTGATGATGGAAGAAGTTGGGGAGAGAGGGTGAGGTGGAGAAGACAGAATTTGCCTCATTTGAAATGGCTGTTTGCTCCTATCTGAGAGTTTGCTGCTTGCTTTAGAGTCTTTTAAAATCTTTCTTCTAGGAATAGAAGTTTTTCTCCTACAGTTTAAAATTGCTTTTGGAATTCATAAAGTAGCAGAAATTCCTGCAGTTCTTGTTTAAGACATCTTCCCTGTCCTATGTTTTTGGGGTGGGGGTTGGAGAGGGGGAAGTAGATGTTAGGAAAAGGAGGAGAAATTATTTGAAATGGCACATCGAGGAGAATACCTATCTTATCCAGATATATTAAGGCTTCTTGAAACATTTTTTTAAAAAAATGCAGTCCTTATTACTAGTGCACTGACCTTATACTTGTTTAAGTAACTTTCTTGTTTCATCCCATGTGACTGACTTGTGTTGAAGAATGTAAGATCTATTAAGCAAAAATGTCATGAGTATGAACAAGTGATATACCGGTTCATAAGCCGAATATTTTTGGTAAAAAAGTGAAGCATCAAAGAGCGAGAGTCGGCTTATAAATGGGTCTACACCAAAATTTGATGATTTTAAACTCTATGGAATCATTGAATTGAATATCTAATACATTTAGTTTTGTTTACCTGGAGCATCTGCAGGCATGGAGCCCCTCAGCTCCCTGTGGCCTTGGTTCGCCGTTCCCAGCCAACCACTTCCCGCAGCTCCCATTGGCTGGGAACGGCGAACCGTGGCCACAGGGAGCTTATGGGCTCCATGCCTGCAGACGCTCCAAGTAAACAAAACGTCCCAACCCGCCAGTGGCTTACCCTGACAGGCTGGGAGCCAAAGTTTTCCAACCCCTGAAATATAGGGTTGGCTTATGAAAGGCTCATACAGTTTTTGCTATTTTTACCTATCCATTTTGGGGGTTGGCTTATAAACGAATGGGCTAATAAACGAGTATATAGTTGGAAAGCCATTTCTGCTTCTAATTATCATGCTCTTGAATAGATATTTTCTCTGTTACCTATTTCCACTAATTGTCTGATTTCAATAAATTCACACAATCAGGCACAATTAAGTTGTCTTCCTGAATTTCTTAGTGAACAATCTCATTTTATTAGCTGAGATTTTCTTTTTTAATTCGAGCATTAGTGGAAATATCAAGATTTCGCTCAGCTCTGTTTTGAATGCTCTAGTTGTTCCAATGTTATTTACAAGCGAGGTTGTTCTAGCATATTAATAAAACTAAAATTAAGATGTTTAAACAGGTTGTACTTTTTTCATTTGGTATGTTAGCCCTTAGAAAGTTATTGCAGTTAATAAAAATACGAAACATTTATTACCTAACAAAATTCTTGACATAGTGACTTGTAGAATTTTCTCCCCAGACCTCTCATTTATTTTAAGGAAGAAGATAGCTGTTGGGATTTTTTTGTTAATGGTTTGTGTTTTTTTAAAAAAAGAAACTCCAAAAAACCCAACCTGTTTAAAGGAAAGACATCAATTTGAAATCTAGACAGTAATTAAAACAAAACAAACATCTAAATTATTTGCTGTACCTGCTCCTGTGTCCCCTGAAACCAAAGTTTATAGTTAACAAACCTTTTGAAATTTCTTAAAAAAAAACAAAACAAAAAAACCCCAAAAAACTTAAAGCACTTTTCTGTTACTGTCAAAGACCTACCTCAAGAATCAAAAACTATTATACAGGGGAAACAGTGAAATTGGTTCTACACATGATGCTGGCCATTCAAATTGTAAAAGATAACTTGTTCTCTAATCTCATTTATAGTAGTGTTACTAAGCAATAGGTAAAGAATATTCTCACACTTTTTTTTAATGAGACAAAGAGGCTGAGGTCACTTTTTGTAGTTCACAAGCTTGTGTCTTTCACAACAGAAGTTGGTCCAATAAGAGATATTACCTTGCCCATCTTGTCTCTCTTATTATATCCTGGAACCAACACAACTACAGCATCACTACAAACTACTTTAAAGAGACGCTTTCAGGAGAAAGATTATAAATTACTTCATGTTTTCATAAAACAAACTAAAAGAGAGTGGAAATGCAAAGTGAGGTGTCAAGAATTTGAAGCAAATTCTTTGCCAAAGGGTGCTTGTGCAGTAGATCAGATGATCTTTCTTTATTCTATGCTGGCTGGCCAGTGTTTTGTGCAAGTTTTCTGTCAAAGTGATACAGACTTTCATAGCATGGCTTCATGAAGGTTTATGCTCTTTGATCTTTGCATTTGTGTTTGTTAAATATTTAATTGTGAAAGTTAAACATGGGGCATATTTAGTTTCTGTGTATGATCTTTGAAGAAAAACAAACATTTTCCTTCTATCGTAGTCTTTTTAGAGTATGAAGCACCACAAAATAGTTCCATAACTTAGCAATTGTGTATAACTGATTAATTGGCAACTTTATTTTTACTGACTGATTTGTTTTCGAACATCTCTGTGAAATAATGTCCACAAGATGTTTGTTGCAGATAGTTGGTCAACAGAACATTTGGATCACATCTAAGTTTCCGTATGTCTCAAGTGGTTAGTTTGGTTTTTTAAAGAGTATCTTTAAACTTAAATTATGTTTGTTTCTCTTTTATCTACTCAGTCAGTTGTTTCTCCCCTTACATCATGTTACTGTAAAATTCAGAATTACCTAATTTGCAAAATATAAGATTACTTGCACGCATTCTTCCTGGAGATTTTTAATTCTTCACTGTTTTTCATCCCAATCCTGCTCCCCTCTCTCAAAACAAAACAAATCAAGAGAACAACAGCAACAAAAATTGGAATAACATTCTCCCAGTTAACATCTGAAGAGTTGCTAGCACTGCATATGGGTTTTTACTAAATATTTATTAGTTAGTAAGTATTTTGTTAAGTAAATTGTAAGAACATACAATGAATAGGAGTAACTCTAGACTACGGATAAGAGTATAATTGGGTTTATGTATGGTAATATGTTCATCTAGTGTGCTGTCTGTCATGCTTTTTAACACTCTGCAACTGTGTGTTATTGGATTTAAATTCTTGGGATTTTGGAAAAATCCTTGGTATAAGAAGATTACAAGTGAAGCAAATTAAAGAATACTGTGTTACTTTCTGTTAGCTGTTAGAACATGTTCTTATATGATATGAGTTCACAAATTGCTGCTAATCTGAAGAATGTCAATATCTGGAGAGAAAAACAGAAAAAAAAATGAGAGCCTAAAGCAATATTGTGTGAAAAACTTTTAATGGAAAAGTCAAAAATGTTTTCTTATTGTTCGATAACAGAATATAATCAGGGCTGCGTGATTCTACAGTCACAGAATTTGCTGAGGAATCTACCTTTTTACCTATACTTTGCTGCAAACTTGTCTATATTTTAAGATTTCATGATTTTTAAAAACGTATTTTCTAGTACTTTAGTGGCAGTACCAAAGGCGTTGAGAACTTGAACCAGCTGTGCTGATGGAGAGTTTTCAGACAGCCTGAAATAATAGCTCAGTGAAGTGAACCATCCCTTACATCTTAATGTGCTGTTGATTCTGAAACCTACAGATGGCAATTTAAACATCAGTATTGCTAACAACTTGGGCAGAAACATCCAGTCTAGCCTCCTTATCCTATGATCTTGAACAGCTTCTGCCTTCGCTTGGTTCCAAAAAGCTCCAGTGGCATCATGTCCAGTTTCTAAAACCTCTTTCCTTTCCCCTGAGCATTCCATGAAGTGGCTGAATGGTCAATATACAAATCTGCATCACATAGACAATGTAGGAAAAGTGTAAACTAAATTGAAATGATGGTCCCTGCCCCAGACAGCTCACAGATCAAATCTGTAGCATGCAATTAGAGAGTGGGCTGGAATTAAAAATGTATCTCTTTTGCATAAAATGTGGTCATTTTGACACTGGAGTTGTCTAAAGAATGTACAGTAGAGGACATTCTGTTATTGGAAGATGGTAAATTCAAATCTAGTAAAAGGAAACAGGTTTCCACGTAATTCACGGTTAAACTCTGGAACTCATTGACACAATATATAATCAAGGCCAAGGTCTTAAGAGGATTCAGAAAAGCATTATCCATTCACATGGATAACAAGAATATCCAGTTGTTAAATTAAAGTACTTAAGAGAAGTAATCCCTTTTGAAGGAACATAAATCTTCAAGTCTTGGCACATCAGCCAGTCTCTATCTATTGGGGCTTATAAGTAAACTTAGTTTCTTGGAATTTTACAAACATGGGGCAACAGAACGGTGACCTATAGGACCACATAACGAACTCAAGTTAAGTTTGGGTAATGTGGTTGTTCATGGTTAAGAAACTCACAAGCAGAAGAAGAGCTCTTTCTAGCTTGAGAGTTTATACCTTCCACCAACAAAAGTTGGTCCAATAAAAGATATTACCTCACCTACCTTGTCTCCCACTAGTATATGACTATCCTTTTTCTCCTGAGCATTTTCTCCTCTTCCACTTTCAGACATTAGAATTAGAAGTTGGCTCAGCCACTGAGCAAAGATGAGCAAGAGAAATAGGCCAACCACTGGGAATTATTTCAAAGCCTACCCCTAGTCTATGGTTGCATCATCTGTGTTCCTGAAGCATGTTTGCTGTTACCTTTTCAGCTGAATGGGAAACAGGAGAGGGCTGGTGCTGGAGAAGAGAGAGACTGTTTTATGTTAAAAAATATTAAAGAATCTCAAACCTTGTAATTAAAACCTAGCCCAAGAGCATGGGCTAACCAAAGAACTGTTTTATTGTCCTGATTCTCTTTCACTTCCAGACTTACTCTTGTTCTCAGATGCCATGGCATAGCTTTGAGACAGAAACTTTGTGGTGGATTTTGTGTTTACAGCAACAGCTAACTTCAATTATTTTTAAACTTCCGTTATAAATACCTTTTATATAACTGAGATACTACATTAAGCCTGAAATGTGGAACATTATGATAATGCAGTCGCTTATTACCATATGTCTTTGGATCATTAAAAGAGATTTTTGATGGAGTCCACTTGCTTCTTAGTTCTTGCTTTCTTTTCTTAAATGGCAAAATGATTCAGTAATAACATTAGTTGTTAAAGATTTAGTTTCTATTTTAATATCTTATTTTCTAAGATTTAAAGTGAATTTAATCATAAGTATGCTCCGGAAAGTGCTCCCATGGTTTTAGCCCAGAAAAAAACAAGCAGAATATAAATATATGCGCGCGCGCGCGCGCACACACACAATTAACTAAGCATACATTTATGCACAGGTTTGGGGGAAAGTAAACTACAGAAAAGATGTGCAGGAGTAATTTGGAATGGAAAAAGAAACCCCCAATCATAATGACTGTATGGTAAATCAGAGAACATAAAGAAGTCAGTGGTTGTAAGATGAACAAACCAGAATAGTTATAGGTTTTTTAAATGAACTTGAAGTAATTAGTCCAGATTGCGGATAAATAGTAATTGACTTGTAATATGAGTTGTGAGTTAGTCCATGAAGGTTTGCAATATTTCTTAATACATTTCATCAAGATCAGTAATAACATGCTATCCTAATACTAGATAGTTTTGAGGGTCATTTTCTGCAATTTTGCAGTTTCACTATGTGTGGCTTCCCTCCCCCACCTTTTTTAATCCAGAGCTGAGTAAAATTGCTTTTTAATGTCAGTATTTTCAATTTTCTTTAGTGTTTTGGAGCATCCACTAAGACCTTCTGATAACTTGTTCAGCTGTCTATGCCATTGCACTATTATCCTTGAAGGGATAGTGTTTATAAAACTGTATATTGTTAACAATAACAGACTATTAAAACTTAGGTCTCCAGTTTATTTGTCATTGTGTCAGTTATGCCAACTCCTGGAGTTCTATCACAAGTTACTTGATCTTTCTTAAAAGTCCCAACTCCTGGGGTTACGTGATTATGTGAGATTCTCAGATTTAATTAAAAAAGAGAGAGTTTCTGACCCTTGTGTTTGTGAGAAAAGCATGAAAATCCGAAGACTAAATGCTCAAAAAACCTGAAGGCAAATAAAGGACCCCGTATGGTGTTTTTCTTTTTTTTAATGTCCTGCCTTTTTAGCCACTCAGTTTAGATAGTGAAAATCATTGCTTCTGTTTATAGTCATTGTTTGCTTCTTGGTGCTGCCTTGTTAATTTTCAAGACTTCCAGGCAATGTTTTGTTTTAAAAAACAGCTGTTTTCACTATAATGTAATAGATTTATTTTCCCCAGAATTGTTTTGTGCTTTTAAATTGATAATTTTCCTTTCAAAATCTGGTCAGAAAGATGCCACAACTCCTAACTGTTTCATAAAACTGTCTTAGACTAGTTATAATTTAAGATGATCTCCTTGCCATTTGAACCTACATTAAAACAAAGTTTTGCATAGGAATTGTCATACTGTATGAGACCAATGATCAACATCATTTTTAGCTGTGGCCAATATCGGACGCTTCACAGGAGAGTGTTAGAACACTCATCATTCATGCTATAGCAGGGGTCGGCAACGTTCGGCACGCGGCTCGCCAGGGTAAGCACCCTGGCGGGCTGGGCCAGTTTATTTACCTGCTGACGCGGCAGGTTCGGCCGATCGCGGCCCCCACTGGCCGCGGTTCGCCATCCCGGGCCAATGGGGGTGGCGAGAAGCGGC
>NW_020664384.1:1737805-1777405 GCF_002925995.2 Terrapene triunguis
CCCCCCCCCCTTTTCTACTGAAACACTGGAATGCCAAAACCATCTTTATCTTTAGGGATGGTCTAGACAGTATTTGGTCCTGCCATGCGGGCAGGGGACTGGACTCGATGACCTCTCGAGGTCCCTTCCAGTCCTAGAATCTAAGAATCTATCTTTATGCCTTTATGTTCTGACTATTGTTCTTTTGCTTCAAAAAGCACATACACACAAAAAGCATGAAGTAAGTTTTAAGTCTGCATTTCCTTTAAAAGTCTGATAAATTTTTTAAAAAGCAAGCCAACATTTGTCTTAAAATGTTCCTGAAGCTGCACAGACTGAGTCGCCAGTCTGCAGTAGATCACATTTGTTATTTTTAAAGTAAATGTTGCTAATAATACCCAGACTGGAATACGGGACATGACATCAGTTGTGTGCTGAGCCTAGAGCTGCTGCTAAGCATGCAGGCTGTACAAGGGCAGGTGAGAAAAGTGGATTATATGAGTTACATTCCCCCCCCCCTTTTTTTTTTGTTAAGAATGTAATTGTGAGTCTTTTTTCAAAAGCAACACTTACAGGATTAGTTTTTGTTTACAGAACACTGTAAATATGTAGTTCTACAGCTTGTATTGTTTTGATTATGTGTTAAAAATGCTTACAATAATTGCTAAAGCGTCAGCATTTACCATAGGCTGCTAAGATTGAGCAATTTCTTGCTTTGCGTTTGAAGAGCTTTTCAGAAGTGAATTGGAGCAATGAATTTTTATTCAGAGATGGCTAAAAGATGGAATATTAATACAGGAGAACTTGACAATGGAAATAACAGGAATGCTTTTAAGGTAGGGGTTACACCATGCCTCTTACATGTTAGTAAGTGACATTTATAATTCTGCAGTTGATTTCTCTACCGACATTTTAATGTTACATTCTTGACCAAAATGACCAGAGTATTAAGAGGCTATCTTTATTCATATCTTTAATCTGTTTTATAGTCACAGATACAGATTTTGCATTTAGTATTGTGTAGTTAAAGGATCATCAAGACTTAGGCCAGGTCTACACCAAAAAGTTAAGTCAGTCTGGCTACGTTGCTCAAAGGTGTGAAAAATCCACATCTCTGAGCAGCGTGGTTAAGCTGAACTAATCCCTGGTGTAGAGAGGGCTAGAAGAATTTTTCCGTTGACCTCGCTACTGCCTCTTGGGGAGGTGGATTAACTACAGCAATAGGAGAGCCCCTCGTGTCGCTGTAGAGAGTGGTTACACTGAAGTGTTACAGTGACGCAGCTGCACCTGTGTCGCTGTAGTGGTGTAAATGTGGATATAACCTCTGTTCGGTTTCTATGCAGTAATTGTAGGCTTTTGTAGTTTGTTTTCAGATGTCTTTTAAGGCATAATGTTAGGACACATGCAAACGTTTTCACTATTTCTCCTGCAAGGATAGGACTGGTATGTTTTGCAGCCCTTTATCACGGGGGGGTTTCTCCTCTCCTAGATGTAAACTAAGTTACCATCTGAGGTTTCCATCATGGAAGGGGAATGATTGATAAGCCCCTTTGTAAATGGGTAGAGCAGGGGTGCGCAAACTACGGCCCATGGGCCAGATCCAGCCCCTCAGGACTTTGGATCTGGCCCGCGGGATTGCCCTCCGTAGCGCCGTGATCCCCGTGCAGGGCCGGGGACAGGACAGGCAGGCAGGGAACTGCTGCCACCCCGGAGCTGCTTTAGGTAAGTGGTGTCGGGCTGGAGCTCGAACCCCGCCTGCACCCCGCCCCCCCAACTCCCTGCCCTAAGCGCCCTGCCTGCACCCCAACTCCCTGCCCTGAGCCCCCTCGTACACCCTGCACCCCAACCCCCTGCTTAGAGCTCCCTGTTGTACCCTGCATCCCTCCTGTACCCCAACCCCCTTCCCTGAGCCCCCTCATATACCCCGCACCCCTCCTGTGTCCCAATCCCTTGCCCTGAGCCCCTTCCTGCACACCGCACCCCCTCCCACACCCCGTACTTCCTCCTGCACCCCACCCCCCTGCTCTGGCCCTGCATACAGTTTCCCCACCCAGATGTGGCCCTCGGCCCAAAAAGTTTGACCACCCCAGGGGTAGAGTTTCTACTCTGCTTTCAGCACATGTGTTCTCAGACACTGATTTAGCATCTAAAACTCTCAGACCCCTCCCCCTCACCTTTGTGTGGGTAATTCTTCATTCTTAACTGGAAAACAGACACTAAATCAGAGCCTGAGATTTCTTCTTCGCTGGCTCTCACTAGGATTTTTCCTGGTGAGAGCTCCTGCATCAGCCCCAGTCTCTCTCTTGCCTTAAACTCTCTGCCTGTGTTAAGCTAGTAGAACTCTCCAGGGTTGGAGCTAACGAGACCGACCTGATCTAGTTTCTAGGATGTCCAGGTATGGTCCCCTTGCAAAGTTCTGGAGCTTTATATCATGTGACACCTACTCCTTGCTCTGCCCCAAGAGTTCTCCTTTTGTACTAGGAAACTAAGCAAGGAATAGTGGAGCTTTCTGTAACATTGCACTCCATATGCTTTATGAAAATATGTTTATGAACATGAATATGATGTAACTGGAATATGCTTTATGCAAAAGGTTTCTTGGAGGATATCATTACAAAGCTTATATTCTACTGAGTGTTCATCCTATTTGTTTGCATGTATTATATCTATGTCTGAAGTTAGGAGAATAAGATGTAAACTTGTATTACTGATGTAAACATATTAAGTGGAAGCCATTAAGGGTGCTTCAGAATCAATGAACTGTAAATGTCTCTGTTTACTTGCAAACCTTCCTGTGTACATGTGGGCCAGCCCAGGAAGAATGGAGGCTGGGGTCTCACAGGACATGTGACCATTTCACCTGATAATTAAATCCATCTTAAATCTGGTCCTTTTCCATTTAGAAGGAGGGGTGGGGACCCAGAAAGACAAAAGATTCCCGCCTTGTGCCAAAGCTGTGAAAGGGGGTAGAGCAGGACAAAGGAGGTAAGTCATGAGAAAACCCCTAGTTACTACCTGAGATGTCTGCTGGAACTAACAAGGACTGTACCAGGGGGAAAGGATTGGGCCCAGACTAGGAAGGAGTCTAGTGTGTGAAAGAAGCTTATTGGAACATCTCTGAGGATGAGATATTACCTGTAATCAGTTTCTTAATGTATTAGGCTTAGACTTGCTTGTTTTTGCTTTATTTTGTTTGGTGACTTACTTTGTTCTGTCTGTTATTACTTAAAACCACTTAAATCCTACTTGTTATACTTAATAAAATCACTTTTGTTTATTAATGAACCCAGAGTAAGTGATTAATACCTGGGGGAGCAAACAGCTGTGCATATCTCTCTATATGGGCAGACAATTTGAGTTTACCCTGTATACACTTTATACAAAGTAAAACAGATTTATTTGGGGTTTGGATCCCATTGGGAGCTCAGTGTCTGGGTGCTGGAGATAAGTAGCCTGCTGAGTAGTTGTAGTTAAAGTCTGCAGCTTTGGGGGCGTGGACCAGACCTGGGCCTGCGTTGCAGCAGGCTAGCGTGTCTGGCTCAACAAGGCAGGGTTCTGGAGTCCCAAGCTGGCAGGGAAAACGGGCTCAGAGGTAATTTCAGGACATCAGGAGACAGTCCCAAGGGGATCTCTGTGACCGAACCCATCACACTTCCACCTCAAAGATGAATTCCTACACGTTGTTTTCTAGCAGTGCCACATTCACCACATTCTAACAAGAAAAATGTTAGGGCCTCTCAAGTTAGGTGACTGTTAGATTACTTTCAGTCACTTTCCTTGTAACTAATTACCGCAGCACAGTGAGTTTTTGAATTGGGTGCATTGTCAACAGAATCTTGCTACAACATATCCAGTAAAGAGGGTGCAGCTGTTGACTCCAAGCCAAAAAGATAAGCTACATTCCACTTTCTCACAAAGTTTCTCAATCTACCTTCTGTCAAAATTCTCGGGAAGGAAGAAAAAACTGGCACAATCTAGATAGCAGGAAAGCATTAGAATTGTACTGAGTGGATGAAGACGTGTAGAAAATCAGTGTGTCTGTATCATACCAGCTTTTTGCAGGGGTGATAAAGCAAGCGAAGGACAGCAAAGAAAGATTGATAAAATAATTCATAGCCAAACTCTACAAAGACTTAGACTAATTCCTTCATTTGATCTGCAAGCACATTCCTCAGAGGGCATAGCCACCTCCTGTGCTGAAAACGGATCAGCCTCACCAGAGGAAGTGTGTAGCACGGCCATATGATCCAGTTCATGAAGCATCATTCTGTGACTGCAAATGATTGCCATTCTACAGTTAAAGAGGTGGTACACAGAAAACAGAAGTATCTGCCTGCCGGTATTGAGATAGCTGCCATTTCGTGTTTCAGTTCAGAAGCAAAAAAATAGCGAGTGGCTGTTCTTTCCCTCCTGTCCATTTTTCCTTTAATATGAAATAAACCATCCTGACTGAAAAACATGTGCAAGAGATTCTTGTGTTTTTCTAAAGTTAGTCACTCTGCTTCAGTGGATGCAGCTTTTAGAAGGATGGTGCCTCTTGTCCCAGGCTAGAAGTTTGAAAATTAGGTTTCCAAGTCCCGTATTTAGGTATCTGCATGAGTGGCCTGATTTTTCAAAAGTGCTGTTCACTGGGAGCTGGTATTGAAGTTGGAGGGAAATACTAAGTGGCGCTTTTGGAAATCAGGCCACTTATTCAAGTGCCTAACTTCAGACATCTTGGAAAAAAATTATCTTGGCCATAGCACCGTATTTTTTTCCCTCCATGTTTTTTCTCTCTTTTTTTGGAGATGACATCGTTACCTGCTTTGTAGACGTGAGAACTGCCAGTATTTTCTGAGGAGACAAAAATTTGACTTGCTTGTGCTTTTGCTTCTTCTAGAACTTGGCAACTCTCTCTCTGTGGGCATGGAGGGGGATGGAGACTGGAGGGTGGGAACAGGGGAGAGAAAATCTAGAATTCTTTGGAGTCTAATTCCAATCAAATCCATAGCATATAGGATCTGAAATAGTACTGTTTATTATTGTTCCTGTGTGTGTGTGTGTAACCCATTAAGCGATACTTAATTTAGCTATAAAAACCATTATCTAAGGGAAGAGTGAAAGGAGCATGGTTCATTTGTAGCTCTGAATTTGCCTTTGCCCGCAGAAGCTGGAAGCATAAGCCTGAGGGCTGACAGCCATACGGTATTACCTGACCAAAAATAGCACTTAAGTTACATTTCCCCCCCCCCCCCGCTCTTATTTCCACTCTTAAACCATGCATGTTCATATGTAACTGTTTCCTGCTTGTAGTACTTTTCGTTCAGGTTCAGGGGGAATTTT
Organism: Terrapene triunguis; assembly: GCF_002925995.2. Classification (NCBI taxonomy): domain Eukaryota; kingdom Metazoa; phylum Chordata; order Testudines; family Emydidae; genus Terrapene; species Terrapene triunguis. The sequence goes on from NW_020664384.1 coordinate 1,743,107, forward strand.
ATGATGAAGAATGTGGCACAAGTGCTGTAGTCTGAGGGCTTGTCTTCACTACTCGCTTGGATCGGCGGGTAGAAATTGATCTCTCGGGGATCGAATTATCGCGTCTCGTTGGGACGCGACAGTCGATCCCCGAATCGACGCGCGTACTCCACCAGCCCAGGTAGGAGTAAGCGCCGTCGACGGGGTAGCCGCGGCGGTCGATTTGCCGCCATCCTCATAGCGGGGTAAGTCGGCTCGGATACGTCGAATTCAGCTACGCTATTCACGTAGCTGAATTTGTGTATCTTAAATCGATTCCCCCCCCCGCCACCCCGCCCCGTGTAGACCTAGCCTAAGTCTTAAGCATCAGTCATCAATAGGGGTGTGAAAGTGTGCTTTTTTTCCCCCTCCCCTTCTCTGTTAGCTTGGTGATGTGAGTATATTTAGTGGTAGCTTCATGGCATTTAGCAATAATGTATCATAAGATCAGATGGAGAATTTTATAGTTTGTATGTACAATACCGAAAGCTCCCATTCTTAATATAATGTAGACAAAAGCAACGCTAGAAAACTAAAAAATATTCCTTAAGTGGAGACTAAGCGTTGCACTTGTAAAATGTTCAAATATGGAAAGTTTCGGAGAACTTTTCTGTGCTACACATCCTCCCACTGGTAGCTCTGATGCTGTTAAATTGCTTTTATTTACTGTTTCTTAGTGATCTTCTCTGTGTGTGCTGATGGCTTCTGTGGGCAGGTACAGAGTAGGTGGCAATACCTATGTCTTTAATTAGGGATAGCTCAGTGGTTTGAGCATTGGCCTGCTAAACCCAGGGTTGTGAGTTCAATCCTTGAGGGGACCACTTAGGGATCTGGGGCAAAAATCAGTACTTGGTCCTGCTAGTGAAGGGAGGGGGCTGGACTTGATGACCTTTCAAGGTCCCTTCCAGTTCTATGAGATAGGTATATCTCCATATATTACAATTGAATATATTGTGAACTTCTACCTGCTGCTGCTATATAAATTGGCTGTAAATGCAACATGGTATGTCAGTTTCACTGACCCACTTCAGATGTCATGCTTGAATTGTTTGTGTCTCGAGGATTCCTGGTCACATCTTCATTAGAAGCTTGTGGGTTTTTGTTTCTTTTTATGGTCCACTGCATTTATGGTCATGTATTCTGGAAAGTTGTGTAAGAGTTGACAACCACACAAACAAGATACAAGATTATTGCTAAAGCATATGTGGCAAATTTTAGTCTCTAGGGAACATTATTTTTTACTCTCCTAGGAAGAGTGCCTTGCAGTAGATGTTTTCTAAATATGAAATTTTATATGCTGCTTATTTTACTCTTCATGTGTTGACTTTCTTCCTATAGTAAAACTTACTATGTACAAACTGAAATCTCTCTTCACCTTCCCGATATGATTTTATTTTCTTCATGTTTGCTTAATACTTAAAGAATATAGCTTTCATAAAGTTTAATGTAATTTAGAAGATTGACTGTTTTAGTGAATAATTCATTCCACTTTATCTATTTTAGGAAGAATTTTTTTAAACCTATGAGTCCATGTGTTACGGTATTTTAAACTTTTTTTGTAGTCAGAATGTTCTTGAATGTGGATAGAGCAGAATTGTTCTGTACAAATTGTACTTTTAAGTGACAAGTTGTGAAACAATACCTACAAAATTCCCTGGAGAGTTTTGGCAGAAGTACAAGAATAGCCAAGTTATCAATTCCAAAGGGGGAGATCTTAGGGCAGTGGTTGCACGTAAGTAATCATCTGGAAGATTGTCCTTCTGTCTTGAGACAGCTGATAAGGGAAATACCTAGCTCCAATTTGTTGTTTCATTGGTAAATTCATTAGCGTGTTCATATTGACCACAAATTCCAGCTTTTAGGTTGCAGGTAGTAAAGTATAAATTTGTTACACATATTCTCTAGGACAAAGATAAGTCTTTCTCTGTAAAGATGAAATGCTATTTTAAACAACTGATAATTAAAGTGTCAATCAAGTAGAGTGGGTACTGTGCAAGTATTAGTGGGAAATTTTGATAATGTAATCAAAATAAATGATTAGAAGTAATCGGAGCTGGATAAAGTTTTGAAAACTGGTGGTGGTGGTGAGAAATATTTCGACCAGTTGTCAGTGTAATATTTCTAGAGTTGGAACACTGTTCAGAAAAGGAGAGGTGGATTGTTTAATTTCATCTTCCTGGATATTTGTGGGAAGTAAGAGTGTGTGTGTACCTAATTTTGATTGCATTCAGTAATACATTCCTCCACGGCTGCTGCAGGAGAAGTACTTGTTTTACAGAGAGGTAGCAAACCACTGGGACTGAGAGATGGTGCTGGTATGATGGGCTCTTCTGAATGTCAAGAGCCTAAAAACGGCTTAGGACTGGAACTGTAAAAGTCTGATGAGGAGCAGCAACAGCCTATGTTCCTGATTGGTGGGGTCCTCACAGAAAGGAAGTGATATTTTAGTAGTAAAGCAAATAGACTCTGCAGTCCTACTTTTGTTGAAGGGTCTTAATCTCATTATTTTCAAATATTCTAAAGATTATTCAATCCCAGCTAATTTGCTACATTTTTGATTGGTAATTGTGGGGAGGTTCATGAGGCTACTGGCAAAACCAAGCACACTGATAGCCTTCAGTGGGGAGTAAATCAAAATAGTATTTGTTCTTCTTAGAGGCAAACTTCATGGCTATTTGCTGTTGGGAATTGGGCTGCTGATTTTGAGCAAACTTAGAAATTTGAAAGCAACTTCTCATTTGGTCATCGTGCAGCTATCATAAAGTTCCACAAAGCAAATTCCGACAGCGTGGGAGGAATAGTGTAATACTGCGAAGATGTTACAGGAACAAGCTTTGTGCTGTAGAGGTGTGTGTGAATACTAGTATGTAAATATATTATGAAATTGGTCTGTTCTTCTGTATATCACCAGTTATTTTGAAGAACATTGAGAGGTCTGGCGTGAGTTTGAATTGTGATGAAAGATCCAGAAAATCTTACTGATACTTGTTGACCACAGAGGAAACATGACTTAACGGTTGGAATCGTGAATTTAAACACTTCCAATAGTCTGCTACGATGATGATGATGCTTGTTATTTATATAGTATTTTACATTTCAATAAATTATGCAAACATTAATCATTCATGCAGCTTTAGCACTTGTGACTTACCAAGAGGTAATACCCCACATTTTATAGATGGATAAAGTGAGACAGACCTCTTCCGTGGCTTGTACCAAGCCATATAGAGCTGTTTGCAGAGCTGGGTTTATATAGCTCAGGAGTTCTGACTCCTAATCTCCTGTGCTAATTTCACTAGACTACACTGTCACTCAAGAAATGAAGAAGCATTGTGTCCAGCCATCAATGAGCAAATTCATGTTCTTATGGTAATAACGTGATCACAGACTATTAACTTCAAACGTACAAAGTAAAAGCCACTGTATCAGCTCAGAAGCTAACAAGGAAAAACTCTGCTAGTCCTAATACCTCTCTCTCTCTCACCCCTACTCCCACCTTGGGTAATTTTATTTAAAACATGATATAAGAGGAAATTGCCCTTAGCACACAAATGAATTGAAAAATTGCTGTGAATGAGCTATCATTAAGATAATTATGCACAGTGCTGGAATAGCCTAAACATCAGTGCCTCATGTGAAAGAAAGACTTCTTTGTGTGAAACTTCACTTTTTTAATACATGGGAATGCTACAAGTTCAGAACACTTCTTAAATGGTAAAATTCTTGAGGTTTCTGCTAGTCAAACACCTTACACTATGACATTTCTCTTAGTCATTCTGCTTTTTCTGCCATTAAAAAACCCATGTAGCTGAAGTTAGAGAACTGACAAATTACCTATGTAGAATGCTATGAGGCAATAGCAGTTCTCCATCTATGTATCAGTACAACATATTTAATTTCATTGTAAAGAAGAGAAACTGTTTGACCACAGCTTCTTTCCTTATATATAAATTCTTTTTGGACAGTTATTTCACAAGGCTCCAGTACATAATTCTTCACATCTCTTTTTGTTTCCTTTTGTACATGAAGAGGTCTGGAATTTGTTTAAAAAAATACTTTAAATTCCTATTTATCCCAGGGAATTTCAGCCTGCACCTGTGTTCCCAATCTAGGGAGTTGCTAGTGTAGATGGCTTTCCAGCCCTGGCAGCCATTTCAGCGCTCTGAGCAGGGTTACGTTTTTGTTAAGTGAGAAGAGAGAAGGGACTTTTTGTAAAAACTCTCTAGTGTCGACAGAGACTTGGTTAATCAATTCATGGGTGGCATCCGAACTACTAGTTTCCATAGGTATTAATAAGAGCCACATAAGAACATCTGAATAGCTCTTCTTAAGGTTACCTTTGTACATTGCTGTGTACTGATGGAGGAGAGGGTAGTGATAAGGGAACTAGTTAAGATAAAATAAACCAGACTCTAACTGAACTAATTCTTTTTGAAGGTACACTCAGGCATGAGAGATGGAAGAAACCTAATTAGGTCACCAAGTCCATCTCCTTGTCATAGCAGAATTGTTTATTACGATACATTCCTGACATCTTGTCCAGTTTGACTTAATGTTCTAAGAGACCATTCCAGAGACAGATGCATCCCCCGGTCATGAAAGCTGGCCTAGGACTGTGTTCTCTCTTGATTTTTTTACATCCCATCACCTCTATATGAATCCATGTACCAGCCCTGAATAATTCCTCTCTGTCCTGGGGAGGAATAGACAGAATATTCAGTCTTTGATTTAATGCCTCTGCACTTGGTGGCGCATGCTAGGACCCAAATTGCTGCCATACTGAGCGAGGTTTTTCCCAAAGCATTTCTGGCCCAAATGGAAGTGGGAAGTGCTAGAAATTTTACAGGAGAAATTTTACATGCTCTTATGAGGCTTTCACTCCTTTTTCCCAGCTCTGAACAAGTTTAGCTGAAGTCTCCAGACATTTGAATGTTCATCCAAACCTTTTTGAGGTTCACCCTCCTCTGTAATAGATTTATTGCTGATCTTTCTCCTTCTTGCTTCGCTTATTCTCACTACAGTACAAATCTTAACTACTTGTATGGGCAAGATGAAATATAGTGACAGCCTGACAAGGCAGTTTTATAGAGAATGTTTCATTATGTTGCCTTCTCCAGTGCCCTGCTCTGAACACTGTGCTGTGTGTGCCAACAGTTCAGGCTAGGAAGCTTGCAGATTTCTCTTAATCAACTTGGCCTGTATGTGACCAGATCAAATGTTGGTCTGTGTGAGCTCATTACACTCACATCCTGTAGCTTGTTCCAAATATTTTGAGGTCTACTTAACACGGATGAGTTCAGCAGCTGCTCTTTTCACTTAATTTATAATAAATGGAAAAGTTGATTGTGGCATTTTTTCACGTAGATATATTTTTCTCTGATGTTTAGATATGTGAGCTTCAATTATATTTGTTCTGTAGTTCAAAATTAGTGTATTACGTTCTAGCACTTTGAGCCGTGAGCTTAAGAATAGCAGATTCATTGATTGAATTTATAGCTGAGTTCATGACCACAACCCATTTTAGTAAACTATCCATCTTTGAGGTTGTCTATTAATAAATGTATATTAAGCAAGTTAGTTTTCTTTTCCCCTCACCTTACATCTTAATTGAAAAATTGCTTATTGACTATTTAGATTAATGAAAGTGCCAAAGCTTAAGTTTATGATGCCTTGTTTAACATAAGGTAATTCCAAATGCTTTCATGGAGACATTGCTTTCATTCTCTGGAAATTTGTGTTGATATCATGTATTCTTAAAGTTACTTTGACCCATATTGTGAAACTTTGAGTTGGTGGATGCTCCCTTTTGGTATGTATACATCTTATTATTTGTAGCTTAAAGTGATAGGATTTTTTTTCTCATTGAAACTGGAGTCTGGACTAATACAGTCCCCATCTTGTTGTGTAAATTGCTTATGGAATATTGAGAAGTTGATTACTTAAATGCAAATACCTTATGGATTTCCCAACACTTATTTAGGTTTGCTACAGATCCCTTTTTTTTTTTATAGTAACCCCTTAATAATCTTCTACTAGTGTAGCTGTGTCTTTTTCAACCTGCAAATAATTTGTGTACTGAAGGGAATTGTCACTGGAACAATTATGTATACCTGTGCAGGTAGGTACCCTATGCAAGATGGCGCAAAAAAAAAAAATCCAGTTTCTTTTATTTCCCAGTGGGTGGCTGAGAAGTGTGATCATTAAAATAAAATGTTAGTTAGTGTTAGTCCATGGAAGTTGTGTCCTCTTTTACCCAAAAATAAAAAATTGCCATTGAAAATGTCAATTGAAGTGATACCTAATTTGGACAAATTCTTTTGCTGCTTTGACAGGCTGCATTTTCTCTATGGATCTGAGAAAATAAATTAGCTTGTAGACTAAAGCTTCATGAATAGCCTAGTAAAATATCTAAAAATATTTTCTATGCATATTTTTAATAAATCTTAAAAATGTTCTTTGTTAAAATATGGAAAATAATTTTACTGGTAACTTATTTAGGTGAGGACACCAGATATATGTATAAGCTGAAACAAGAGATCCAGGAACTTGAGAAGGGATGCATTTTTAATTTTGTCAAGTTCTGTCTCATGTTAGATGAGGATATGGATTAGCCCCGAAAGATTGTAATAATGTTGGAAATGTAATATTAAGCTCTGTGTTCTTTAACTTTAGAGTAGGAGATAAACCTGGATTTTGCTTTGGAGACATGTCTTCAGAGTTAATTATTGAGATTGGCTGTTGGCTAGCCACATTATTTTATCACTTGCATTTTTTTGATGTTTTTAAAAGTTGGCAGGCATTGAAATTCATACTAACTTTGTTGTTGCCTTGCATCAATATGTTTGTTTATACCAAATCTTTATCAAAATAAAACTCAATCCTTCAACTAGATCAGTAGTAAATCCTGTGTATAATGTTTTAATCTTAGTTGCACTCTGCATCCTAGCGAGCAGGATTTTCTTGCTAATTCTAGCTGTAAAGCAAACCAAATGGAAGAGAGTGGAACAGCTTTAGATATCAGTGTACCCACTATTCCTTGAAGTCTCTGTGGCTTTCAAACTTTAATCAATATGGAATGAAACAGAAGTCAAATTAGTGAGTTATGTAAAGAATTGGAGGGTTTTGTTACACATTTGCTTAGCAGTACTGCCTCTAGCTAAGTAATATTGCTAACAATTAATTATTAGTAGCAATTTACATTGCTACTCTTCTGGAGTCCTTTTAGTCTTTTGTCAGAAAGCCAAGACTGTGAAGAGGCCAGGAGTCTGAATGGCTTCCTTCTGGAAACAAATGGACTTATTGTTATGGACAGTATTTTGTTACAGTTAGTCCCTTTTTATAATGAAAAGAGAAGAAACAGGGTATTGTCGTAAAATGGCTCCATTGTATATCCATATAAACTGCTGCTTTGTAGAGGAAGATTGGGAGACTGTCCTCTAAACACACACAAACACTTGTTATAAGAAAACATAGCAAACTAAAGAAATTGTAAAGGCAGGTTCAAAACACATTATGTTTGATATAAAAGCCACTTGAATAAACTGCTATTAAATGGATCTAAAACACGTTATGTTTTTTTAGGAGGGGATTTGGTTTTTTTAGGAGGGGAGCTAGATTCTTGCAAGTTTGAACATTTACTTTGTTTTATTTATTTGTATTATATTGGTTCCTAGAGGCCTGAGTCTTGTTTTGGTCATCACAGTACAAACGTATAGAAATATTTGTTTTGGTAGAATGTGGAGTAGGAGTCAGATTTTTGAACTGTCCTGAGTATTTTTTTTAGGGTGATAGAATTATTTTTATGTCTGTTTATATATTAGTTTGCCTATTTAAACATCAGACAAATTTGCATAAACTTTTAATAGGTTTGTCTAAATTGTTTGTTTTTCAGTAAACTGTTAATCCCCTTCAACATTTTCTAATGCACTTTACAACAGGTTTAACTTGTGGACAGCATTAAGGGAAAATACTGGTCCCACTTATGTAATAATAGAGTAATAAAAATGTAAATGGTTTTATTATTCAGCTGTCTGGTAAAGGCTTCTCCTGTTTTGGTGCTCTTTCAAGGGGTGAAGCTGAGTAGAATAATACTAATAATGGTTAGCTTTGTCGGAATCTTGTTGTGATCCTAGTATGTTTCTGTGCACTATGACAGCTGTTGCAGACTAGAAAGATAGGGCCACCATACAGGAAACAGAGGGAGAGGAATGTGTTGCTTAAGGTTCACTGCCTGTAGGTGCCTTCCTTACACACCTCTTTATTCAGGCATTCAGCTATTGTAATTTTGCACATTGTTAAACGATATTTTGAGAACACTTTGGCATTGTCTTAAGTTTACTCAATTTCTTTACTTTAAAAAAGTGCAAGTTTAAGGTTAGTGGGATTAGACCAATGGACGTATTGGTATTGCAAGAGGATATGAATGCTACAAGGTAAGCCCAGTGGGCTAGAAGGAGTTCTGATGAATTGGCTTCTCAAAAACACAGCAGTGACTGACTCTGAAGGCTGTCCTGTTCTCATTTGGCCAAATGACTGCTATGAAGAAAGCTCCTGAGGACAGACAGACTAATGCAGAGAAAGGAGGACTAGTTCCATTGCTTCTCATAGACTTTAAGGCCAGAAGGGATCATCATGATTATCTAGTCTGACCACCTGCACATTACAGGCCACAGAACCTCACCCACCCACTCCTGTAATAGACCGCTAACCTGTGGCTGAGTCACTGAAGTCCTCAAATCATGATTTAAAGACTTCAGGTTAAAGATAATTCACCATTTACACTAGTTTAAACCTGCAAGTGACCTGTGCCCCATGCTGCAGAGGAAGGCAAACCCCCTCTCCACTCCCCCACCCCCTCCGGGGTCTCTGCCAGTCTAACCATGGGGGGAAATTCCTTTCTGACCCCAAATATGGCGATAAGTTAGACCCTGAGCATGTGGATGAGACCCAGTAACCAGACACCTGGGAAAGAATTCTTTGTAGTAAGTCAGAGCCCTCCTCATCTAGTGTCCCATCACCGGCTTCTCTCATTGATTAGAGGGAGGAGGGAATCCAACTGGTCAGTCCAAACTCACTTATGTTCCCCTATTTTTTTGCTTCCTGTTCGAACTGAAGCTTTTTTTGTCATATGCATTAATATTCAGTAGTATTTCAGAGACATAGCCTAAGTTTTTGAGCCCCCGAATTTGATCTAAGTCCACTGACTGCTGATTGTTTCTTGTCTTCTGACCTTATCAACTCCTTAATCAATGTGAACCAAAACCAAGAAATTGAGAGGGAGTTAGAGGAGAAGCACAAATGTTTTCTTCTTTCTCTTTGTTGCAGCACTTTCGCAGCACATAACTAAGCTATTCTCATAACTTTGCTGAATCCCCTTAGTGAATTGTATTTATATCCAGTTAATTCTCTGTCTCTGAGGCTTCCAGAGTGCTATTGTAAAATAAACTATGAAGGTGCTCTCCAGAGCACCCAAGATTTAGTCAGGGGTATATAGTACAAGTCATGGGCCGTGAATTTTTGTTTACTGCTCATGACCTGTCCATGACTTTTTCTAAAAATACCCATAACTAAATCTTAGCCTTACTTATGGGTTTATAATCTGTGTTGCCAGCTTTCGCTAGTTCTTCCTGAGTCACGTGATTTTTGGCTGAGGCTGAGGCTGGAGCCAATCTGGTGGTAGTGTGGGAAGCTCCGGCCTTCATGCAGAATTTCAGCTGTGCCTGGGGAAACCTTCCTCCACCCCGCCCCCGCTTTGCCTGCCTCCCGGGGCAGAGCAGCCATTCCAGAGCCAACACCATTCTCACACGAGGGAAGGAAGGAGGAGAGAGATTCCAGTAGCTCAGAGTCCTCTTCTCCTGTGAGCAACGGGAGGGCTCTGCTGTACCACCTAGCTTAGGAAGGGGAAGAGGTGGGTGAAGAGCCACTGGAGCTGCAGGAGGAGCAGAAGTGTGGCTGGAGGAGGGCTGGTTTGGAGAACAGAATTACCATATATACTCGTTCATAAGCCGAATATTTTTGGTAAAAAAGTGATGCATCAAAGAGTGGGGGTCGGCTTATAAACGGATCTACACCAAAACTTGATTTTAAACTCTCTGGAATCATTGAATTGAATATTTAATACATTGTCATTTTGTTTACCTGTAGCATCTGCAGGTATGGAGCCCCTCAGCTCCTTGTGGCCGTGGTCGCCACTTCCCGCAGCTCCCATTTGGCTGGGAATGGCGAACCGCGGACACAGGGAGCTGAGGGGCTCTATGCCTGCAGACGCTCCAAGTAAACAAAACGTCCTGACTCAGCAGTGACTTACCCTGACGGGCCAGGAGCCAAAGTTTTCCAACCCCTGAAATACAGGATCGGCTTATGAAAGGGTCATACAGTTTTTGCTATTTTTACCTAACCATCTTGGGGGGTCGGCTTATAAACGAACGGGCTAATGAACGAGTATATATGGTAATTCCTGAGCAGGGGCTGGCAGATGTGGGGGCGAGAACTCCTTCAATGGGGAACTCTCTCCCCCGCCCCCGGTGGGCGTGTCTTCCAAAATCAAGGAACAATATAACCTTAAAAAAATCATTATTTTTAGGACATTCTTACGATTTTTTGGGAGTGTGAGTGAGGTGTGATTTGTGAACCTTTGGGTATTTCAGGGCAACAGTATCATATCACAGTGCTTTGTATAAAGATAAAAGGAACACTTACTAGGAGAGCTGTTGGACTGTACAACGTTCAGGCGTGCTGGTGTTGTAGCAAATTTCTTGCCTGGTCTTGCTAATTAAAAACCCATTTTAATTAGGAACGTTGATTGGAACAGTGGATGCTGATGAGGTTTGACAAGCCCACTTTGAAAGCAAGAACATGCTATCTACTAAATCTCAAAAGGTGCAAATGAAATAATGGCTTATGAACCTAATATCTTCAACCTGCAGATGCTTATGAACCTAATATCTTCAACCTGCAGATGCTTAGCTGCCATGGCCTCATACACAAACATACACTATAATCTCAGTGGGGATTGAATCCCAGACATTTAGCACCGCAAATCCAACTCTGCTAGTCAATCTGAAGGAGAATTTTTTTATCTGTGAGAAAGGTAAGTAGGTGTGTGGTTTTTGGGACCAGCCATTATGAGGAGGAGTTGTGATCAGATGGACAAAGCCACTTGAATACCTATTCCTGCTGTTATACTGTATAAACTCGTCCCTGAATCTGAGCACAGGAGATGAAATCCCAGCAAGGATGCCATTTTATAATGATCTGTGGCTGCCTGTACTTTTGTCCATGGTAGATTGATTTAAAATTGCTGATTTAAATCAGTAAACAGGAAACCTTAATTTAAATCATCAGTTTTAATTGTGTTTTGCGTTTGTATGTTTGTTTTTCCTAAAGAAAGGTTAATTGTCATTAGTTGGTAAATATTTAAATGTATTGATTTGCAACTAAACATAGCTTATGCAGTAAATTTGGTGCTTTATTTTGTTATCCAAGAGGATACACTATATCTATACACATTTATTTAAGCCATTTTATATCTTAATTTACATTCAGATTCTTAACTTTTATATTTTTATGTTAGAAAATGGTGAATGATTAATATTTTTACTTGCGACTTGTCAGCCTTTATTTGGATGGAAACTGGAATTGAAAAGTGCACAAAAACATCAGTTTAATTTTTTTATTAAATTAAACTACTTTTAAATCTTAAATACAAGAGAAAAAAAGTTTATCAAAAATCTTTTGCATTTAAGACTGATTTATTAAACAAAGGAAGTATGATCGGTAGTTAGTGAATTGAACTGATTGTTTCTGGTCACCCCAGGTCCTTCAAGGTTTTAGAGCTAGTAGATCTCAGGCTCTCTCACCTGATTTTTATTAGTAGATTGGAAGAGGAAAACAAGCTTTCCTGCTTCAACTCATAATTGGTTTCTTAAATTTCAGTGAACGGGTCTTTGAATTGAGCTAGATGAATAAACCAAAAGGAAGAAAATACTGTATTCTCTCTGAACATTCAGAAAAGGCTGTTGCTGTCAAAAGCTGGTTTAGCACTTCAACAGACTCTGGTTCCAGGTAGTTAGCCAGTGACTTCCACCATTTTAGTGGTTTGGCTTTCTTTAAAATTTTGTAGGAAACATGTACTCCTTGAATATTGTTTTTAGTATTTAATATAAATGATTTTAATAGATTATAAGAAGTTTAGGCCTTAACATACGTTGTCAGTTTCAAATTTAACTTTAAAGAGGTTTATTTTTTTTCTAAATATTCTTTTTTTTTTTTTTTTTAATCTTTTCTTTTTTTATCCATCCTGCTTTGATTAGCTAGGAGATAAATCTGGCACTTCCATTACCAGAATATAAACCCCTACCAGGTGAGATTGTGATGTCGTTCCATGGTCGTGTGTATACAGACACCATGGTCCAAACTGCAAAAAGTCCCCCCGCTGGTGACCATGGTGTCTTTGTTACTCCTGGGGGAATTCTGCAACAAAAAATTAAAAATTCTGTGCATAATATTTTACAAAATATGCAGAATTTTGTTTCAGAATTTTAAACAGTATATAATCACATCAGTTTCAAATGTTTTGTAATTTATTTCAAAATACCTATCAGCAACTATCGTATGTCTGTAACAATACAGACAGACACAAAAAATTCCCCAGCAGTAGACAACTCAGTTCCTGTTTCACTGCAGGGGGGCCAGAGACCTACACCCTCTCCCCCCCCAGAACCCATATTTGGCCCTTCCACCCCCCAGGCCAGACACTGGCTCCCCCTCCGCACGAGAGCCCACGATCCAGAAGGAGAAACAGCCTGATGCTGGGTCCCAATCTTGTGTACGCTGCCTCCTTCCTTCAGGGTGTGCTGAGAACTGCAGCTGCCGGGAACCCTCCAGCCTTCCCCTCCCCCCCCCCCCCCCCCCGCAGTGTGTTCTGTTTGCAAGCTGGGCTCCGCTGCGTCCAGCAGCCCCTAATGGTGGCCAGCAGCTCTGCAGCCCATTTCTGTGGGAGGAAAAGAAAATTCTGCACATTAATTTCTGTGAAAATTCTGCGTTGCGCAGTGGCGCAGAATTCCCCGCGGAGTAGTTTGTGTAGGCAGCTATGGCTTGTTACTTTAGCATCTTGGATTGTCTTTGATTGGGCTGTACACCCATCATATAGGACACCTTGCAAAAAGGCATAATTTTTTTGCTATTCCCACTCATGTACAGAAATAGAATAAATGGAAAGGTTTGGTTAGTGAACCTGTTATTAAACTAGTTGCTGTGTTGGTTATAGTGTGACTGAGGAAATGAAATACAGTTTCATGCCTTCATTTAGCTATTCTAAGCTTTTGAGGTAAGTGTATTGGGAGTGAAGTTCTTCCTTGTATGGTGGTTCTTGCATGAAATTGTTTTTAACACTAATCTGAGCAGATCTGAACCCAGAAGGGAATCTTAGTATTTTATTTCTCTCCCCTCATTCTTTCACTGCTTCCAGAAATAACATTTGTATATTGCTGCCACTATAAATTCTTATTCTGCTCAAGAGCCAGTGCAGAGGCTCAATTTGTCAGTGCTTGAAATATCTAATTGTATGATGTAAGTGGGTTTATGGTGCTCCAGTGTATTCAAGATCAGTTGCTTTTGATGGGTTTTTATTAAATAGCAAGATTTCAAGTTTATTTTTAAATGGGGTTAAATGAGTTTCGACAATGCATGTCTCCACAATCAAAGTGTGATCTGAAATGGAGATAAAACCAGTGGCGTGTATGTATATATGTGAAAGAGTCATTGTTTTTATAGACTTCATAATCAGATCTTGTGACTTGGCCACTTCTGAAATCTTGCAAAACAAATGATTAAATAAAACCTGTTGTTCTGGTTAGAAAATTATAAGGATTGATTCCGTGGCATTTAAAACACAACCCCTCCCCCCAACATTTAACCGTTCTACCATGGAATGTGGGGAAAAGCATGTACTGTAAACTATTCAGGATACATTACTTTGAAGAAATGCCAAGTTTGTGGGTAGCATACACGAGGATGGTGCATGTGTGGAAGCTAGATTTAGAACTAGTGGGAAAGACAAACTGTTTGTTTTTTAAACAAACATGAAAACATGTTTTGGAAAAACAGACTTCCTCAGTATGTCCTACTCTTTGTGTGATTACTTGTGCAATAGATGTTTGCCAATGCTAAGAGAGAGAGAGGGAAAAAATCCCCATGTGGTAATTTACCAGTATTTAATGCTTTCTTAAACCTTGAATTAGCTCATTGTTGTATGTTGCTTCTGAAACACATGTTGCTTATTGTGCTGTGACACAACAGGAGTGACTCTTTTCACTTTTCGAGTAACCTTTTCTTATGTTAATGCGACTTCAGATAATTGAATGATGTCTTTGTGCATTATTACTTTGACTTTCTTTCCCTTTCATATTATTTGAAAATGCATTTTTTTAAATATAAAAGTCCACTTTTCAAATGAGCCCACCCAGAGTTTTGGAAATGCCCATCTTAGGCACTCCAGGTTTCCTGATGTACATACATGAGGGAGTCTGTGTACTTATTGGAGTCTGTGTGTCAGGCTAAACAGTGTAAAATACACTTTAAATTTAGACCAACCAAAAGAAATTTCATAGTGTTTTATATCATGACTGCCGTTCTCATGACTAGTATAAAATATTGGTGTTAAATTATTAGTCATTGTAAAGTGTCTTGTTTTTGTGGATTCTTGTGTCTAGCTTTCTTACTTTGAGTGAAGAAGTAAAATCTCGTTTTTTCAAGTAGCCACAGTAGTATAATACTTTTGTTCTCAAGATAGTGGTAATGTTACATTAACAAGAAAATTATAATAAATGCTAGCATTACATTAAGTTTGTAGTAGCCCCTTACATGCAGAAATCAAATGTTGTGGTTTTTGTTTTTGTTTTTTTTAAGATCGCTATGCTAGGTTTCTTTTAAATGGCCAATCCACAACATAGTCAACAATTATTAACCAACCTTTGTTCCTGGCGAAAGGAAGATGTGATTCATGAGTGCTGATAAGAGAGAACACTTCATTTCTCTGCCTTAGCCAATGGCTAATGGGTCAGTTACAAAAGGTTCTGTCATGCGATGGTATAATTTCCACTGACTCCAATAGCCGCTCTTAGGCTTGGCTTTATTGAAAGATTGTTGCAGGTCTCACATGTATTGTGAGGTTTCTTGCCCTCTAATTGAAGTGGCCTGTCTTCAGTCTCTAACACAGAGCAACAAGCAACTTTTGTAGTGCAGATGACTCTTTGGTCCCACTCCTCTCACAAGCACAATATTCATAAAAAATATATAGACCATGTAAGAAACTGTTTGTTACGGGGAGAACAGGACCTACAGAAGGTCATGTGGATGTAACAGCCTCCATCTTGGCTAACACCAGGGATTCAACTGAACCCCTCCAAAACTGAAAGCCATGAGGGTACACCTTGAGCTAAGAAACCACGCTGTCAAGCTGTGAACTTTAACTGACTTCTGGTCTTAATGGATTGGGCTTAATTGGGGCCATGTAACCTGCATTGGCTCGTGGGTTACACTGCTGTTATCACTGTCTTGCTTCTAAACATGTCATCAAGCTTCATGATGGAAATCTATAGTATTGCATCGAAAGGTGAGTTGAGAGATTTGAACACTAAAAACTTTCTAAAAATATCTTTCATTTTAAATGTACTGTGATTGCAGCCTTTGTATTGGCATGTCACACACTGTTATTTTAACCTTATTGAAGCTGTGTGGTATACACCTGTATCATTGCTTATAATACTGTAAATCAGCTATTTACTTGCGCATCTTGGGCTGGGCTATGCCTAAGGGTATGCCTTCACTGCAGAGTTAGCCTGAGTGATTGGCCTCCAGGAGCGAGCAGCCACACTGCAAAGCCATGCCTGAGTTACTGGGTCCTCATTGGTGCTGCATACCCCTGTGTGTGTGTGTCACTAGGACTTCTTGGGGCACATCTCATGGTTTTGTGCTGCAGTAAGCTGAGCTGCCCCTTGATGATTCTTTCCCAGTGAATTGAGGGAGAATTTGTTTCTCCTGGGCACGCAGGGAGAAATATGGGAAGTCGTTGGAGGACTAACCATAGTTGAGTGGTTTAGCCTATATCCTCACTGCAAAGTAGGCAGGTTACCAGCCTGAGTGAAAGCTGAACCTGGGTTCTAACCCATACCCCACAGCTGGGCCAGCTAGCCCAGGTTGAAAGCACCACTTACCTCAGATGAGAGGTTTGTGTGTGTGGATGGGAGCAGGGGTTAGGGTCCACACCTGAGTAAAAGCCTGGCCTAACAATGCAGGGAAGACATACCTTAAGACAGGGGTTCTCAAACTTCATTGCACCGTGACACCTCCCCAGGAGAGGGGACCAAAGCCTGAGCCTGCCTGAGCCCTGCTCAGGGGGGGGGAGGGGAGGGGCTCAAAGCTGAAGCCTGATCCCCACCTCCCCGAGTATTGGGGCTTGGGCTTTGGGCCCCAGCAAATCTAACATCAGCCCTGGCAACCCTATTAAAATGGGGTCGTGACCCACTTTGGGGGGGAGGGTGAAGGTGGCACTAAGTCACCGTTGCGCCCTCTTAGTTTTGGGCTCTTTTGGGAGCTGGATCAGCCCTGGGATAATTTAAGGAGGGTTGCCTTTGTTATTGCTGCCTGTCTCTGCCTGCCAATGGATAGAAGCCCACCCAGAATTTCTGCAGTGCTGCATGCTGCAGCCCTGTCTCTCCTTTCTTTCCCGCCCCTTTACTTGTCTCTGCCATGCCCCATATGCCAGGGATGTGAGAGAGACTTCTAAAGACAGTTTGTGGCTTTTCCCCTCATTTCTTTTGCTGATGGGAATCTCCCTTGGCTGGGGCTTGGCATTCACCTTTACTGTGTGCACAAGGCAGAAACGGGGTGGGGGTGAGAATCTCAGCCCTTATTATTCAATATTCAGCATCAGCCAAGAGTTTATCAATTAGAATGTGTGGTGTTGTATGTCCTAGCAGTACTAGTTCTGTTTATCTTTCAGCATAATTGGTGGTGAAACACAACTATCTAAACAAGTATGAAAGGCTCCAAATCCTGGCTTTGAAGATAGATTTTATATATATATATATATATATATATATATATATATATATATAATATAAAATGCACACCAATCACTTCAGAGTAAATCACTCTCAGTTAAAGGGACATCCTGGGAACAAGGTGTTTTGAAAGTTGGGTAGATTGTGGTCCAAGCGGTTCAGCAATCAGTTTACAACAGACTTTTTATTACATATTGTCTAAAGCAGTTTGTGAGCTCTCTAGGAAGGGGATTTGGGGGGAGGTGGGTCTACTACGGGTGGCCCTAATCTTTGTTTGGAGTCCCTAGGCACTACCGCAATAAAAACAATGTATAATAAACATTCCTCCATTTTCACTGCAGGCTGTGATCTAGGCAGTCTGAAATGCGCATTGGCACCCGTAATACCTATTTCTCTACCATCTCATAATTAATGATTAGAAATGAGGTTGCTGAACTCCCATTGTGAGACATCATTAGTGTTCTGTGGGATTCTGCATAATGGAACTTTAGTCATGTAACCAAGTAGAGATTTCTTCCCTCCGTGATAGCAGAACATGTGAGCTCTTTCACAATAACTGGTTCTCATTAAGTCAATAAAACTGAAAAATGTGAGGTGGGGAGGAGGGAACTGCTTCCTGTTTGAGTTTGGCAACAGAATGCTACAGCTGATGAGTTTCACAAAGACGAGCTGTGTTATTACTCATTCAGGTTACTTTGAACATGTAAATCCCCATAAACAACCATTTGGAGGTATTTAGAAAGAGAGATTTACAGTGTACAGCTCCAAAATAATTACATAAACATAAAATTGAATTTTCATTACGAGAGAAAACTTAATGGTCTTAATTTTTCACTTGATTGTCTACACCTGATTTAGTGCACTTGCAGGTAATGAACCTGCACTTACTTGCTCATTATTGCAGCTTCCATATTGGACCAGTCCTCTTGCATTGGAGAATTATAATGTTAAGTGTTAACCTATTCATCAGTTTCTTCACATCTGATAATATTGAGAGTGATATTTTTCACTTTACAGCATCTTAAAGATCTGAAAGCATTTAAAAATCCATCCTAACCTTTCCTTCATAAAATCTTCTTAAACTCAATCATTGCTAATTTCTTGGTAGGTCCTCTGGTAAGTTGCAACATTACTTACATTCCTTCCAAGCCTTTCAATCACATTAGTGTGTGTGTGTTCCTTTTCCACTGTTGTCAGAAGAGGGGGGAACCACCAATTTAACAAGGTGGTGTGTAGCTAAGCAGGGCCCTAGGGTTCCTGTCACTCCAGAAAAGAGATTTTTCTGAATTGTTTTGTTTCCTGACTTACCTCATACAATAGTAACTTCCTTTTACCCTATACTCCACTCTAAATATGAAACCTTTGTGCAAACAGCTGTTTACTGTAGGAGCTGTATGTGCTCTCCTAGGAAAGCAAAAGTTCTAAGATATCTCTTGTAAATTGTCCTGAGTTCCAAAGAAATCCACACTGTCCTTGGCTAATAATAGACTTGAAATGGATTAATGTGCTTGTCAAGTGCCAGTAATTCTGGGCGGGATCCCTGTATTTCATTCGAATCAATATTTATAAACTTAATGCCTACATCATCTGCCCCCCCCCCCAGAGATTATGCAATTTTACCTGGAATTGACAGGATTTCACTATAGAATTACATTAGGGTTATACCTGGCCCATGTAGCATTGCAAATTATTTGGGAGTAGGGACTGTTTGTTTTTGTTTTTTAAACATATATGTGCATTGAGCCTAGCACAATGGGGCCTCAATCCTAATTTGGGTTTCTGGACCCATACCACAATATAAATAACAACAGTTGTGGCAGTCCCTTGTAAGCAAAAGGACATAGATGGTGCGTATGGTTTGACCTGACTGATTTAACCAATCATTTAAAGAGAACAGACAGAGTTATATGCAATACTTTTGGGGGCATCAGGAATGGTGGTAGAGGAGAGAAACTCCTGGAACTGATTTATTTAAAGGCTATTGCAGTCACCCAAAAGAAGGGTGAGGTTTTCCTGTTAGAGGCTGACATTGTGAAATGGAAACAGTCTGGATTGCGTCCTGTTACGTGACAGTTCCATGTCCAGTTTATCTGAATTGATGATCTCATGACAACAGGACCCAACCCAGGGTAGAACTTTTGTCAGAAGACTTAACACTCCTATATCCCCAGCCTTCTGCCTCAAATCAATGTGATTTTTCTAGGGGGCAATGTGCAGAAATACTCTGAAAGGAAGTGCTGTCATGAAGCCATGAGTGTTCTACTTGCCAAAGTCTAGCCTGCTAGCATTGAGGGCTTCTGTATGCGTTGTCTTCGTATGAGGAAGAGCATTGAGTAAGACCTATTTTATCCCCAGAGACTGATACTGTGTATGGCAATGTTGGCTCTGTATGAGAAGGATTATCAAACAACTACTTGCTGTTCAAAACAGTTTTCCTAGCTAGTGTCAAAGGGGAAGATAATACAGAAGTACAAACCTCTCTTTAGTTGGGATCAGCTGGAGCTCGTCTCCAGTAGGGCATTTCTTGGCCTGGGGGAAAATGACGCACTCTAGGCAAGTGCGGAGATCTTTCAAGAAACTGCTCTTACTTGGATCTCAACCAATTACTGTTATCTTTGTGAGGCCCCATTGTGAGCTACTAGGCGTTGTGCCACTTCTCTTATGCTCTTGGATGCATAATGTAGTTGCTCTTGTATCAGTTATGCGAGGTGTTAATAGCTCTCTGAAGCTCAGGTAGAGTGAAAGGGTAGCAATGTCCTAGTTTCTTTCCCAAGGTGGTGGTGGCCATTCATACTGTTTACCCCCTTTGACCTAAGTGGTTAGCCAAATTTTGGGTGTTGCAGGTTGTTCCATTAGGAGGAGAAACTGACAGTAGTATTTTCTTTGATACAATCTTGTTTATTTACAAAGATTATACATGAAGTTCTGTTTCTCTGAACACAAGGAGCTGTGCAGGGAACTGTTTGTTTGCTTGCTGTTCTCAGCCTGCTTTTCCAGACAGCAAACTGTACCTAAAATCTCGCCTTAACTTTCTCTCAGGACCACACTACTATTACTTCTGTTGTTCTCTACACAGCTTCTTCCTTGCTTTTGTCTCTCTCTTCTGAACTACACACAGTCTCTCACTCAGTAAATACCCACCAAAGACCCTGCCCACATAGCTCAAATTCCTGAGTGGGCTTGGTTGTGCCTTTGTTTTGGCTGGAGATATGGACCTGTGTTTGGAGTGGAGGACGCTTAACAGTTTCAGTCACCTGATTACAATGGCTTCTTTATATGTATCCTGAATGCAAGGTGTCTTATTACACCAGACTCATAACAAAAAGGTTTAACCCAGTTGATCACAGTACTAAACTGTGAATTCTTCCTAGTTTTTACCATTAATCCTAGGGCTGCCAAGGAGGATGTAGCACTGTCTCATCATCATCATGGCCTTCAAAACATTCATCATCAGGCCGTGCCTTCACTAGGAAAAAAGTTGTTTTCTTAATTCGAGTTAACTGAGGTGGAAAGCAAGTCAATTAGTAGCTTTCACATGAGCTAGCAGGTTGAGTTGAAGAGTTTGGGAGGAGACAAGTTTATGTGAAAACTACTGCTTTATCTCCGCTAGGATTTTACGGAGAGAGCATTGGTTATCTCACTGTAGAAAAACACCACCTTCTTTCAAGTGAAGATGTAGCCTTTCTGTTTTTCTTCAGGGGTCCAAACAGAACGGTGGCACATACATTTTGCAATTGCTAATCTGTATCTCTGAGGTATTTTAAAAAAAAATACTATTGTCCCATTCTTAATTAAGATCTGTCTCTCTCTCTCCATGAACTGTAGCTGCTTTATGAGTCAAAAATAGGAAATCTTCTGTGGAAGAACTGTGTGAAGCAGCTATCAAAAAATGCCACATGCTGGATACAGGTTTCAGATCCCAGAAAAGGCATTCCATTTTTCTGATCAATCAAAATATGTGAATACCTCTCACTTACAAGTCAAAACCTGGAAGTGTTGTTGTTCCCATAGAAGCCCACAGTTTAGCACCCTTTCTCACGTTGTGTCAAATGCTGTGCTGAGCATGTGCAACTTTTATAGTTGAATTCTGTTCAGTCAATTTTCAGTGTAAAACTTCTATGGTAGTGGTCCATGGATCACAGGGTGAATTTTGAAAGGAGTCCACACGTTCATTTGAAATTTTTTAGGGGTCCACAAATGAAAAAAGGTTGAAAACCACTGCTTTAAGATGTTTGTCAGGGTAGATGATTAGTGCTTATTGTGTCCCTTATGGGTGGGTCTTGTATTCCTCCTGCTTTCCTTCCTTTTTGTAGTGCCTGCTGGAGATTGGTACTCACATTTCATCAGTGTACATTGTGAGCAACCAGGCCACAGAAAAGATACTTATGTTTTCTCCTGCTAAATTATTCCAGTCACACTACTCTTTAGTTTAATCTTGGTTAGTGGCTTTTCCCCAAATGTTGAGGTGGTTATGCTGTTCAGAATTAAAGTACCAGTTCTGGAAATTCTTACTTCACCTGGTGAAAAAGAGGACGGCTTAAGCCAGTTGTTTGTTCCAAAACAAAAACAAACTCATTGAGCTCCTATTTATTGGTTCTTTTTTATGACTGTCATTTGGTCTCATTTGGAGTGACTGAGGTCACACAAAAAATTAGTAAGAAGTTATTTTCACATTAGATTTTAACACAATATGGATCAGAGCTGTTCTGCTTCAAGTCATGGGTTTAGATTTGATATAGAGACATTGAAATGTGTAGCCATTTGATGACCAATATGAAATGAGTTGGTCTCAGTCCAGTTTCTTAGGAACAGAAATAACATCACATTACAGAATTAACCAACACAACTGGAACTGTTATTAGCAGACATGCGAAGATTTAATGGACTTATAGACTAGTCCATTTTACAACAGGCAATATCCTTTTAAAATAGAGTTGAAACTTCCCCTGGGTTGAGGTAATTGTGCGGGAATTTTGTATTGCCACTGTCTCTGGGGACCTGTTGGCTAATTTTGGGATTTTCTAATGCTGATGATCTGAGGACTAATTAATATTTTATTTTTTCTTAAATATTTGCTGGAGTTTAGGATTTGTCAGAAGTGCTGTAACACACTATAATTACAACTTGGAATACAGTATTTAGGGTCATGAGCAACTTAATTCTTACAAATTTAGAAGGAAAAACCTTTTAGCATGTAATTTTTAATAAGAGCTCAGCTGAAGAATTTCAAATGTTTTTGTGTTTCTAATTCAGAAATAGCTTACTGAAACATGAGTACTTGTCAATGTGTGTCTGGGCATTTTGTTTAGAAAATTACCCATTGTGTTTGCACAGAATCATTATTTAATAAAACATATTAATGGATTTTTGTATATAGAGACAGTACATTTGCAATAGCTCCATTGACAAGATGTTGTAATAGATTTATTGATAAGATATTGAAATATATATGTTGTAAAACAGGATAATATGTATTATCATGATATAACAATACAATTTAATATGAAACAAAATGGAATGCTGTGAATGTATTTTAGGTACAGAACAAATATGGTATAGTTTAAACTTTGTAAACTTCCTGTTTTTTTGTTTAAACATGATTTAATATTTAAGATTTTTTGGGGCAAAGAAGTTTTATTTTGCATTAATGAGTGTTCTGTTTCATTCATGTATTTCATTACTTGAGAGAACTTCCAATTATGTGGGGTATTTTTAGTTGTTGGAAAGGGTAAATATTGGGATGCTTGTAGACCTGCAAATACTGCTTCTAGCTCATGCATTATGGGATTTTATTTTGTCACCAGTCAGTCAAATTCATTCTCTGCCCTTTTTTCCTGTGGCTGTGATATACTGAAAGGATGAGTCAATTTTCTTGAAGGAGAAATAGTGCCTAGAATCGCATTGGTCAAAATTCGATATGTAAAACAAATGTGATTTAAAAGAAAATAGAAACCCTTGTTACTTATATGGGACTAAGATGCAAAAGGCTCTTGGGACTTATGCTTTTAAGTAAAGATAAACATATATGAAATTTTGTTCTTGAAGTACGTTTTGGTGTTGATCTAATTGAATAGGCTGCCTTTAAATCTATCCTTTTTTGTTTTTTTTTTATATGAAATATTTATTGAACCTTTCTGTGAGCAAAGAAACACTTTCACATAAATAAGGACAAATTTAGTTCTTTGTCTTTTTGTTTATCTCATTTGTTTTAGTAAAACCTAATAGTTTAGTATTCGCTGCAGTCACGTTCTCACTAAGGGTACGTCTACACTTACCGTAGGGTCCGGCGGCAGGCAGTCGATGTTCTGGGATCGATCCCGGAAGTGCCCCGGATCGATCCCAGAAGTGCTCGCCGTCGACGCCGGTACTCCAGCTCGGCGAGCGGAGTATGCGGCATCGACGGGGGAGCCTTCCTGCCGCGTCTGGACCCGCGGTAAGTTCGGACTAAGGTACTTCGAATTCAGCTACGTTACTAACGTAGCTGAATTTGCGTACCTTAGTCCGAAGTGGGGGGGGTAGTGTAGACCAGGCCTTGGAAAATCCCACTGCAAGGTTAATGGAAGTAGATTTTAAGGCCAGAAGAGACCATTATCATCACCTGGTCTGATCTTCTGCATAACACAGGCTTTAGCATTTTTACCAATATTTCCTACACTGGCAGGAATTCTTCCACACACAATGTTACATGGGATTAGATACAACACCATTCTCTGTAGCACCTCACTAAACATATTACTTTCTGCACTTGTTTTGATGCAAGTGTAACTCACTGAGATATCTTAAACTGTCCTTGATGAGGACAAATATCATTGAAAAATATTTGTTTAAAAAAATAACAAGGATGTAGTTGTTTTAGAAGAGAAGAAAATTTTCTTCTCTTACTGAGGTGCCTAGGATATGTGTCTGGGTATCTTGAGCTCCATATATGGAAATAAACAAAACTGTATTGGAGTGGAACCTTATCTTCCATAGTAAAGATGGAAAAGATGGTAAAGCTGATCCCATACAAAGTTATTCAAATAAATCGTGCATTTGTGAACATGCAACTTGTTTACTTTTGTACACAAAGGAAACTCACTGCAGAATCCTAGATTAGTGGTTGAATGTGTAAATGCCTAAATAAGGAAATGTAGTGGTTTCCTGTATGGAATGCACTTGAACTAAACTCTTCATCATAACTTTTGATTAATATGGTTTTTTCAAATTGATTTACAAAATAGATTGTCAAGCACCTGTCAGCCATAATATGTGTCGGTCTGTAACTGATGATGTGCTCTCCAACTGTCATGTTGCCGGAGGTTTAAATTTAGTGCAGTACTGTGGGGAGCCTTTTCATTTTTGTTTTGGATTTTTAGCTTATGTCATATGCTCAAGTGGAGAGACTTCCTCAGTATAACTGACTTGCATGGTAATGGCTCTATTGTATTATTGTCAACATCTTCAAGAATTAGACACACTCTAAGACTACGTGAGTTAAGTCAGTTTGTCACTTTTCTGGAGAGGTACAGCCATGATCATGTTGAGCGATAGGTCTCGACTGGGTATAATGTATTGGAAAGAATGCAGAATGAGACCTATCATGCTGACCAGTATTGTTTTTGTTGTTTTCTTGTGCTTCCTCAACTGTCTGTCTGTAGCCACCTGTTGTCTCTTATCTTATACTTAAATTGTAAATTCGTATGGCCACGGAGCTTTGTGTTTCCAGGGTGCCTAGCAAATGGGGTCCTGGTCTGTGGGTGAGGCTCTGAGGTGCTACTGCATTACAAATAATAAATAACAAAAGCATGAAGGGGATGGAAGGAGTGGGAGAATAAATGAATATTGGTAGCCAATAGATTGTGAACCAGCATGTTCTTCTTTAGTAACGTCCCTATGGGTGTTCCGCTGTAGGTGTGTCTGCATCCCTGCGCTGCTGATAGAAGAACTTTGGTAGCAGTGTCCTTTCAGCCCATGCATGCGCTGCCCCGTACTCTGCCATGAGGCTAACCAGTGTGCACGGGCGAACCCTCCTCAGTTCCTTCTTTATCACAGAGTCATTGACAAGAACTCTGAAGTAAAGGGGAGAAGGGTGGGTTGTGGAGCACCCATAGGGGGACACGTCTCAAACGAACCACCGTTACTGCTTCCACTTCTGCTCTTAAAACTTTGGAATAATCTCTCCTTAAACTCTGATTATTTCCTAATAGCATAGTGATTTCCTCCTTATTTCTCTTTGATAACTGATATCTGTTGCTGTTGTATACAAATCACATCATTTCTGAAATAGTGCAATGTTAATTGGTAACATTTTTGCCTGAAAAGTAGGTTTCTCTAACCTATATTCACTAATCTGCATTTCATTGGCAAACACAATCTCCTATTTTACAGTAGTGAAGTAACAGTGGGTCTTCCATTATGTCTAGGTTCTGATAGTGATCTCCTTTGTAAAGTGCTTCAAGATCTACTGATGGAAAAGCACTATGTAAGAGCTAGATTTTGATAAATATTTATTTATTTATTTATTTATTTAAACATCTACTGAAGACCATGGCAGTTTCCAAAAAAGGCCACATGCCAACGTTGCATATTACTGTGACGGTGTGTGACTCATCACTAGTGGAATAGTAGATTTTCTAGTAACAGATTACTTTGAGGCTCATTAATATTGTGCAGAACCACGTCTATTTGTATATTGTTTTTTATCATGTAATGGATTCAAGGAATTTAGAATAGCTTGGAAAACTACTGCAAATTTTACATTCCTTTTTCTCACAATATTGCTATGGAGGGGAAATATTTAAAAAGTCCAGACCTTTGTGGTAAAGAGTTTAACGATTAGCCTCTGTGTAATTCATTTTAATATTACAGTCAAAATCTGCCTTAACACGAATGAGTCTATCATGCTGCAACTTGTGTTGCACTTACATGTGTGCTTTGAAATTTAATCCAAATAACTCTGTATGCCTCTTAATCCTAGCACTGACAGATAAGTTCCCTTTTGGCTCATTCATGTCTGGTATTTGTTGGCTAAAAGAAATTGAATCTCATTTTAGACAGGATGACATTTGTGTAGCATAAATAATAACTCAAAAAGAATCTTACTGAAGAACTTTTTCTCGGGGCAGGTAGTGAATCCTCACCCAGCCACACACTGAAAAATGTTAATGATTAAAGCAAGGGAAAGTCAGGAATTCTAATTTTCTATGAAACATTAATATGCTATGTGGTACTAGGGAAATGTCATGCCCCATGGGTCTTGAACCCAGGTCCATAGGGGTCCTGGTAGTCATCACATTCTAATCATCCACTCTCCCAGTTCACAGACAGCTGGGCTCCATGAAGCCCAAGAGGGGCACAAGCCCTGCCCCTATGCTCTGATGGGGAGAGCTCCAAGGCTCTTGATGGGGCCACAGCCCCTATTTATGCCAGAGGAGGAAACCGGAAGTTGTCCATACAGCTAGGCTTCACCCTGCCATGGACTACCAGTCTGGTATTTACCTGTCTCTGCCTTCTGATCCTGACCTTCCGGTATCCTGACTTGGTCTGACTCTTGGTAACAGATTCGTGATCCCTTCCCTCTGGTTTGTGTCTTGGTTTTGATCTCTTGGCATTCCAACCCAGCCTGATTCCTGGTACTTTAAATTCATCCAGGAGTCCTCTCCCAAGCTTGTCTTTTGAAGGTGTTGTGCAGTTTTCCTTTGACAATGAGGACTGAGAAGTCAGATATGAAGTGATCATTTTGTGAAAAGTGTTCCTATGGGTGCCATTGTGGTTTTTTTTTTTTTTATAATATCTTCTATCATTTTTCTGTGTGAGTTCATAGTGATTATCTAGTTTCACCCATTAAGCAGTTTCTGGGGTATTTGCTGCACTGGATGAGGTACACCACATGTTGTGATAGGCACTTGTAGCACCCATGGACCTTGAAAGGTTTGTTATGGGGGTGTATTGATCATTGTAGCAGTGAAGATATGTTTACAGGTTTTGCATGTGTTGTTCTGGAAGGGTCTGGTGCTGCTTTGAGTTGGTGTGTCCTTGTTTGTGGGCAGCTTGTTTCTGATGATGAGCTTGGTGAGATTGTGGGGGTTGTTTTGAAGGCCAGAAGAAGGGGTTTGGGAAAGATTTCTTTCAGGATGTTGTCCCTATCAAGTATAGATTGTAATTGTTCAGTGATACCCTGTGTGGATTCCAGGGTGGGGTGGTAGGTATGTGGTCAGTGTGCAATCAGTTCTGTTTTGTCCGTGTGTTCCGCCCCCCCGGTATTTGAAATAGGTTCTCTTGGGGTATTTGGGGTGCCTTCTTCCATGCTGTGATCTGCTTCTGTGGTGGAGTGTCCTTGTTTGGTGAAGGCAGTTGTAAGTGTGTTAAGGAGTGTTTTCCAGACTTTCCCCTCTGTGCAGTGTAGTCCCATGGAAAGGGAAGCGTGGGGGGAGCCCAAACATAAAATCTCGGCAATAGAAGTGAATTTTATAATTTAATTCTCTGCAGAATAACTGTAATGAGAAGCAAACTACATTGTGAAACCACTAGGTCAGGGGTCGGCAACGTTTGGCACGCAGCTCGCCAGGGTAAGCACCCTGGCGGGCCGGGCCAGTTTTATTTACCTGCTGATGCGGCAGGTTCGGCCGATCGCGGCCCCCACTGGCCGCGGTTCGCCGTCCCGGGCCAATGGGGGCGGCGGGAAGCCGTGGCCAGCACATCGCTCGCCCGCGCCGCTTCCCGCCGCCCCCATTGGCCCGGGACGGTGAACCGCGGCCAGTGGGGGCCGCGATTGGCCGAACCTGCCGCGTCAGCAGGTAAATAAAACTGGCCCGGCCCGCAAGGGTGCTTACCCTGGCGAGCCGCGTGCCAAACGTTGCCGACCCCTGCGCTAGGTTATATTAGTCTTCTCACATGTGTTTCCTTTCAGATATATTGTGTCTTAGTCTCAGTATCAGCTGAAGGTAGTACTGCTTATATATCTTGAGAATAAGGTAGCTGGTTCACTCTTTGGGGTGATCCCTTCAGCGATGATCCTGACTTCTTGATGATTAAGCCAACTGTGATATGTTCCTTTCTTCTCTCTTCCTCAATACAAGAGAAATCTTTTTGTGTTTAATGTCTAGTTCAGTCAGCCCCTTGAAGTTGTCTGTACCTCAGCGTTCAATGTGATTGTGGTTTTGCTGTTGAAAGTTTTATGCTTCGCTTTTTTTCCTCAAAGACACAGGAATTATTCCAGTTCAAGTATCTTACTAAAAACCTAGTTAATGCTTTGGTGTATGCCTGTTAATCATTACTGTACAGACGCCATGTTATGAAGCTGGATAACTTTCACAGGAGCTGTCTGAGGAAACTGGTGAGGATAAAATAGCAAGACAAGTTTCCAGACTCTGAGGTTCTCATACGGGCAGATATTCCGAGCATCCATACTTTCTTGATGAAATCACAGATGAGATGTTCAGGCCATGTCACCAGAATGTCAGATGAGCAACTGCCAAAGAAGATCTTTTATGGTGAGCTAAAGGAGGGAAAGCGCTTTCAGGGAGGCCAGAAGAAATGTTTCAAAGACTCCCTCAAGTTATCCTTGAGGCGTTTCAACATTGATGCGGAGTTTTGGGAAGATCTCACTCATGATTGTTCTACCTGGCGATGTGTCATTCATACTGGAGCTACAGTCTATAAGCAGAGGAGAACTACTGAGGCAGAGCAGAAGTGCCATCAGTGTAAATCTCAGAACAGCAGCATGTCTGCTGCTAATCAAGTAACCCATAGCTGCATCTCTTGTTCAGTGTGCCACAGACCGTTCAAAGCTCAAATTGGCCTGATCAGCCATTTGCGTGTTCACAGAAACCAAACCAGTCAGTGATATCATGGTCCTCTTCGAACTCAAAGGCTGAACAACAACAACTGTAGATCCAATCCTGATAAGGATATAGGTGTGTGTTTTTAAGGTAATCTGGATCCTGATAAAAATTTTTTAAAGGCAACACTGTGTTAACCGCTACTGACACATTTTGGTGTCCTGTGTTCTAGACTCATAGACTCATAGACTTTAAGGTCGGAAGGGACCAATATGGTCATCTAGTCTGACCTCCCGCATGATGCAGGCCACAAAAGCTGACCCCCCCACTTTCCCTTAACTCTGCTGTTGAAGTCTCCAGATCGTGATCTAAAGACTTCAAGTTGCAGAGAATCTTCCAGCTTGTGACCCCTGCCCTATGCTGCGGAGGAAGGCGAAAAACCTCCAGGGCCACTGCCAATCTACCCTGGAGGAAAATTCCTTCCCGACCCCAAATATGGCGATCAGCAGAACCCCGAGCATACAGGCAAGATTCTCTAGCCAGACCCTCATTTTACCAGCGATGGCCGTTATTGCCTAATTGACTAAAATCACGTTATCCCATCAAACCATTCCCTCCATAAACTTATCTAGCCTAATCTTGAAGCCAGAGAGGTCTTTCGCCCCCACCGTTTCCCTCGGAAGGCTGTTCCAAAATTTCATCCCTCTGACGGTTAGAAACCTTCGTCTAATTTCAAGCCTAAATTTCCCCACGGCCAGTTTATATCCATTCGTTCTCGTGTCCACATTAGTACTGAGCTGAAATAATTCCTCTCCCTCCCTGGTATTTATCCCTTTGATATATTTAAAGAGAGCAATCATATCCCCCCCTCAGCCTTCTTTTGGTTAGGCTAAACAAACCAAGCTCCTCGAGTCTCCTTTCATAGGAAAGGTTTTCCATTCCTCGGATCATCCCAGTGGCCCTTCTCTGTACCCGTTCCAGTTTGAGTTCATCCTTTTTAAACATAGGAGACCAGAACTGCACACAGTACTCCAAGTGAGGTCTCACCAGCGCCTTGTATAACGGAAGCAGCACCTCCCTGTCCCTACTAGAAATACCTCGCCTTATGCATCCCAAGATCGCATTAGCTTTTTTCACAGCCACGTCGCATTGCCGACTCAGTCATCCTGCGATCAACCAGGACTCCGAGGTCCTTCTCCTCCTCCGTCACTTCTAACCTATGCATCCCTAGCTTATAACTGAAATTCTTGTTAGTCATCCCTAAATGCATCACCTTACACTTCTCACTATTAAATCTCATCCTATTATTATTACTCCAATTTACAAGGTCATCCAAGTCTCCCTGCAGAATATCCCGATCCTTCTCCGAATTGGCAATACCTCCCAACTTTGTGTCATCCGCAAACTTTATCAGCCCACTTCTACATTCGGTTCCGAGGTCAGTAATGAATAGATTAAATAAAATCGGACCCAAAACCGAACCTTGAGGAACCCCACTGGTGACCTCCCTCCAATCTGACAGTTCACCTTTCAGTACTACCCGCTGCAGTCTCCCCTTTAACCAGTTCCTTATCCACCTCTGGATTTTCCTATCGATCCCCATCTTTTCCAATTTAACCAATAATTCCTCATGCGGTACCGTATCAAACGCTTTACTAAAATCGAGGTATATTAGATCCACCGCATTTCCTTTATCTAGAAGGTCTGTTACTTTCTCAAAGAAGGAGATCAGGTTGGTTTGGCACGACCTGCCTTTCATAAACCCATGTTGTAATTTGTC
Organism: Terrapene triunguis; assembly: GCF_002925995.2. Classification (NCBI taxonomy): domain Eukaryota; kingdom Metazoa; phylum Chordata; order Testudines; family Emydidae; genus Terrapene; species Terrapene triunguis. The sequence continues at coordinate 1,773,727 of NW_020664384.1, forward strand.
CCAATTGCCATTCACCTCAAGGTCCTTAACTACTTTCTCCTTCAAAATTTTTTCCAAGACCTTGCATACTACAGAAGTTAAACTAACAGGCCTGTAGTTACCCGGGTCACTTTTTTTCCCCTTCTTGAAAATAGGAACCACATTAGCTATTCTCCAGTCCAACGGTACCACCCCCGAGTTTACAGATTCATTAAAAATTATCGCCAAGGGGCTTGCAATTTCTCGCGCCAGTTCCTTGGGGGGAGGGATAGCTCAGTGGTTTGAGCATTGGCCTGCTAAACACAGGGTTGTGAGTTCAATCCTTGAGGGGGCCACTTAGGGATCTGGGGCAAAATCAGTACTTGGCCCTGCTAGTGAAGGCAGGGGGCTGGACTCGATGACCTTTCAAGGTCCCTTCCAGTTCTAGGAGATGGGATATCTCCATTAATTTATTTATTTATTTATTTATAATATTCTAGGATGAAGATCATCCGGTCCGCCCGATTTAGTCCCGTTTAGCTGGTCAAGTTTGGCTTCCACCTCTGATACTGTAATGTCAATCCCCCCTCCTTTATTCCCCTCTGTCCTACTACCTCTATTCCTAAACCCTTCATTAGCCTTATTAAAGACCGATGCAAAATATTCATTTAGATATTGTGCCATGCCTAGATTATTCTTAATTTCCACTCCATCTACATTCTTCAGCGGTCCCACTTCCTCTTTCTTTGTTTTCTTCCTATTTATATGGCTATAAAACCTCTTACTATTGGATTTAATTCCCCTCGCGAGGTCCAACTCTACACGGCTTTTGGCCTTTCTCACCGCATCCCTACATGCTCTAACCTCAATAAGGTAGGTTTCCTTGCTGATCCCTCCCTTCTTCCATTCTCTGTATGCTTTCTGTTTTTTCTTAATCGCCCCTTTGAGACGCCCGCTCATCCAGCTAGGTCTAAATCTCCTGCCCACTAACTGTTTTCCCTTTCTCGGGATACAGGCCTCGGACAGCTCGTGCAACTTCAGCTTGAAATAATCCCAGGCGTCATCTGCCTTTAGATCCCTAAGTATGTTTGCCCAATCCACTTCCCTAAGTAGTTGCCTTAATTTATTAAAGTTGGCCTTTTTGAAATCGTAAACCTTAGTCACAGTATTATTTCTGTTAATCCTTCCATTTAGTTTAAACCGAATTAGCTCATGGTCACTCGAGCCAAGGTTGTCCCCTACAACCATTTCCTCAACGAGGTCCTCACTACTCACCAGCACTAAATCTAAAATGGCATCCCCCCTCGTCGGTTCAGTTACTACTTGATGAAGGAATTCATCTGCTAGCACGTCTAGGAACATCTGAGCCCTATTATTGTTACTAGCATTTGTTCCCCAATCTATATCTGGGAAGTTAAAGTCCCCCATGATGACACAGTTCTTATCAGTTTTTACTTCCCTAAAAACATTAAGTAGTTCTCTGTCCGCATCCAGGCTAGATCCCGGCGGTCTATAGCACACCCCAAGCACTATCTCGGGGGAGGCTCTAGTAGTTCTTTTACGCAGTGTAATTATTGCCCATACAGACTCCGTCTTATCCATTCCATCACTTATTATTTCTTTACATTTTAGCTCATTATTGACATATAACGCCACTCCCCCACCTTTACCTTTTTTCCGGTCATTCCTAAACAGCACATACCCTTCCATACCTGTACTCCAGTCATGACTACCATTCCACCACGTTTCGGTTATTCCTACGATATCAGGTTTCATTTCTTGGACCAGGAGCTCCAATTCCTCCATTTTGTTACCTAGGCTTCTCGCATTGGTGTATAAACATCTTACCGTATGCTGTCTATCCTTTCTCCCATTAGTTATGCAATTTGGTACGGACCCCATGCTGTCCATCCGCCCCCTCTTTCTTATGTCCAATTCCCTACCCCTACCTATGTCTGTGCTTATCTCCTCACACTCCTTTTCAGTGTTGGAATCTGGCGTGGAGATTAACTGGACATCTCCCAACCGTCTCCCCCAAGTTCCTAGTTTAAAGCCCTTTTGATGAGATGAGCCAGCCTCCCTCCCAGAAGTCTATTTCCTTCCCTACTCAGGTGAAGTCCATCCCGTGAGAACAGCTGTCTGTCCCCGAAAGCCTCCCAGTGGCCATACATCCCAAAGCCCTCCTTATAGCACCACTCCCTTAGCCAGCTATTTATCCTCATAATTCTGTCAGCCCTTTGCTGTCCTTCTCTAGGAACAGGCAGAATCCCACTGAAGATAATCTGAGCCTCAACTTCCTTAAGCGTCTTCCCCAGCCTGGCATAATCTCCCTTAATTCTCTCTAGCGAGAACCTAGCCGTGTCGTTCGTTCCTACGTGAAGGATGATCAAGGGGTTCTTACCCGCTCCTTTTAGGATCCTTTTCAACCGCAGGTCCACATCCCTTATCTGCGCCCGGCAGACAGCACACCCTTCTGTTTTCAGGGTCCGCTCTGGTCACAGGCCTGTCCAACCTCCTCAGCAAGGAGTCTCCAATCACATAAACCTGCCTTTGCCTGGTGACAGTGCTCTCTACAAATCTATCCCCTGTTCCCTGTAGTCGTAACTCCTGTGTCTCTCTGTTTTCCCTTATAGTCCCCCTAGTGCCATCCTCTATCCTACTGGGGCCCGGTATTGATGCTGTCTCCATCAACTGCTGCCCTCTCTCTATCGGACTAGCCGCTCTTCTCTTCTTCCTCTGCCTCCCACCATCAGTTACCACCTGCTGCCTCCCCTCCTCGTTATCCAAACACTCAAACCTGTTCCTGAGTTCTATTTCCCCCTCACTAGCCCTCCTTTTCCTTGGCCTGCTCCTCACAGTCACATGCTTCCACTGATCTTGATCTGCCCCTGACATTCCCCCCTCACAGACCATAGCCTGTGCTTCCACCTGCACCCCTGAGCATTCCCCTTCAAAAGAGTGTATCTTTTATTAGGTTCTCAGCTCTCCTTTTTGTTTTCCCTGGACATCTAGCCACTTTTGGGGCCTTGGTGGAAGCTGTGCTCTTCTGACAATGAGGTTCCAATTGCGGTTGCTGAGCACTTTGGAAAATGTGTCCCTAAAATTTTTTTCACTGAGATTTCATATAAACTGAATTCATATCAGAAGACTTCCATAGATAACAGGTGGTATCTGTTAGACTATTTAGAGAATAGAGTGCCGGTCATGTTTTACACAGTTTTGCTCATATCTTTTTATCAGGAACCATATTACCTAAAATCACACCCCTCTGTCCTTGCCTTGACTGGACCCAACATCTACAGTAATGATCTCAGAGAAGCTGAGGGGGGCACTAAGCTCTTCTGAAAACCTGGCTTGAGTGTAAAAGAGAGTATTGGGTAATCTGTACTTTTCATGTGTGGGATATAGCGGCTGATTATTATTGTATTAGAATAGTGCTAGGTGATAGTGTTGCTTTAGTGTGGCCAACTGATTTGATGGAAGTAAATTTAAAAGTAGGAGAATTCCTAGTGTTTCATTGGTTTAGGTAATGTACTGTAAGTAAAATCTCAACACTGAGTTCCTTAAGTATCCATGTATGAGTTTCCTCAGGCCCTGCTGACTTTAATACATCTGACGTAGGGTTACCATTCGTCCGGATTCCCCCGAACATGTCCGGATTTTTGAGCTAAAAATAGCGTCCGGGGGGAATTTGTAAATGTCCGGACTTCTCCCCCCCCCC
>NW_020664384.1:1777805-1849362 GCF_002925995.2 Terrapene triunguis
GCAGTTAGGGGCAGGGGTCCCAGGAGGGGGCAGTCAGGGGACAAGGAGCGGGGGGGACGGTTGGGGGTTCTGAGGGGGGTGGGAAGTGGGAGGGGCAGGGACGGGGCTAGGGCAGGATGGGGGCGGGGCTAGGGCCGGGCTCCTCCTGTCCTCTTTTTTGCTTGCTGAAACATGGTAACCCTATCTGACGTCTCTAAATATTCTTGTGACATTCTATATCTTGGGGGAGTGTCTTGTAACCCCATATTCCTCATCTGTATATATAATTGTGATATTACATATAAAGCATGCCTTATAAGGTATCAGGGGAAAGATTATGATCTGCTGAAAGTTATATATGTATATCATTAATGCATATGAAGTTGTGAGAATTGTGTTGTATGGTTGTCACTAAAACATTCTGTAAGTTGGGGGAGTCAGCCAGATATTAGCTCCCCAGAGGCAACAGCAAGGAAAGTAACCAACACTTGGGCGGTCAGCCCATCAACAGCCATTGTCTAGCAAGGGAGCTACAATTCAATGACTCACCTGCATGAGGCCACACCAAGGGAATTGCTCAACCTTGCCTGGGGACTCAGCAATGCCCACCAGACATGCCTGGACTTGTGTTCCCCAAGCACATGGGACTGAGGGTATAAAACAGAAAACAGGGGCTACATGCTTGGCCTTTCTCCTGTCCCCACCTATGCTGCAAGCAACAAGGACATTGAGAAGACTTGAGACTCCAACAGAGAAGTCTGGCCCAGGTTTCAAGGGTGAAATCTGTGTACTATGAACTGCAATAGGTGAGAGAAACTGCTTAATCTAGATCAAGGGTCTCAAACTCAGTTTACCTTAGGGCTAGTGCCAGTCCTCAAATTCTCCCAGCTGGCCAATAATGTCACTGAAGATGGTGTTCAGAAAAGAAAATGTTTATATTGTATTTTTTATTTAGAATTTCTTAGAAATAATAAAACTCATACAATTCTTCACCTGCCAGAGAGTTTTTAGTGTTTGCCAGACACCTGGCAACGCTTCAGTTCTGTCAGTTTGTTGATGTTTGGCCTCAGTGACTAATCAGTTGAAACCTTCAGGATTGCAGCAAGGTGTGCATCAGATAGTTGTGTTCGATATTTTGACTTGTTTATATTTATTGTGGATAAAAGTGATGCTGACTCTGCCCGGCGACTAGTGATGGTATCTCTGTCCCTCTTCCCCAGCCAATGGGAGCTGCGAGGGGGCGGCGCCTGCTGCAGACATTGCCGGCATTGCCGGCAGCGTGTCTGCTTGCGTCTCTCCTCTGCGGACTGCAGTGGGGAGGTTCTTGGGCTGCAGATGGCCCCCGGGCCGGGACTTTGAGACCCCTGATATAGATGTTGCCCAGCCTAATAGGGTGAAAGTTTAGACTGCGTGCTTATATTTTCATTTCTTTTGGTAGCTAACTCTGACTTTTTTGCCTATCACTTATAGTTACTTAAAATCTATCTGTTGTAGCCAATAAACTTCTTTTGCTGTTTATCTTTACCAGTGAATTTGTATGAAGTGTGTGGCAAAACTGCTCAGGTTTGCAAAGGCTGGAGTATATCCACTTTCCATTGATGAAGTGGTGAACGAATTAATAAATTTGCTTTGCTCATCTTGAGCAGTGCAAGATATATTCCTGACGTGCGAGACTGGGAGCTGCGGGGATTTGGCTGGTGCCTTTCTCTGTGTGATTCATTAGTGGCTCTGGGAGCATTCATGCAGTATAGCTAGGTGTGGGGCTCCACATGCTGTTGTGCTGAGTGATCACAGTGCCTGGAGGGGCTTACTACTTGTCACTAGCAAAGCATTGTGAGAGACAGCCCAGGCTGAAGATAAGGGGGTACAGTGGTCCCACAGTCCCAGGCTGCACCCTGGGGAACCTGTCACAATTCTTTAGCCTGTTCTTTCCCTATTCTGACTTGTGTTCCTTCACCCTTGTTAATATTAATTGTGTTAAGCACCTGGTCACAACTGTTTTAGTGAACACTGAAGCAAAATGAGCATTAAACACCTCAGTTGTCTTGTTGTCATCTATTATTAGCTCTCCTTTCCCTCTCAGTAGTGAACGTATGCTTTCCTGTGTCTTTCTCTTGCTCCTAATATATTTATAGAACCTCTTCTTATTGCCTTTTATGTTCCTTGCCAGGTGTAACTCATTTTGTGCCTTTGCTTTTTCTAATTTTATTTCTACATCCTTGCATCTTTTGTACTCCTTCTTAGCAATTTGTCCATGTTTCCACTTTTTGTAGGATTTATTTTTCATTTTCAGGTCATAAAAGAGCTTCAGATGCTGCTGTAATGGTCTTTTACTATTCTTCCTGCTTTTCCTTCATGTCAGGATAGTTTGCTATTGTGCCTTTAGTATTGTCTCTTTGGGAAACTGACAGCTCTCCTGAACTCCTTTTCCTCTTGGAATTTCTTCTCATAGGACCCTACCTACTATTTTTTTGAGTTTGTTAAAGTTTGCTTTTTTGAAGTCCACTGTTCTTATTATGTTCATCTGACTCCTTCCTTTCCATAGAATCATGAAGTCATTTCACAATTGTCGGAGAAAAGTTCTACTTCTACACAATCACTTTCACCCAAATTGCCTTCCATCTTCAGATTTGCAATCAACTTGCCCCTGCTAGTCAAAATCGAGTGTAAAATGTTCGTCTCCTTGGTTATGTCCTTTATCTTCTGAAACAAGAAGTTGTTCCCAATACATTCCAAGAACTTACTGGACATTTTGGAATAAGTCAGTGTGGAGGTGACCAGTGTATGGCTCATTGAGACCAGAACTTCATCCGGGGGGAAGGGGCAAAGTTTTATAACAGGTAGTGTGGTCTTGACTTTTGCTGTGTTCTTTATGAACATAGTGAGAGAGAACTGTGTAGAATGTATTGCATGTGTACAGATTAAACAAATCATAACTAGATCAATTCAAAATCTGTTTTCTCTGGAATGCTTGTCAGTGAAAGCTGTTTCACTGCAAAATTTCAGCTTCCTCCTCAGTCACTTCGGAGTGAGCTGTTCAAAGAAAAGCTATGCTTTTTTTTTTTTTTTTTTTGTAGTGGGTTCCTCTCCCTCTCTTTTTATATCCAAAATGGCTGTTTTGCAGACACTTGCCAAAAACTGTTCACTTTCAAACAGAGACTACATTTGTAAAATTTCAGCCCAAATGGTGACAAGTTGTACAAAGTTTTATATATTGCTGATAACAATGCTTAACTGTAGCCATCACTGCTGCTCCTGCACTAACAATAACAAGAAGATACTGGAGCCTGATTCCAAATTATTCATGTTCAGTTTAACGAACTTTTACTCTCATACAACTTTTTAAATCTCTCATCTGTCCTTGGAAACAGTCTCCTGACTTTTGGCAGGCAGCCAGCCTTGTAATTTGTAAAAGAAGACCTATAAAAACAGTAATTTAATATTCCCTATCTATTCCATTTTACTGCTGTAATCTACAAGACGACTCTTTTCTCCATTACTTGTCTGTATATTCGGGGAGGGAAGGCGGGGAGTTTAAATTGCATCCCTTGATTTTTTTTTTTCACAATTATTCCTTTATATGCTTTAAAACATTGTTTGGCATAACCAAAGTCAACCAGATTCTTATAGTCCAAATGTGACTTGATCTAAAATAAAGCCTGGAGGGGAGCACCGATTTCTAAATTTATTTGCTCAATGTGTAGCTGGTGACCATGATGTATGTGATTATGTATGTGACCACTTATTAAAGTGGCACTTGACTGGATTGAACCATGAACCCCCTCTACCTTAAAGATGGTCTTTGTTTATGTGCCAGAGATTATATATTGTGCGGACTATTGAGTGTTTAACACTGCTCATTTCAGAAAGAATATGACTGCTTGGCCTCTATTGGTGGGCCAACGTGGAAAATCTAAGTCTTAAATCTTTTAATGGTAAACCATTTCTTTATCTCCTTCAGTTTCTAAATCTAAATATTTAAAAAAACAAAACAAAACAAAAAAAAATCTACCCTGAGCAATCACATCTGGGAAGATACGGTTGCTGTAGTTTTAAAATGAAGCAAGCTGCATCAAATCTGTAATTTGTTTTAATAGGCAGAAAACTCAAACTTCAGTCTGAAGACAGTCTGTGTGCATAATGGAAACTTATCCTCTGTAATATTCAGTCCTCTCCAGACCTGTAATTTCAGGAAAGGGTTTAAGAACTTGCACTAAATACTGTGTAGTGGGTCAGAAGGGTAAAAAGCTGCAGTGGCACAGCTGAACCGGTGCTGCTGTAGCGCTTCAGTGAAGATGCTACTATGCCGACGGGAGAGCTTCTCCCACCGGCATAGTTAATCCACCTCTCTCAGAAGCGGTAGCTATGTTGATGGGAGAAGCTCTCTCATCGACATAGCTCTGTCAACAGCAGGGGTTAGGTTGGTATAACTGCATCGCTCAGGAGTGTGGATTTTTCCCACCGCTGAGTGATGTAGTTATAATGATGTAAGGCTGTAGTGTAGACTTGGGGTCTTAGCAATGAGAGGCTGAAAGAGAGAACTTTAATCAAGTACTGTTATTCACATCAAAATTACATTACTCTTGTATCAAATGTAAACATTGAGCTGAACGCTGAATGTACTCTCCTTGCAGATAGCAGCTAATTAGAAACTGTGATATGAAAAGATCTGGTTTGCAGTTTATTGCAGTTTGAGACTAGCTTTTGCACAATAGAGGAAACCCTTTGAAAGATGTAGTGTTTGTAGGAACTGTTTTTGGAGTGGCAACATTTGAGACAGCATTTGCAAAGTCTGCTAAAACTTACTTTCACCTGCTGTGGTAGCCCTTTCTAGTTATGTTGATAGTCACGGCTATCTGGTGTTAAATTATATAGCTTTGATATCTCAGTGAAAACTTCTTGAGATAGATACCTTCAATTACATAGGCTTTTTTGTATTCAGTTAAAGTAATGGCAAATTTACTGGATTTAGGAGTGAGGAATCAAACTCTTGTTATACTTACTGGTTATATTTACTTATGCTAGAGCTAAGTAAATAGCTGTTTTTTGAGTGTGTTTGTGTTTTGTTTTTGGTGGCTGAACTGAAAAACCTGAAGAAAAATATTCAGTTTGTTTTGAATTGAAACTAATTTTTTTTAAATTGTTTGTTTTTCCTTTCAGTGAGAAACATGTTTTGGGTTGAACAAAATGTTTTGAATGTTGATTGAAACGATATTTGAAAACAAAGTGTGGATTGAAAATAGACACTTCTGAAAATCTTTTTTTTTCTCATTTTTGCTAAGATTATTTGCCAAATTTGGCCCAAATTTGTGATTAGTTTTGGTGCCCTCCAAAATGCTTTTTGACTAATTTACTATTTGCAGAAAAAAATTTCACCCAGCTCTAGCTCTCACAAGTTCTCCTTAATCCACTAACTTAGTGTGTTTCTGATACAGCTATGCCCTCTGACTAAAATATATGGCAGTAGTTGACCAATGCGACTACAACAACAGTGCATAGGGCATCTACTGTAAGGTGAAATAGTAATGAGAGCTAAGAGAATTCAAGCACTTCTGGCTGGGCTAAGGTAAAGTGGATTTTCTTGGCTTTCGGGAGTAGTTAAACCAGTGGTTGTCAAACTTTTGTACTGGTGACTCCTTTCACACAGCAAGCCTCTGAGTGCGAACCCCCCTTTATAAATTAAAAACTTTAAAATATATTTTATACCATTATAAATGCTGGAGGGAAAAAAGCAGGGTTTGGGGTGGAGGCTGACAGCTTGAGATCCCCCATGTAATAACATCACGACCCCCAGTTTGAGAACCCCCGAGTTAAACTTTTATCAGTACTTTGCATTGATACAAATTATCAATCCTACAAGTTATATAAATGGTTTATATTTTGAATTGTAGAAACTGGCATTTCCTAGCACTTTGAAGAAAATTGTTTGCATCAGTCCTTTCTGTATTTCTTATATACCTTAGCTGGGGGAGGGGAAAAGCTATACTGCTATACGGCCATTTTACAGAACTATTCCAGTCACAGACAATTTTGCATTAAAACTGATTTTTTTAGTTAGAGTTGGTCTCTCTTTTATAAAGTTTAGTGGGAAATCTTGATTTTTTTGTATATTGTTTTTAAGTTAATTACAGTATACCTCTACCCCGATATAACGCGACCCGATATAACACGAATTCAGATATAACGCGGTAAAGCAGTGCTCCGGGGGAGTGGGGCTGCGCGCTCCGGTGGATCAAAGCAAGTTCGATATAACGCGGTTTCACCTATAACATGGTGATTTTTTGGCTCCCGAGGACAGCGTTATATCGAGGTAGAGGTGTATTTTGAGATTGAAGAAATGTTCTCTTGACGCCCCGTCCCTCCCCCCCCCAAAAAACCACCCCAAAACAAAACAGAAAATCCAAAACTAAAACACTACTGCTTTCACCTTCCCCAAAAAAACCCCTTGAGCTTGGGGTGAAGTCCCTTATTAAATAGTTAAACAACAAAGCTCTAAGCACCAAAAAGCTCTATACAGATATTTCTTATAAAACCAAGCATTCATTATTTTGGTATGACTTACATTTAGGGTAGTTTATGTTCTCTAAATTTTAACTTTGAATTTGTCATGGAGGAAAGTTAGAAGAGCCTATCTTGGTAAAAATGATAATGGCCAAGATAATAAAAAAAGGCAGGGAGTACACTTAAGCTAGGTTCCTAAGCCCCTATTTTATTTTAGGCATTTTTTAAAAATTGGTCTATATACTAGACAGCAATGATTAGTCACTGGTGGATTTTTATAGTAGTACAACGAAGACTAACATAGCTGTTATAATAGTGTGAATCCCCCCACCCTAATTTAAGTAATTGTTGCATAATGGTGTGCCAGAAGTCGGGCAAATAAAGTACATAACATCCCTTCTGGATTTTATTTAAAGTGAGAAGAATAATGTACGATTACTACTTAATGAATATGTTTGGCGGTATTAGTATTTCTATATAAGTAATAAACTAGATTGCTGCTGTTAAAATGGTAATTGGTATTGTATGAGTTTGTCTTTGGGAAACTAATCTGTCTGAAAGCCTTTATGATCAGTAGAGGGGAGGTTGGCACCACAGGCAAGTTTTTAGGAACCCACACTGTAGCTTTATTTTAAGGTGCTCAACATTAATATTTAGAAACTGCATCTCTGTACAGGTGCAGTACTTTAGAGTTGATTATATAATTACATTTCAGTACACAAAAGGCTTCTTGGCAGGATACAGGCTTCTCATTAATGTGAATGAAACCGATAAATCATTGGATACAATGAAAATTAGCATACATAGAATTTTTCTTACAGATGTGGTTATTTTAACTTGACCTTTATTTGAAGGATCAATGCCTAATGGAATGCTTGAGGTAGATAATTATTATGATTACTTGTTTGTATTAGAATAGCACCTAGAGAGCCCAATCAGGATTAGGACCTGATTGTGCTAGATGCTATATAAACACATATATTTTATGACTTAAAATACCAACACTCAGCTTCCAAGTTCTCTGCTGTAGTGCATGCAGTGTTTAGAAATGTATGATAAGGAAGCTGTCGTTAACTGTAAAAATTAGGTTCTTGTGATTTTTTTTTTTTAACTTTGCTACTAATGACAAAACGAATACGTGAACTTTCCCTGCAGGTATTAACAAAACTTATTTGTAAGTTATATTTGTTACCTTTTGAAAAGACCCACTTGTGTTTGGTTAACCTCTTATTATTATCTCCATATTTATTTTTTTTCAAATCCCTAAAATGGTAACCATACATTATAAAATCGACTTGATCCTGGTATAAGACTGTTATTTTTTCAGTTGAAAGGATTTCCCATAGTTTATTTCTCCATGACACCGATGTTGGGGGAGCTGTCCTTTATTCACTGGAGTCACCATGGTATTATAGTGATAGTGATCTTAATAATAATATTTCAGTAAATTTGGTGCTGCCAATCCCACTTCCAGAGTGGGTCTGTAGAGTTTTCTTATATAAGTTGTGGGAACTTTTTGCCCCATACAAATGTAATAAAATTCTTGCCTGAATTTCTTCTAGAGTTCTTTTTAGTATCCATATTGTTACAGCCTGAAATAGAAAGTTAATTTTTGGCAACTATAAGCTAATTGATTGTTATGACTGCAATATGGCCTCGCCAAGGCGACTGTAGTTTCCAATCCAACAAATCAATTTTTAATTTTGAAATAATGGAAGGAAACTTAATTTCATATAGCTATTTGAGGTTATAAGAAATATTACTCCTATGTGGTTTTTTTGTTTAGACTGCACAAACTCAAATGTAACTTGCAGCTGTTTAATCATCGATTCCTCCAGCCCTATATTTAGTATTTCAGATGTAGAATAATATATAACCTGATATCACCAAATTCATTAATTTCTTTCAGTATGTAAGTCATAGATTGTACTGGATCGGAAACCATTAGTATCGCAACATCAACATACAGTACAGTTTTATGTTCCATTTTATTAATTTTAACCCATTATGCTATTATTCTGATGTATTTTTTTTGTGCCACAGGTTTAATAAAGAAAGCAAACATCTAGGGGGATAGAGGTCAACCTTGTCTGTTTCCTCTGAGTGGTTGAAATTTTTTGGTGTGTGGCCCCATTAACTTTTATCCTTTGTCTTATGTTATCCAAGTCTTCATATTGCTTCCCAACACCATCTCCAATAGCAGTGTTTTTAGGAAAGGTCCTCTGCTTTTTCAAAGACCTTTTTGACATCTAAGATCTAAGTATTAGGTCTTTTTTATTCTCTGTTTTATGAATTACTCCTGTGAGCCATCGAATGTGATAACTAAGTTATCACATATGAAAACTGTTTGATCAGTGTGTATAAACGGAAGAAGGACTGTTGCTATTCTTCTGGCAAGAGTCTTTGAAAATATGTTTGTCTACTTTAAGAAGCAAGATTGGCTTGTACGAGGCCAGTTTTTTAATGTTTTTATTTCTTTTTAAATATGAGAAGTAGAGGAATAGTAATATTTAAATTTTAATTAACAAGCTCACTATATGTGACTAGGGCAATCAGTATTTTGAAAAAGACAATGTACGTAGCCAGCCTAACTAGCATTAAAGTTATTAGGAATCCCAGTGGTTAAGAGAGACACAATAGAAAGGTGCACAAGTAAATTTTTAGCAGAATAAAATGAATTTACAAATTAATTCCATTGAATAGTTGACTTATCCAAGTGCTGTGCACTTAGGAAACTTGTTGATAACAGTGGGTTCAATTTTATTGAGAAAACCTCAATTAAATAAATAACTCTGTTTACTACCAATAGATAAATCAACACAGTACACAAAGGGTTAAAATTGCACCTCATGTGGAGAACAGGCTTGCAGCCTACATTCGTACACTATTCCAAAATCATGAGCTAAATTTTGCCCAGATTTATATTTCACTTGGTTTAGAACCGGTAGAATAGTTCACAGATTTCATTGTATTAGCACAAACCTTTTGTCCCTTTTCTTCTATAGTTTTCTACATATTTTAAAGAGCACACAGATATCTGTACACTTCCTTGCACTGACCAATGCTCCTCAACCTTATTCAGGAGCTACCACCAATAGGGCTGAGAGAGGAAATGCGGTCCCATTCAATCTTTCCACATGATTGAGATTGTGAGAGCCAAATGGAGGCTTTCATGAGGTAGCCTTTCTGACTCCATAGATATTTGAGTCTTTCCTGACCATCTCTCAGATGCTAACTATATTTGGTCACTTATCAGCATGGGTACAGGTTAAGTAATGACCTAGATCACAGAAAACTCACTTGCTAGCCACCAAATCACCAATATTAAGATTTATATTGCTTTGTTGGTTTAATGGGATTTTTTTTTTACTGTTCCAAAATAAAAATGAAATGCAATCTTTAAAAAAACCACCTGTCCAATAAACATTAATGCTCTGTAGAAGATTTGCCTATAGTATACACCCTTCGCTGTAGATATTTGTGAGCTACTTTAACCCACAGAAAATTTTTAGAGTAAAAAACAGCCACAGTTCAGATCTTTTAGAGCTGTGGTTTTGAGCAGAACTCACATTGTAAATCTGCTAAAATAAATTTGGCAGAAGGAGGAAAACTATGAATTGTCTCCCTGAGCACATGTCGTTTAGATGATTTTATGTATCGATGTACTTTTGTTTAGACTAACAAATTAAATAACCTGCCTGTTGGGGTCTTCAGGACACAATACTAAAGTTAATGGAATTTAGTACATTGCTTTTTGCAGGTAACGTCTTTAATTCTAAATGTTTTTCAGTGGGGATTTATACAGGCCAGAAAAAAAAATCAAAATAACAAAAATGTAATTCTTTGTTACTTAATCTTTTACTCCTTTTTATTATGTTCCCTTTAAATTCTGATGGTGGAAGAAGGATGCATATGAATGTGAAAGAGTACAGTATGGTGCCACAGAAAATCCTTTTATTTACTTGACAGAAAAGAGAAAATGAAATCCCTTCTGCTTTTATAAAAGGTTAAAGAAAATGACAGTTGGAAAGAATTGTGTTGGTTTGTAAAATAGGGAAATGAACAGAGACCTATTTGAATGCTTTTGGAGATCATGATCTTAGTAAGAGTTCAGACACTAGTTGGACCAATTTTGTTTACAAATCCAAATTTTTGTTTAACCTTCAGCTAATTATTTGACACATCATCTACACTGTGAAGCTGTAGGAGAGGCTTCGTATTTAATACTGTAACGTGTTCCTGTAGGAGTCCAATCTTAATCCTGCCTCTAAACATCATGATGTTTCATGATAGGTAAGCTGTAGAGCCAAGGTAGAAATTCTCTACCAATTTTGAAATGAATTGGACAAGAGGTTCGTGAATTATGACACCCTAAAAAAGTGTGTTTTCATCAGCATTCAGAAAAATCTAACTTTGTTGCTACTTTGTAGCAGAAATCGGGGAAGAAGAAGAGGAAAGAAGTGGTGGTGGGAGGGTGAGAGAGAATCTAATTGACTGGATTCCCTACCTATGATCTATTCAACAGGACCAAAGCTGAGTTGAGTTAGTCAAATTTAAAAAAATGAATACAAATTGAATTAGTAATGTTCCAATGGCATGCTGACCGGTAGCTATGGTTAGCTTGCCTAGAACTCACCGGTGCAAGTCAGGGAGCAGCAGGAGTTAGCTGAGGAAGTTCTTCACTCCCCAGAAAAGCAGAATGGGGAGAATGCCCCTTTAGTAGCCTACCTCTGGGTCCCCTGCTTTCATTCAGTCAGTCCTCTCCCCTTGTGGGCCTGCTGAGGTTTGTAGCTAGAAAGCCGTATCCTGCAGGCCTTTAGGAGATCTGTGAGGCATCTGAAGAGAGCTTGGGGATGGGGGAGGAGATTGAGGGAATTCCTCCTGTGAAATTTCTAAAGCCCATGGAAAGCAAGAACCCTGAGTGAGCCTCCCACATTGGGCCTCCTGCCCCACAAACCTAAGGCTCATTTGTTTTCCCTCCCCCGCCCATACGTCATCACTGGCCTCTCCTGATCTCTGACAAGACTTGTTAGAATCTGAAGACCCTAATTTGTGTTGTATTTTGACTCAGCAGGGTAGGGGCTAGGAGGACTGAGTCTTGCTGGTAGGTGGGTGGATTTCAGAAGCCTCCAAAATGCCATTTCAGGCCTGTTGCGAAGGTCTCTCAGCTTCCTCTACATTATAGACAAGGCTACTGCTGCCAGCACTTCTGTTATTGTTGTCTAACCTTGGTCAGAGTGGGTCTGAGTGGTCTTGTGGTAAAAATGCTGGCAGCTTCTGACATTGTCTGCACTAATACTCTTGACTACTGCCACGACTGCTGGAGCTGAACTGGTGGTAGCAAGTGTGGCCTTTTCTTTTTTCCATAATAGCCTAGTTTAAAATACATGTGGCGTTTTTGTGGCAAACGGAGCCTTCATTCTGAATTTCTGATGCTTCTAAGTCCCTCCTGGAGGGGCAATGTTCACTTCAGTCAATGGGTGAGCATGCCCACACTTTGGGAAACATTGGGAAATCTTCATATATGGCACTCAGTACTCTTTTCTTAACTGCTTTGGACAATGAAATAGCTGACAATGTTCACATTTAAAATAGCATTGTCATCTGAGTTAGCATCCATTGAAATCAGTGGAGCAGCTGGTACCTCAAAGCCATTGGTTCAGGCTTTCTGCAAATTCAGGCAGACATTGCTTACAGTTGCTTCATGTTTTGAAGACTAATTTTTTACAAGTTTATATCATTGAAATTTTATGACAGAATGTGGAAACTAAAAGATATTCCATTTCTTATATCTATTATAAAATAATAAACAACTGTAACGCCATAGACTGGATATGCATGCATGCCAAACACAAATAGAAAGCTGTGTGTGTGTATAATATATATATACACACACACAAACACACACACACACACACACACACACACTATATATATATAATATATATATATAAAATATGTTGCTCCCTCCTCTTCCCTCCCCCCCGCACTCCTCAGTTGTGCTATGGAAGTAGTCAGACCTATGGAATCCAGCAGTAAGTCCATTTCCCTTTTTAAAGATGAATATGCTTTGGGTAACGAGAGAACTTTGTAATAATGTGGGTTACATGTTACCCAGTTGGACTTGATTAGTAAAACTGAACCCCTGATCATGAATTCTAATGTTTCAAGGATCACAGATGAGGAGGACCCTACCAAATTCACGGTCCATTTTGTTCAGTTTCACAGCCACAGGATTTTAAAAATTTCATGATTTCTGTTATTTAAATCTGAATTTTCATGGTGTTGTAGTTGTAGAGATCCTGACCCAAAGAGTTGCGGAGGGTCACAAGGTTATTGTGGCGGGGGGGGGGGGGGGGTTGTGGTACTGTTACCCTTACTTCTGCGCTGCTGCTGCTGGTGGCAGCACTGCCTTTAGAGCTGGGCAGCTGGAGAGCTTTGGCTGCTGGCCAGGAGCCCAGCTTTGAAGGCAGAGCTGCTGCCAGCAGCAGCGCAGAAGTAAGGATGCCATGGTATGGTATTGCCACCCTTACTTCTGTACTGCTGCCTGCAGAGCTGAGCCCTCAGTCAGCAGCTGCCATTTTCCGGCTGCCCAGCTCTGAAGGCAGCAGCACAGAAGTAAGGGTGGTATGATATGGTATTGCCACCCTTACCTCTGTGCTGCTTGTGGGGCGCTGCCTTCAGAGCTGGGCACTTGGCTAACAACTGCCGCTCTCTGGCTGACCAGCTCTGAAGGCAACACAGAAGTAAGTGTGGCAATATCACGACCCCGCTGTAACTCCCTTTTTGGGTCAGGACCCCCAATTTGAGAAACGCTGGTCTCCCCCATGAAATCTGTATAGTATAGGGTACAAGCACACAAAAGACCAGATTTCATAGTCTGTGACACGTTTTTCGTGGCCATGAATTTGATAGAGCCCTACAGATGAGTATATCAAATGTGACATATTTGTAACCTGAATACTGAGGCAACTATTTGTAGTTCTCCTGTGAAGAAGCCTGTGTAAAATAGTCCTCCAGGTTATCAAAGAAAAATACGTTTTAGTATTTTCTTCCTACATATTTGATACCGTTTCCTTTAATCGCTGATTTTTAGTAGAGAGAAATGGAAATCATTCCATGGTCGGCATGATATATGAACTTTAATGATTTACAGAGTATCCCAGTCTTCCCAATCAACTCTTCTCGACAGGTTTCTTTTTTGTTAAAATTACTCCATCTCTTAAATGTGCATTAGAGAAGTTAATGTTTTTAGTGCCCTTATGAAGCATCATGCTTTTTTCATTTTTCTGACAAAACTAGAAATTTAATATGCAGGCACATCTTTCACCTTTTCTTTGGCTTGTGGTGGGTAGGATTATTTTTACTGTAGTTCACTATTTTTCTGTCTTAACCAGTGTAAAAAATTGAAGTTGGTGCCCAAGTATACAATTAACAATTCTCTTTGAAACAGAAGTATGGTTTTTCCCTGGCTAATCAAATTACTAAAACAAATCATGAACACATTTTGTTTTCCATATTTTGAAATGGCATGGCTATACTAATTAACTCTTGACTAAAATACATATGTACCCTGTTTCCCCGAAAGTAAGACATCCCCCGAAAATAAGACCTACTTCCAGTTTTGCCTCTCGCTGTAATATAAGGCATCCCCCCGAAAATAACACCTCCCCGATAATAAGGCCACCCCGGAATATAAGGCCCCGAAGCTCCAGGAAAAATAAGACCTCCCCTGAAAATAAGACCTAGCGCATCTTTGGGAGCAAAAATTAATATAAGACACTGTCTTATTTTCGGGGAAACAGGGTAGTTAACACAGACATTATCAGTGTTGCTGAACTGTTTAGATCACAATCATGAATATTTTAGATGTATAATTTTCAAAGTTAAACTGTGCTTTAACCTTAAGGAAGGGATGGATTTGTTTATTGCAGTGGTTTCTGGCTGACTAAGGGCTTGTCTAGAAGGAGCTGGCAGAGTGCACTAAAGGGGTGTGATATGTAAAGCGCTCTAATGTGTAATGCTCTAACTGCCCTGCGGAAAACCTGCTGGTACTCTCTAAACAGTATTTAGCTCATGTTAACGACATACACAAACTGGGTATCTTTTAGAGTGCAGCAACAGGGTCGTATCTAGGCTGGTAGAGTGCAGCTCATTAGAGTGCTTTACAAATCACAACCCCTGGTGCGCTTTGCAGTGCAGTGTAGACAAGACCTAAGAGATGCTACTGAGCCTTTAATTTAACTTTTATATTCTAAATACTTGGATGTGAAATTACATACTTGACTATTTCAGATCTTTGATTAAGAAACTACATTAAACTGAGTGGTTACCGTCCATTTGCCTCCTGGTACCTTATAAACTACAAGCCTCTCATCTTCACTAGTAATTAGCAAGTAGGTTTATCAATTTGATAAATTTTCAATTTCATATCAGTGAAATTTGCAGTTACACCAGATAACTTTTTTCAACCAGACCGAGATTTCCTGTAGAACACGAATGGAAAACCCTTCTCTGTAAAATAGCATCCTCTAGTCTCTTAATCCAAGACTTGGTCATCTGATTTCTCATCTTCATCTTTTTTTATATGCTATGATATTTTCTTTTGTTTAGAACTAACTGTGCAGATAATACAATGGTGGTAACTTCTTGAAATGCAAGAAGCCGCTGGCTTTTACAGTGTTTTATACTGAAGGCTGGTCTTCACTATAGGGAGATTGACACTGCTGCAATCGATGCAGCAGGGATCAATTTAGGGGGTCTAGCGAAGACACACTAACTTGACGGCAGAGCACTCTCCAGTACTCCAGCTCTCAAAGAAGAGTAAGGGAAGTCAACCGGAGAGCGCCTCCTGTCGACACAGCACAGTGAAATCATCAGGGTAAGTCGACCTAAGTTACGTCGTTATTCACGTAGCTGGAGTAGTGTAACTTAGGTCGACTTACCCCCATAGTGAAGACAAGCCCTGAGATGATAATCAAGAAGACTTTGCAATAATATCCAGAGAGAGAGAGAGTGTGTGTGTGTGTGTGTGTAGTGGTGGAAGGAGGAAGTGTGTGAAGTCTGTGGTTGGCTTTACTAGTGTAAAGGAGATGTCTGCTGACTCTTGCTGACTTTTGAACAGAGACAATGACTGAGTGATGAAATGATCAAATTCTGTTTTTTTAAAAGTTAAATTCTAGGATTGTACCCTTCTTAAGTATTCTCCTTCATCCCAGCCCCAAACTGAGCATGTCATCTTTTAGGTTTTACAACTGTTTCCTCCCTCTCCCTCCCCCCCCCGCCCCCTTTCTCTGAGAACATTGGAGTGAAAATACATGTTAGTATGTAGTCATTGGTGATTCATATTTTGTTAGATTCCAAGGCCAGAGGGACTATTGTGATCAAGTGCAGTGGTTCTCAATTTTTTTTTCACGGACCACTTGAAAATTGCTGAGGCTCTCGGCGGACCACTTAATGATCTTTCCAATTGTTGTTTGTACTGTTAGCTAACTATTGTAAAGTGCTTTGGATAAAAGCGCTATATAAAAAAAACACCTTAATAATAAACTTTTTTTGTTCTATAAATAAAAGCGCACAACTCACATTTTAATATCAGTAGTCTTACCTTTCTAATGTGATGATATGCCCTCTCCCCTGCCGTGGCAGCCCCCGAGCTGGGGCTGGGAAGGGGGGGGGGTCTCTCCCCTGCCACAGCAGCCACAGAGCTGAGGCTGGGAAGGAGGGCCATATCTCCCCGACAGCCACAGCTCTGGAGCTGGGGGAAAGTTGTCTTTTTATCTGGCCGCCGCAGCCCTGCACATCCCAAATTCCCCCTACTCCCTCTTCTCACCCCACTTTCGGTCCCCCCCCACCAGCCCCCTATTCCACGCAAGGCCACTTCCTCATCTTACATGTGCGTCTTCTCCATGGTCCAGGGTCCACCTCAGTGGGTCCACTAATTAGGTGGGTGGTCCTTCATTCTCTTATAAGACATATGTTCTAATCTCTTGACCATTCTCTTAGCTCTTTGAACCCTCTCCAATTTATCAACATCCTTCTTGATTTGTGGGCATCTGAACTGGACATAGTTTTTCAGCTGTGGTCTCACCAGTGCCAAATACAGAGGTAAAATAACCTCACTCTTCCTACTTGAGAATCCCCTGTTTATGCATTCCAGGGTCGCTTTAGCTCTTTTGGCCATGGCATCACTTTGGGAGCTCATGTTCAGCTGATTATCCAACACAGCCCCGCGTCCGCAGGTGCAGCCGATCGCGGCTCCCACTGGCCGCGGTTCATGGCTCCAGGCCAATGGGGGCTGCTGGAAGCTTACCCTGGCGAGCCGCCTGCCAAAGGTTGCCAATCCCTGATGTATACATTTCCACTTAGTTGTGTTAAAATGCATATTGTTTGCTTGTGCTCAGTTTACCAAATGATGTAGATTGCTCTGAATCAGTGACCTGTCCTTTTCATTATTTACCACTCCCCCAATTTTTGTCTCATCTGCAAATTTTGTCAGTGATGTTTTTATGTTGTCTTCCAGATCATTGATAAATATGTAAAATAGTGTAAGGCCAAAAACCAAACCCTGTGGGACCCCACTGGAAACGCACTTATTCAGTAGTGATACCCCGTGTAGAAATATATTTTGAGACCTATCAGCATTATTACCTTTATCAACCAAACTTGTGGTCTAACTAGAAAATATCACGTTAGTTTGACAAGATCTATTTTTCATAAACCCATGTTGATTTGCATTAATTACGTTACTCTCTTTTAATAATCAAGGCCCATATTAGCTCCTCCATATCTTGCTAGGGATCACTGTCAGGGTAACAGGCCTATAATTACTCTGTCATCCCTTTTACCTTTTTTAAAAATTAGGGCATTAGCTTTCTTCCAATCTCCTGGATCTTACCAAGTGCCCCAAGACTTACTGAAAATCAGCATTAATGCTCCAATGAGCTACTCAACCAGCATTTTAAAAACTCTTGGATGCAAGTTATGAGAGTGTTGCATCACTTTAATTTTACTGCTGCTTAAAAAGTTTGTGCCGCACTATGCCACTTTGCTGGCAAGGAAAGGTAATCTGTTAATAGGGACCTAAATAACAGGAAAGTGAAATACACAAGATACTGATCATTTTCAGTGTTGTTCAGAAATTGTTGTACACACTGAAGGCAGCATGGTCTAGCAAATAGCACACTGATCTGGGACTTGGAACCCCCTAGGTTCTGTTCTTTTCTCTGCCACTCGCCTACTGGGTGATCTCTCTGTGACTCAGTTCCCCATCTGTAAAATGGGATTAATGATATTGAATTCCGTTGTAAAACACTTGAAGATCTAGTGTTTTAGAAGAAAAGCACTATGAGAGAGCTAGCTATTGTTGTTTGTTAAACTTTTGGGCCTCAGTTATAAGAACCTTGTTAATTCACCCTTCTTGGATAAACTATGTGAAACAACAAACACCAATGTGATCTGAAGGCAGACTCAAAAATGGTAAGGGGATGCGTGGTGGGGAGATTATTTGGAAATCTCTTCCTTCATCCTAAAGCAAAAGTTGGATTGGAATAGCTACTAACTGTAGCACCTTAGAGGCAGGGAGGAAAGGATTGCATAGGTCTGTTTTCATAACAGCCAGGTTTTTTTACTTTCCTGTACTGCTTCACCTAATAGAAATGAGCATGTGATGCAAGTCATGCCTTTGTATGTGAATGCAAGTGAGCTTGAGGGCAATGAAAACCTCCATTTGTATTTGTATATGAAAAACTTGTTTGCCTGAATCATAGCAACTGCAATATCATGAGTACATGAGTCAACCCCTAAATGTGAGGGCCAGTTTGGGGGAGGGGAGGAATCATACATGCTTGATAGTGCAAATGTCTGATGTGATGTGATGGAAAAGACAGTTGTGAGGGGCAGAAGGAAGGCTGTTAGGCTTTTTGCTACAGTCCTGGCCCAGAACTTTCATGGGAGATCTGTCTTCCATTTTGGGCTCACCACTTGGTGTCTGGTTAATTTTTCAATCTCCTAATATTTAGAGTGCTGCTCAACACAGATGCTTAGATCCATCCGTACTCCCTGGTGGAAGGTAATACCCTCTGATGCTGATGTTCGACATCTGTTTCCATTGTATTCTTGCCAGAGCTTGCTTTCATTTAGTAACATTGTGGTTAATGTATCTGCTGATTCTTTCATTTCAAACAACTGATTTATCTCCTGTCACGTGGTTTCATTGCACAATCAGCATCTTGAGGGTGATTTCAGCTGTGAAGAGGTTCAGTATTGAGTTACTTAAAGAGACAAGTTCTAGACAGAAGGATGTTTATAGAACATATCGCAGTCCTCTGAAAGCACTGGTTTATAAGGCGTTTAGAAATTCTTGGGGGTTCATATGATATCTGAATGTAAGATGCATCTATATAAATGGCCAAACAGAAACTTTCAGATATTTAAAGTTTTATGTAAATGTCCTATTAATATAAAATGATATTACAGGAAAAATAATTTAAAAATGAGGGAATTTCTAAATAAAGCTCCACAGACCATCTTTAACTGTGCCCCAGTGAATAGTTATGATATAACAACTTTAAGGTTTTTTGTTGTGGTTGTTGACTATATGTATCAAATAGAATCTACACAATTATACATACGACTCCCTTCAGCAATTACACAGGCAATGTGTGGTGGTGGTATTAATTGTTGTTCATCGTTTGTACTCTAGTAATACCTAGATGCTTCAAGTGGGCTGGATCCCCATGGCACCAGGCACTGTAAAGACATATTGGGCTTGCCCACAATAGGATAACAAATGTATTTTTAAAATGTGTTCGCTAACATAGTTTAGCTAGTGTTTCATGTCGTCCGGGTAAACTGTATTTTAGAAACGTCGGTGGAAGTTGGGGTTCATCTCTATCGTGTCAGCTAACACATATTAAAATATTCCTTATCCTGTCTACAGAAGTGTTAAAACGTGTTAATTTAAATACAGCTGGTTGAAAATTCATTTTTTTTAAATGAAAAAGGGGCCAAAGTTTGATGAAAACTTTTCCCATTTTTGATCAGCTGAAGTTAACATGGGGGCCCCCGTGTTACCCAGAGTGTTTTAACTACATATATATTTTATCTTAGTCTAGACAAACTTCTAGTGGATGTCAATCCCTGCCCCAAAGTTTT
Source organism: Terrapene triunguis (assembly GCF_002925995.2). NCBI lineage: Eukaryota > Metazoa > Chordata > Testudines > Emydidae > Terrapene > Terrapene triunguis. Next base: position 1,797,441 of record NW_020664384.1, read on the forward strand.
TTTTCAATTTAAAACCTCTCTGTCTTGAGTTTGTGGTGTGTTGAATTACTCAAGAGATTTTTGTTTTAATCTCCCAAATCTCTGTACATATAACCATTCACATAATTGCTGCCTTGCGTGTATAAGCAGAAGTTATTGATTTCAGTTCATTTGAACTGTTGCCACCTTGGATTGAAGTTTCAATAATTAATAACAATGTTCTCCTCCTATTTCCAGGTGCCTACTGATGGAAACGCTGGCTTGTTGGCAGAGCCCCAAATTGCCATGTTTTGTGGCAAACTCAATATGCATATGAATGTTCAGAATGGAAAATGGGAATCTGACCCCTCAGGGACCAAGACCTGCATTGGAACAAAAGAAGGGATTCTGCAATATTGCCAAGAAGTAAGTTCCTAGTTTAACAGATAACTTAACGTTTTTTTTCAGGCACGTAAATAGAACTTTTGCTTAAGGGTTGAATCCACTAGGCTCTTGCTCTTCTCCCTTCCATTGCCTTGCCCTTTCCTCCCTGTCAACCCTGCTCCAAGCAGTGGATGAAGAGGCTATTTGAGAGTAGTGTAAGTCAATCCTCCTGCTGGTGCTAATTGCATTCTCTGTACAATGAACTAATTGTTTGCAAAGCTCTTTGAAGATTAAAAATGCTGAAGAAGTGCTGTTTATTAATATTAATATCCGAGTTCCTGCTAGGCATGATTTGAGGGATTGAGTTGTGATAACCTTAATGTCATTGGAGCATTCCACAAATATACATCAGATCAACCCACAGCTATTATTTTCTGTGGCACAATGAATCGTTTGAGGATTTTTTTAGTAGTAAACTTGCGCTGCAAATGAGGTCACAACAAATGATTTGGTGTTGGAGAGCAGAAATTTATTGTCCACTCGCTCAAGTCTTGTGAACAGATTGTGTATCTAATTTTGTTTTGTTCCCATGCTGCGATAATATGATAACCTTGCACCAGTGTGTGACAAGGGGAAGAGAAAATGTGGTTTTCATGCCATGAAAGAAAAGAGCACAGATTGAGCTGCTGTTTTAATCCCTCTGCCTTCTCATCCAGACTTCCTTTTTTTTAAACACAGGCCACTACCTTAAAAAAATAAATAAATAAATAAATAAAAAATGCAGAGCTGCTGTCTTACCCCCTAAATGTCACTCTAATTCTTTCAAAAAATCCCTCTCTAAAAAGCAAAATATTTCAGTATTTGAATTTTCTTCAGTACCCTGATCCATATCTACCTACCTGTCAGATGTCCTTTCTACTCCTTGCAGTGATTTTTTTTCTTGGCATGTATTTTTTATTGTGGCTTTTGGGTCACATATATCATTCTGCAAGGTGTTGGATTTTGGATTTTTTTTCTTGCAAATGTAATGCCATGGCAACAACGTTGATTTTTCGTTCCTAGTGCTCTCTTCTGTACCAAAATCAGTATTAAAATAATTCATGAAATTTGTTTAGACAATGTAACTATTTATCCTCTATCAAGGCATCATGAATGATTTGGCTTTGAAAAGCGTGGGCTTTGTACCTATGTTTTTCAAAAGGCATCTTTTAGTCTTTTGTTGGCTTCCTTGGAACTTGTATATAACCAGTTTTTATATATAATGAAACTATGAAAAGAAATTAAAAAAAAATAAGGAAAAAAAAGTCAGACAGTGGAACTACATCAGATATTACCCATTGGGATAAAAGTCCGTGGAAGTATTAAGACTTTAAAAAGTAATGTTTGTTTGTTTGTTTGTTTGTTTGTTTATTTATTTTTTAAATCAGATAACAGAAGTAATACAATTAAGAAATTTCAAGGCATAAACCTGTAGTGGCCCGATGTTGTAGTTACGCATTCTAAAAGAGCTAATGAAAGGATTAAAAATAAAAAAATGGAAAGTGTAAGATAATAAGAATGAAAACAAACTGAATTTTGATGTCCAGTGTGGTAGAATATATCAAAGAGAATTTTTAATTAAAAACAACTAGAAGACAAAACTAAAGGGGGAAAAAATTCTCCAGAAATGCGTATTTCTCATGGAGAATCGAATTACACCAGACAGTAATGGATAACAAAATGTAGCCTTTGTGCTTAGTGTCCGGAGAAACGGGGGGCCAAGACAGTGGGAAAGCTATGCTGTATGTTTTAGAATCCTGTGCAAAGTCGCTGTGTGTATTTCTTGCTATACCTATCGCATGCCCCGTAAGAGGTAAATTTAAATCCAGAGTGCTCTCATTGCTAGCATTCTGGTCCCAGGGACTAGGTAATTGGACTGTAAGAACTCAGCTCTCAGAAGTAGTGGGGGTGCTAGCTAGAAAATTTGCATCCTGAATGTGTGTGTGTAGAGACCCCATGCCAGAGCAGTGCCTGGACCCTGTTCAGACTCGGGAGGCTTAATTAAGTATTTGGATCCTCTCACAGCAGTCTGGGTGCATGGGTGCAAGTAGCTAACTTCGAGTGGGAGGCCAACGTATACTTTACAATTTTTAGAGCTGGTCCAAATATTTAAAAAATATTTTTTATTGAAGTGTAGCTACTTTTTCTTGAAAAACTTGAAGAATGTAATGAAAAATTTTTTAAAAATCATGAAATTTATCAACTGTTCTCAACATTTTTATTAAAAACATCGAGCAAATGATTATAATTGATTAAATGGAAACTAATGGTTTACTAGAAAACCAACTCAGTCTAGTGAAAAGAGAAATGGGAAGCTCAGATAAAAGAATTGATATAAATAGAGATCTGAAGAGAAGTGATAGTAAATATAGAAATGTAAGCTAGACTCACTGTTCAGCTCCTGACTAGAAGCCCTTATTTCCTGACACTCCAATGTTCTTTGTTTCCCTGAGGAGGTGACTTATAGGTGAGATTCTCTTTCTTTTGTCCCTTTTCCTTCTGCTGATTAAATAGCAAGGCACTACTGCAAATCAGACACAGGGGAATTGGGCACGCTTTCAGTTTTCCTGTTAGCAGGGAAGCAATAAAGCATCAAAGCCGAGATGTGCTACATTTTACATGTGAATAATCTCCGTTCAGAGTCCTTTTGCCAAACGAAACCTTCTGGTTTCTTCTCTCTGTTGCCCATGCTGCTCTCCTACCTAATGAACTGATGCTACTTTTGGGGTGCATCTTCCACCAATGTAGATGGAGACTAATTATTCTTTGTCAATCAGACTGGTGGTAACCAGTCTTGGATATAACTGTTTGTGGTCAGTTCCGTCTTCTCTTGGCATACAGGCAGCTTCCATAGATGTTCTCCTGCCTCATTATGAGCAGCTGATCCTGGTACTTCTCTGCTGAAGCACCATCTTTCTTCCAGGTCTCAGCAGAGATTTGGAGTGACACAGTGCAGATGAGGGCAAAGGAAATTTCCTCATGGAAATAGCTGTCCCTCAGGTGCTGCTCCCCTGAAATATTCAACAGCAGGTCTGTTCTGCCCACCCTCCCTCTTCCTTTCTGCTCATGCTGTGATCTTGCTGTGGTAGATCTATGCCAGGCCCAGGCATGAATATGAGTGGCTAAAATCTAAATGAACACGCTCTGCTAAAGTACGTCACCAAAGGTTCAGTGGATACCCAACAAGGTGACTTATAAAGAGAACCCAGGTGTCAGGCAGGGATTCGCAAGATTATATGTTGGAAGTAGGCCTCCCACCTCTCCTTGTCTCCTCGTCTAGGAGTGGCAGCCTAGATCAAGGGGGCTTGTGTTGCCTTCCTATTTTCCTCCATAAAGGAATCTTTGATTTGTCCTCCAAAATAGCTTCTCAAAAACTCTCCCCCTCCTCAGCAGGTGGGCTTCCTGGACCCATCTTTCACTGCTCTTCTCTGACCCAGGAGCAGGAAAAATCTCACTTTCATTTTCCTCCTCTTAGATACGGGGTGCCCTGGAGAAGGCGAGCTAGTGGGTTGGTCCAGATGAGAGTTTGTCTTGGGGTCCCCTCTGCTACCTATTTTCTATTCTTCACAAAACTCGAGGAGGATCATCCCAGAACAATGTTACTTGTTCTCCCACATAACAAAATCTCTTTTCTCTCAGGTAGAACAGGAGTCTTCAGAGGATGAAATGGAGAGATCACTAGGTTCCTCACAGGCAAAATCAACTACACCTCAACCTCAATATAACACTGTCCTCGGGAGCCAAAAAATCTTACCGCATTATAGGTGAAACCGCGTTATATTGAACTGCTTTGATCCACCAGAGTGTGCAGCCCCGCCCCCTCGGAGCACTGCTTTACCGCATTATATCTGAATTCGTGTTATATCGGATCGCGTTATATCGGGGTAGAGGTGTATCTGTTTATTGGGCAGGTGGTGGAAATGGGCTGTGCCTATCCTTTTTATATACCCACCTCGCCCAAAAATCTTCAGACTCTGCAGCTGGACACTAGCATCCATAGTTTCTAGCTGTCAAATCCATAAATGGGCTGGGGGCTTCCCATTTTAAGCTCTCAGATCTCCCTCCGAAGACTGATATGTTCCTTCACGATCACCTGGATGGGAAGATGGAAGGGGCTATTAATTGCCTATTTGAACTGCGGGACACTCAGCTTGCTACTTGAAGCCTTGCCTCCTACGCCTCTTAAGCAACCATCTAGCAGTTCACAGGATCCAAGAGGACAAAGCTCACTGTATCTCCGTACGAAGGAACCACTTGGAACGCCTCATGGCTGTCCGTGCAAGAAGGTGTGGGGGCAGGAGGCCCCTTAAAACCCCCCCAAAAGGCTCAAGACTAGAGAGGACACTGGAGAAGGGAATTGCATTCGGGTGTTGTTTGTTTTCTCCATAGATTTGTGATTCTAGTGTTCTTTTTATGAGTAAAGTAAGGTGTGGTTGCACACGTGTTTAAGAAATTTCTTTGTGAGCCTTGTGTTCTTTCCTTAAACAGAATCTCGAATGCCCATGAGGGTGGACCTCTAGACTGGGCTTGCCTTAATTATGAGGGGGGCTGGAGAGGTCAGCACTGGTGTCAGGGATGAGGGCAGTTGGACTTGCAAGGTCCTACATCCCAAGGAAGGGGGCCAGGTGGGGAATCTGAACCTGGAGCCTACCTGAGAGGCCAGAACTAGAGACAGTATAGAGTGCTAGACACTGTGCAGAACCAGGTGGCTGGAGAGCATGTGGAATCGCAAGACTGGTAAGAGGAGACTCAGCAAGGGCTGTAACACATATGCCCTAAGTTTGACAGGAAGGTGCACCAGGGCAGTAATGGCAGTTTAGGTTGACTTTGGCATCTAGACATAAAGGTGGCAGGTGGGAAGAGGGTGAGGGTTGCAGAGGCAGAAAGAGGGAGAAAAATAACAAGGAAGTGTACACCTCTTTCTAAATATGTTGATTTTCTGTCTTATCTTTTTAGAATGTGTGTTGGGTTTTTTAATATTTGGGCAGCACTTAGCATGTTTAAGGTGCTACCGAACTGTAAGATTCCTATTTATGAGGAAATGGAAGATGCTTGGATGATAAGTAAAGTCAATTAAACTGTGTTAATTTTTCTATGCCTTTTCAACACACACAGAACTAGAGTACACTGTGCAGGTTTGAGAGTGAAGAGAGATGTCATTCTCTTATCTCTTTTGGGGCAATGTAGCATAAGACACCACATTTCTTTGAGAGTTAGCAGATAAAGCTGGTTACTCTTCCCATATCAGTTATTTATTGCAAAGTTTTTAATTTTCTTTCATCTTGGTGGAATGAGACACATTTGCAGAAGTGTAAATAATCAGTTACATCTGTTATCACTAAACAATTTATCTACTACAAATAATTTCCTCACTGCCATATAACAGCACCCCTTATTGGGTATGGGCCTCATCTGCTGTTAATCTGCAAATCAGAGTGCTATAAGCAGTAGAACAGTACTGTATCAAAATGAATTAATGCAAGACGGATGGTAATACCTGTACAAGTGCCAGAATAGTTAATGTTGTGGACATAGAAACTGCCATATCAAATTGGGCTGTTAGTTCCTCTAGTCCTGTCTCTGACAGCATACAGTACCAGTAGCTTCATAGGAATGGTCAAAAAAATCCTGCAGTAGGTAGTTATGGAATAACTTGTCCACAGGGAAAACTTCTTACTCCATTAATTAGAGTTTGGCTTGAAGCATGAAGAGACAGCTGCTCCTTCATTGTGGGGTCAACTTAATGTCCCCATGTACAGATGTTGAAGATGGCAGCTGCCAGAACCTCTGAACAGGCAGATTATTTTCTTGAGGAAGCTATGTTTTAGTACTCGTATTCAGAGCCAGTTGGCTGCAATCTTAAAAGTGTTTTAGGGCTTTGAGAATCCTGCAAAATTCTGCCTTTAGGAAAATATGAATATATTCAAAAAGGGGGGAGTTAATTTTGAGTGGGTTCTGTTCCTATGGAAAAGGATTTACTAGAAAAAGGATTCAGGCAGAACATTCATTTTACTTTACTAACAATATTGAAAATAGCCTCTGTGTGCTGTATCTTATTTCCAGTAATTGCAGTGCATTATAAATATAGCTCATAGGACTGAATTAATTTTGCTATTTGTACTGAACTTGTTGTTCATACTGTGTTGTAAAGATGACATGCAGGATGGTAACAGATAAATCCAGTTTTGTCTAGGACATGATTTCATTCAATTAGTTCACGTTAGAATGCTCATTTTCATATTAAATTTGATTTTTCTAACTAAATGTGCACTGAGTTGAGCAGAATGCAAAGGAATCTTTCTGAAAATTAAGCTTTTCAAGAGCAAGCCAAGAATTTATAGTAAATTTCCTTTGGGTGGTCAAGTGGATGGAGCATAGAACTGGGAGTCAAGAGACCTGGGTTCTGCCCTTTAGTCTTCAAATGCAACTGACCTGCTGTGTGATCTTCAGCTTGTCTCTTGGGGCACATGAAGACCAACAGGTTCTATTAACTTTAATGGGAGATGGAGTGTCCAGCATCTCTTAAAGTCCCTTAACTAGTTAGTTTACTCCTCTGTAAAATGGTGAGATTTGCCTGCCCTTTGTAAACCACTGAGATCCATGAAGGCAGTATATAGATGTTGTCTATTCCTTCAGTAGTCCTCCTCAGAAAATCAATATTTACCAACTGTAACTGCACCCTGCAATATCTTAGCATTATTTTCTTATATATTTGGAGCAGGAAATAACTGCATCATCTTTGATGTCACTGGTATAGCTGTTGGTAAAATAATCACCTTTGTAAATGGAGATGACGTGTTTTATATATTCAGTCCAACCTGCCTTCTTGGCATTTCTCATGAATCCTACCACTGTACTGTTTAGGTACCAAAACATAATTAAAATAACAAAATTTCTTTTTTGAAAGGATTATATTCTCCACTTTTCTGTGTTTATAACATTCTTAAATGGTCTTAGATTTGTTTCTGGAGAAATAAGTGACATAAAACTTCAGGCCAGGTCCAGCACATCTTGAATTGAGCAATAGTTCTTGAAGAATGATGAGCCATTAACTGACAACAGTAGTCTTTAGGCTAGTATACAGTACAATCACTCACACAGAAACAGTGCTTCCATACTACCTTTTCCTTTGGTAAGGAACTAAAAGGACCATCAAACATACCTTTGCTTCCCCTTCCCCTTGCTATCTACCTACCATAACAAGGTAATCCTGCTGTGCTCATCACTGTGGTAGCTAACACCTTCCAAAATTATATAAATGAATATTCGTGGTCTCTTCAGTGTCCTCTCTTTTACACTCCCTATCCAGGGACAGGTAGAAATTGTATTCAAAATAATAGCCATTCAGTTAAGAGTCAGAGATTCTTTTTTTGCTAAGTGTGAAACTGCACATTTAAAGGAGGCAAAACTGATACCTCAGATTTTTGCTGAGGAAAGCCATAATCAACTGGAAAGTTAAGAGTAAACCTCTCACCCCTAGATTTTTGGTAGTGCCAAACATCCATTTTAACAAATACCAATTTTAAAGACACATGGCATGTGAATTATTGCACAGGATATGCACAGTGCTTTTAAGATTTTGGAGTTTTGCATCTTAACAATCTCTTTGCATTTAAGGTTGATCTTAATCATTCTGTATGTAACTTACAGTAGAAAAGAGTGCACCTTTTGTCCCCATATAGTCGCTGGTTCACACAGGAAGTTAATCAATCTGCTGCAGCTGCTAGCAAGGGGACATAGACTATGCCTATACTACAAGCGCTACAGGTGCACAGCTGCAGTTGTAATGTGCACGCTTGCTAAAGCAACAGAAAAGTTTTTCCTGTCACTAGTAAATCCATCCCCTCAAGAGGCAGTAGCTAGGTTGATGGAAGAATTCTTCCGTTGACCTAGCAGTGTCTATACCAGAGTTTAGGTCACAGCTGTGAGCGATGTAGCTAGGTTGACCTAAGTTTTAGAGGTAGATCAGGCCTGAATGCTTTAGTTCAAGCAGTTGAAGCTTATTCTTTTAGTTTTGAAGGTCTTGGGTTCAAACTCTGAGCTGGTGATATATTTATCCTAAGGCAACGAAGAGACAATAACTTAGAAACCTTACTGCTTTAACAGTACTATTCTAAACTAAGGCACACTCTTCTAGCCAGAAGGAACCTCAACATGTTCATGTTTCAATGTGTGTAACCCATAATTTATATAATTTCCAAACAGCAATTGACATAGCTCAGAAGGTACATTCAAAAAAATCTTCGCTTTTTCAATACTAGCAGAACACTTTTGTGTTTGCTTTTCACATGCTCTCAATATCCCAACACTGTATTTCTCATTATAACTGTTTTGACAATTGATCTAAGGGGCATCATTTATGCAGGAGATGAGACTGGAAATGATCATTGTAGTCCCTTCTGGCCATAAAATCTCTGGTACACTTTGTGGAGGAATAGTCACCAGTGTTTATAGCCAATTAAACTGAATGTATGATTGTGTCCCCAGTGGAGTTGGTGGGGCTGGGAAATGACAGAACATACGAGCTGGGAGCAGTGAAGGTTCTGACTCTTTTGGGTAAGCCCAGCTGACAGGAAGAACTGAGCAGAGAGAAATAATGTAATACCTAGTGCTGTGTGCTAAGGAAAGTGGGATTGAAATGAACTCTGATACTCCATGAATACCACTATTTCAAAGTGAAAGGCCACTTTTATTGAAGTGTTATCGACTGCATTTTCTCCAGAGAGCTATTGTTACTGAAATAAACACAAATATGTTACCAAGGATAAAGTGTTGGATTGATCTTCTAAATTCATCTCCATTTGTCTCAGAAGCGGAGAGACATAAAGTACCTGACTTATGTTTTTAAGTGTTTGTTGGGTATATAGGGAGACTGAAACTTTCACTAATGCTCTGCTCACTGGGTGAAATAAAGGCATTGTGGAGGAATCAGACCTGTAATTTCTCTCCTGGAAATGTTAAAACTCAGCCATTTGAAATTCTTTCAGCGGCAGTCCTAGTGCATGAGAGGAACAAAGGACTAAAACATAAATGTTTTTTTAAAGAAATAAAAGGTGTGCATTTGCACAGCTTCTGGCAGTTCAATCAATGGGTTCTAGTTCTGGATAGTTAGGAAACACAATATAGTATTCTAACAGGGCTGACCTAAGTGCTGCGTGTAGTGGTTAGAGTCCTACAAAAAACTGTTCATCAGTATCTTCCTTTGATGTACAAGGCCTAACTGTGTTTATAGATATTGTTCCCTGGTACATAGGGAAATGGGAATAAGTTATGGGACTCATAACTTTAGGATATGGGACCCCTCCACTCCTATGCAGTTGGAACTCTGAAGACAGTTTAATATATTAGCTCCTATGGCTGGGCATCTCTTGAGGGGAAGAAAAAGGGAATTCTGAAAGCATGAGGTGCACTGAAAACTAGAAATTGGGATGCGGGATACAGATTAGATAGGCCAAGTCAATATAATGGTCTTGTTTGGTAACTTCAGTTCTGACAATGCTGTGCCTAGCTTATTTGAGTCCTGCAGGCTTCTTCTGCGAGTGGAGAGCGCACCCTGTTACTATGCCTAGGAAACAAATCTGGACTTCTCCCCACAGCTTCATCTTTCCTGAGACAATAGAGCCAGAAGAGATCAATTGGATTAATTTTAACATGATCCCCTGCATTTTGCAAGATTATGCGTTGAGAATTTTACATCCTTATCCTTTCCTCTAGGCACTTTACTAATGACATTATTCCCATTAATACATTTTATTTAACCTATTCTTGAACATTTGTAGTGATTGTGCCTTGACCACCTCCTATTTTCTGTTTCCTCCTGAATATCCAGCCTAAACTTTTCTCTGCCTCAGGCTATTTGATATTTTGTCCTAAATTCTTCTGGGACAATGAATAATTCCCCTCCATTTAGATCGCTACTTTGAAGATATTTACAATGTGGATCATGTTCTCTCTCCCCTCCTCCCTGCCAATCATCTTTCTTAGTCTACATAAGTGCTATTCTCTCAAGTTATTCTCATCATATCTCTTATCTTACAACCCTTATACCACTTTTATTGCTTTATTAATTTGATGGTTGGGTGGCATTATTACCTCTTCTGGTTTATATGGGATCTTACCAAATACATTAGTCATTGGACCAAACGGCTAGTGGGACTGAATGAGTAACCAATCACTCACTGAATAAAACAACCAAAGGATCAAAGGATAATAACTCTTTATTGGAAGAGAATATTTATCATACATTAACTGCCAATGAAGTATGGTTCTGTGTGTCTATGCCTCACTGTATGCCGGTTGAGGCTCGAGTGTCCTTTTAAGATTTATATTACTTTAACTCCACTTGCTAGTGACACATACCAAACTAAATTTCAGTTTTCCTCTTTGTATGATGGGAAAATGGCTGAGAGTTCAGAGCACACAACTAGGAATCTGAAGGACCTGGGTTTCATTCCCATCACTGTGTGATCATGGGCAATTTATTTAACCTCTCCATCTCAGTGTCCTGCTTTGTAAAAAATTTGGCGGATGATTGCTGATCTCACCAGGCTGTTGTGAGCTTTGTTAATTTTAAAGTGCTTTGTGATCTATTTGATGAAAGACCACACCCTGATCCATCAAATAAAGGTCTAGTAAAACCATGCCTGTGAGAAGCACGTAGAAGTTGGGGACAATTTTTCCCTGTCTTCCTTTCCTCCATCCCGGAAAATGTACACCAACCTTGGCAAGTAGGGCCTGCAGTTAATACTGTAGACTATAGGGAGAAGTTACAGAGACAGTCAAGTGCTTCCCTTTCAAGCAGTTTTGGCTCTTAGGGAGAACGGTTGTAGAGACATGCTGACTGTATTCTCTGAACTCTCGTGAACAGAACCAACTCAGCACCATGCTCTGCGGCCTTCAGGAAGCTGTGAAATTCCTTTGAGTTGCCTCAGTGATGCGTGTTCTCACTTTGTGGCAGAAATGGTATTTTTGCTGTGTTTTGGACACTCCATACGAGCACAAGTTGGAATATATTTGTATAATAAGATTCCAGGATTGTCACCTGTCTGAAGCCTGGAGTGTCTGTGGAGTCAGTGCGAAGTGATGGAAACAGCTGAAAGCAAGGCTGAGAGCTCCCTGTTCAGAATATCACCAGTTTCAGTCATCACTGGAATTCCCAATCTGTTATAGTCCATTTTTTAAATTCTCAGCCATTTGACTTTGAGTTACACCTTTGTGGTGTACAGATACAGTAAGGCATGTATCTGTTATGCCAAGAGTGCTTGACCATTCTGATATCAGAGGTGACTCAACCCATCATCACCCTTACTCTGCAACTAATTTGAATGCAACAGTTTCATTGGTTGTATGAGGGAGACTGCACAGACGGTGCATTCCTAGACCCAACTGCCACAGTTCTTCAAAGCCGCCCACACAACAACAAAGCACAGTCAATAAACCCAAACACACATTGCCCCTCACAATAACAAACCTCCCTCATTCACCACCCCCACAAATCAACACAAGATCTTTCAGCACATCACATATATTCGCCCACCCTCACTCAGACATGCTATAAAACCATAATGTTGAGCAGCAAAGCTGTTGGTCATCACTAATAATAAATACATTGTAAATAATGTTCAAAATAACAGTCAGAAACGTGGATCTTTCTAGTCTCTGTCCTGTCTGGAATGGATCCTGATGCATTGTCACAGTACCAGCAATCCTTTCATTATTCATTCTTTTTGGGTTTTCATATCCGGAACTACATACTGTATTTCTCTTCTTGATGTCTTTTTTTCTTTCTTGGAGGATTTTACACTCCCAGCTTCTGCGTCAAGATGACATGTAAATTGACTGTTAGCAACTATGCCTCCCACACATTAAAATTACAAGCAGAAGAGTTATATTAGGTTGAAAGGGGATATTGGTCACGTTAGTGGCAGGTCAGGAAAAGTGCCATAAATTGTAGCACTGCCTCTGTTGCATCACCACCTTTCCTTTTCAGGAGGGGAGAAGTTAATGTCCTTGCTGCTCTACCCTTTCCCCAGCTTCTTAGCTCTTGTGAGGGAGTGTACATCTGTAATATGCTAGATGATGTGTACAGTCATACCTCCCTCTAGAGACTGGCATCAGCAAGGGTAAGATCACACATTTTACTGACAGCTTAGTTAAAGTGGAAGGGGGCGGGGGTTGTAGTTTTGCTGCTGAAGGCTCCAGATTCAGACCCCATTTGTGACCATGGGTTGGTGGGAGATGTGTGCACACAATTATATTAGATATATCTCCACTACTGTCTCAGCCCAGAGTATTTTTAAGTTGTCATCCTCCCCCATAAATAGTTCCGTAGCTTGTCTGCTTTCCCAAGTTTGCTTTTCCCAGTTTCAGAGTGAAATTCACACAATTCTTTTCAATTTCACTGCTGCCCACAGGGTTCTGAATAGCAGCAGCAGAGAAACTGATGAGAGTTTTGTTAATTTCCCTCTGGCGCTGTTTAGGAAAGCGATTAGTAGCAGCCCCTGGAGTGATCTGGCTGTAGGATCGGACACAGCTACATAGGTTCATGTTCAGAAGCTTCCCTTCACAGCTCTAAGGGGGTTAGGCACACTTTGTGTGTGTGTTTTTACATCTTAAATTCTGCAGAAATCCATGGGTTAGTGGGGGGAAGGGGCAGTAAGAGTGGAAACGAGGCTCAAAAATTCTGCCCTTCAGTTGAGTATAATCCCCCTCTTCTCCTCCCCTCCCCCCAGAGTAAGTGCCTGCTGCTGCCCTGGAGCTCTGTAGAGTTCTAGAGAACTGCTGGGAGTTAATTCATCCTCTTGCTGTGCTGCCATATGTGCCCCCTATAAACCCCCAGCTTGTTGATCCTTGTAGCTCCCTGCTGCTTCTATACCTCCTCTGCAGGGAAAGGCTCTACCTTTTTCTCTGTCCCGGCAGGCCTCAGGGATGGGTAACAAAATGGATGTGTGAGAGAGGCAGATATGCATCTTGAGAGGTTATGCCTCACAGGAGGTATTAGGAATGAAGAAGAAAATATTGGGGAGAGAGGCAACCTCTGTCAGATGTTCACTAAGCCCAGTACAAAATTACAGAGGGTGGGAGGGATCTAGATATAGTGCTAAGCATCCTTTCCCTTTCCACCCAGCTCCCAAGCTGTTAGGAAGATGGAGGGTGTTGGGTTTCTTACCAGAGCAGAGTCCCTGGCCCCTCTTGGATTGGGAGCGATAGGATTTCTGTTGGCCTGCTAGTCAGATGCCAAACTTTCTAACTGGTAGAGTTGGGTAGATTTTCAAGCCATTCCATTGTGTACTGTTTCCACTTGGTTTTATACCATCATTTTGTAATCTGTGCCGTGACATTTTCATCTTGTTGGCATTTATCCAATTTCTTAAGTAGCTCTATATTGAATGCCTTCCTGAAATCCAAATGCACAATATCTTTGTCCCCTTTAGCTATATAATCAAGAATTACATTGATGATATTCTAACATCTATTTTAATGAACCTGTGCTGCTTAGGCAGTATTCTTTTTGATATATTTGTATTTATACCATCATTGTGTTAATATATGTACCCAGAAATGTTGGAATACATCCCCAAATAATTTTCTTCTTTTTCTGTCTGTCTGTTAAGATAGATGATATGTTTTTCCCTTTTTTTAAAGTCATGAGGTAAAATTCTGGCCCACTGGAATTTTTGCTGTTGGCTTTAATGAGGCCAGGTTTTTGCATATGGAGTATGTTTCTTTGCTTGTGACGTACTGAAGATTCTTGTTAGAGATTCTTCCTTCAGTTCTTCTAAAACTCTTGGGTGCTGTAGAGCCACTGCTCTGTTTCCAGTTTGTTCATCACTGTGGTTCCAAAATTATTGTTATAAAGCATGGAATGGCATTGGCCTTCGAATTAATTTTATCTAGAAAAAAATAATTCGTTTCCCTGCACTGAGCTAAAATGGATAAGGACTTAAATATGCACTTCTCTAGATGTACCAGATACTATGACAAATACTGCACACTGTTAAAATGAGCTTTTTTATTTTGCAGACCATGACAATTGTTGCCTGTATTGACGTTTATATAGCAAATGTGTTCTGCAAGAAAAAGGTTCAGTGAAAATAGCTTAAAACCACATACTTGTTCTTCTATCTAGATCTAATCTCAAAAGAATTAATGCTGTTAGTCAAGATATACAAAGAAATATAAATTGTAATACTGTTTCCTTATCATCATAGTTTCTGTCTTTCAGTAAATCTCCTCTTGGTCAGGAAGGAATAGACCCCATTTTTGTCCTCTCCTGGATCTCTGACAACTTAACACTACTGAAGATGCTCAATCTGTTTTTCTTAAGGAGTGCACTGTGGTGTTAAAATTGTGTTATATTCTCGATGTATCATCTAGTGCAATGAAACTTGATTTAATCATTTTGGTTCACATCCTGGGTCATATCACCAGACTTTCAGTAAGACACACAATTAATCATTCACAGAGCCAGATGACTTCCTTCATTCACTGCATTCTTCTGTCTTTTAAACATCTTTGATTGCAGAGAGTAAGAGTAAAGTGATCAGTAAATGGCCCTTACCCTGACATGGGAATGCAAGATGTTTATCAGGTTTCCCAGCTTCCAAAACTAGATTTGAGAGGGCAAGGTAGGTAAGGTAATATCTTTTATTGGCCCCACTTCTGTTAGTGGAAGGGATAAGCTTTCAAGCTACACACATTTTTTCAGGTCTGGGGAAAGAAATCAGAGTGTCTGAGTTAAACACAAGTTAGGGATAGGTGGTTAAGCATAAGGGTAACATGTTGTAGGAGAACAGGAGTACTTGTGGCACCTTAGAGACTAACAAATTTATTAGAGCATAAGCTTTCGTGGGCTACAACCCACTTCTTCGGATGCATATTGAGTGAAACATATCGAGGAGATATATATACACACATACAGAGAGCATGAACAGGTGGGAGTTGTCTTACCAACTCTGAGAGGCCAATTAAGTAAGAGAAAAAAAACTTTTGAAGTGATAATCAAGGTAGCCAAGTACAGACAGTTTGATAAGAAGCAAGTGTGAGAATACTTACAAGGGGAGATAGATTCAATGTTTGTAATGGCTCAGCCATTCCCAATCCCTATTTAGCCCTGAGTTGATTGTGTCTAGTTTGCATATCAATTCCAGCTCAGCAGTCTCTCATTGGAGTCTGTTTTTGAAGTTTTTCTGTTTTAAGATAGCCACCCGCAGGTCTGTCATAGAATGGCCAGACAGGTTAAAGTGTTCTCCCACTGGTTTTTGAGTATTATGATTCCTGATGTCAGATTTGTGTCCATTAATTCTTTTGCGTAGAGACTGTCCGGTTTGGCCAATGTACATGGCAGAGGGGCATTGCTGGCACATGATGGCATATATCACATTGGTAGATGTGCAGGTGAACGAGCCCCTGATGGTATGGCTGATGTGATTAGGCCCTATGATGGTGTCACTTGAATAGATATGTGGACAGAGTTGGCATCGGGCTTTGTTACAAGGATAGGTTCCTGGGTCAGTGTTTTTGTTCAGTGATGTGTGGTTGCTGGTGAGTATTTGCTTTAGGTTGGGGGGGTGTCTGTAAGCAAGGACAGGTCTGTCTCCCAAGTTCTGTGAGAGTAAAGGATCATCTTTCAGGATAGGTTGTAGATCTCTAATGATGCGCTGGAGAGGTTTTAGTTGGGGGCTGAAGGTGACAGCTAGTGGTGTTCTGTTATTTTCTTTGTTGGCCCTGTCTTGTAGGAGGTGACTTCTGGGTACTCGTCTGGCTCTGTCAATCTGTTTTTTCACTTCAGTAGGTGGGTATTGTAGTTTTAAGAATGCTTGATAGAGATCTTGTAGGTGCTTGTCTCTATCTGAGGGATTGGAGCAAATGCGGTTATATCTTAGAGCTTGGCTGTAGACAATGGACCGTGTGGTGTGTCCTGGATGGAAGCTGGAGGCATGTAGGTAAGTGTAGCGGTCAGTAGGTTTCCGGTACAGGGTGGTATTTATGTGACCATCGCTTATTAGCACAGTAGTGTCCAGGAAATGGACCGCTTGTGTGGATTGATCTAGGCTGAGGTTGATGGTAGGATGGAAATTATTGAAATCATGGTGGAATTCCTCAAGGGCTTCTTTTCCATGGGTCCAGATGATGAAGATGTCATCAATGTAGCGCAAGTAGAGTAGGGGCGTTAGGGGACGAGAGCTAAGGAAGCGTTGTTCTAAGTCCGCCATAAAAATGTTGGCATACTGTGGGGCCATGCGGGTACCCATAGCAGTGCCGCTGACTTGAAGGTATATATTGTCCCCAAATGTGAAATAGTTGTGGGTGAGGACAAAGTCACAGAGTTCAGCCACCAGGTTAGCTGTGACATTATCGGGGATACTGTTCCTGATAGCTTGTAGTCCATCTTTGTGTGGAATATTGGTGTACAGGGCTTCTACGTCCATAGTGGCCAGGATGGTGTTTTCTGGAAGATCACCGATGGATTGTAGTTTCCTCAGGAAGTCAGTAGTATCTCGAAGATAGCTGGGAGTGCTGGTTGCGTAGGGTCTGAGGAGAGAGTCCACATAACCAGACAAGCCTGATGTTAGGGTGCCTCTGAAGAGCATACTAACCCACAGAATCCCCCCTACCAGCACTACAAAAAAAAGGATTCTGCGTGGACTCCTCCGGACGGTCGTAACAACAGACTGGATTTCTACATAGATTGCTTCCATCAACGTGCAAAGGCTGAAATTGTGGATAAGCAACATCACTTGCCCCATAACCTCAGCCATGCTGAACACAACGCCATCTACAGCCTCAGAAACAACCCTGACATCATTATCAAAAAGGCTGACAAAGGAGGTGCTGTCGTCATCATGAATAAATTGGAATATGACCAAGAGGCTGCTAGACAGCTCTCTAACACCACATTCTACCAGCCGTTATCCTCTGATCCCACTGAGGATTACCTAAAGAAACTACACCATCTGCTAAAAAAACTCCCTGACAAAGCACAGGAACAAATCTGTACAGATACATGCCTAGAACCCCGACCAGGGACATTCTATTTGCTACCCAAGATCCATAAACCTGGAAATCCTGGACGCCCCATCATCTCAGGCATTGGCACCCTAACATCAGGCTTGTCTGGTTATGTGGACTCTCTCCTCAGACCCTACGCTACCAGCACTCCCAGCTATCTTCGAGATACTACTGACTTCCTGAGGAAACTACAATCCATCGGTGATCTTCCAGAAAACACCATCCTGGCCACTATGGACGTAGAAGCCCTGTACACCAATATTCCACACAAAGATGGACTACAAGCTATCAGGAACAGTATCCCCGATAATGTCACAGCTAACCTGGTGGCTGAACTCTGTGACTTTGTCCTCACCCACAACTATTTCACATTTGGGGACAATATATACCTTCAAGTCAGCGGCACTGCTATGGGTACCCGCATGGCCCCACAGTATGCCAACATTTTTATGGCGGACTTAGAACAACGCTTCCTTAGCTCTCGTCCCCTAACGCCCCTACTCTACTTGCGCTACATTGATGACATCTTCATCATCTGGACCCATGGAAAAGAAGCCCTTGAGGAATTCCACCATGATTTCAATAATTTCCATCCTACCATCAACCTCAGCCTAGATCAATCCACACAAGCGGTCCATTTCCTGGACACTACTGTGCTAATAAGCGATGGTCACATAAATACCACCCTGTACCGGAAACCTACTGACCGCTACACTTACCTACATGCCTCCAGCTTCCATCCAGGACACACCACACGGTCCATTGTCTACAGCCAAGCTCTAAGATATAACCGCATTTGCTCCAATCCCTCAGATAGAGACAAGCACCTACAAGATCTCTATCAAGCATTCTTAAAACTACAATACCCACCTACTGAAGTGAAAAAACAGATTGACAGAGCCAGACGAGTACCCAGAAGTCACCTCCTACAAGACAGGGCCAACAAAGAAAATAACAGAACACCACTAGCTGTCACCTTCAGCCCCCAACTAAAACCTCTCCAGCGCATCATTAGAGATCTACAACCTATCCTGAAAGATGATCCTTTACTCTCACAGAACTTGGGAGACAGACCTGTCCTTGCTTACAGACACCCCCCCAACCTAAAGCAAATACTCACCAGCAACCACACATCACTGAACAAAAACACTGACCCAGGAACCTATCCTTGTAACAAAGCCCGATGCCAACTCTGTCCACATATTTATTCAAGTGACACCATCATAGGGCCTAATCACATCAGCCATACCATCAGGGGCTCGTTCACCTGCACATCTACCAATGTGATATATGCCATCATGTGCCAGCAATGCCCCTCTGCCATGTACATTGGCCAAACCGGACAGTCTCTACGCAAAAGAATTAATGGACACAAATCTGACATCAGGAATCATAATACTCAAAAACCAGTGGGAGAACACTTTAACCTGTCTGGCCATTCTATGACAGACCTGCGGGTGGCTATCTTAAAACAGAAAAACTTCAAAAACAGACTCCAACGAGAGACTGCTGAGCTGGAATTGATATGCAAACTAGACACAATCAACTCAGGGCTAAATAGGGATTGGGAATGGCTGAGCCATTACAAACATTGAATCTATCTCCCCTTGTAAGTATTCTCACACTTGCTTCTTATCAAACTGTCTGTACTTGGCTACCGTGATTATCACTTCAAAAGTTTTTTTTCTCTTACTTAATTGGCCTCTCAGAGTTGGTAAGACAACTCCCACCTGTTCATGCTCTCTGTATGTGTGTATATATATCTCCTCGATATGTTTCACTCAATATGCATCCGAAGAAGTGGGTTGTAGCCCACAAAAGCTTATGCTCTAATAAATTTGTTAGTCTCTAAGGTGCCACAAGTACTCCTGTTCTTTTTGCGGATACAGACTAACACGGCTGCTACTCTGAAACCTGTCATGTTGTAGGAGGTCACATGAGATGGAGTGTGCTGTAAGGGTTAGATGGTTATGCAAAAGGGGTTTGAAATAGGCCATTAAGGGTTAGCAGGCAGATATATTACAGATTGTTGTACTGAGCCATGAAACCAGTGTCCCTATTAAGTTCATGGTTTTTAGTGTCTATCAGCATTATGAATTTAAGTTCCCAGGCTTACCTTTTGAATGTGTTATGCAGGTTTTCTTTGAGGACGAGTATTGAAAGATCAGTTCTGGAGTGATCATTTTGTGGGGAAAAAAGTGTTCGCTTATGGGTGATATGGTATTTTTGTCTTTAATTTTTCTGTGTGAGCTCATTTGAGAGCGTAGTGATTGTCTGGTTTCACCCACATAATTGTTATTTTGGCATTCGATGCACTGTATAAGGAACATGACATGTTTTGATAGGCATGGGTAAGTTCTGCGAATCTTGAAAGATGTGAGGGTATTTATCATTGTACCAGTGAAAATATGTCTGCATGTTTTTCACCTGTTCTGGTAGTGTCTGTTGCCACTTGGAGTTGGTGTGTCTTGGTGTGTAGGCAGCTTGCTTCTGCTGATGAGCTTGGGGTGAGGCTAGGGGGTTGGTTGAAGGCTAGAAGAGGGGGTTCAAAATGATTTGAGGATGTGGTCCCCTACAAGCCTGCATTGTAATTGTTTGATACCCCATATGGGTTCCAGTGTGGGATGGTAGGTGACAACCAGGGGTGTGTGGCCAGTGGGTTCCCCCCCCTATGTTTTGAAGCAGGATCTATTGGTGTTTTTTGGAGGCCCTTTCCACAATGTGATCTGCTGCTTTGTTGGAGTGTCCTTATTTAGTGAAGACCGTTATAAGTGTGTATTCCACTCTTTTTGGAACAAATTCTGTGGTATTTGAGTACAGGCACATCTGTATGCTGTCTCTCCCTGTAGATGCTGTCCACACAGCTCTCATTGGCCGCGTTTCCTGGCCAATAGGAGCTGCAGAGCCAGCACTCAGGGCAGAGCAGAGAGCCGCTTGCTGTGCCTCCACCTAGGAGCAGCCAGGACATGTTGTCGCTTTCAGAGAGCTGCTTGAGGGGAGCGCCTCCTGGATCTGGCACACTGCACCCTCTCCCGCACCCTATTCCTCTGCCCCGAGCCCTCTCCCGCACCCAAACTCCCTCCCAGAGCATGTGCCCCACAGCCCCTCCCATGCCCTAACCCCCAGCCCTGAGCTTCCTCCCAGAGGCCTTGCCCCATACCCTCTCCTGTGCCCCAACCCCCAGCCTCGCACTCTCTCCCTCTTAGTTAATAAGCATTTTTCACTTACCGGCACCCCCCATTCCTCCAACATGCTGGATAAAAAAGCTTTTACTGTATTATCTGTAGTTAGTGAATTGAATTGATTGCGTCTGGTCACCATATCCTTCAAGATTTGAGAACTAGTATAGCTCATCCTTTCACTCCATTTTTATTCATAGATTGGAAGAAGAAAACAAGCTTTCCTGCTTTTTTAACTCCATGTCATTTCTCAACTTTGAATGAACTAGTCATTGAACTGAACTGTTTTTGAATAAACTGAAATGAAGAAAAGAGGCTACTGCTGTCAAAAACTTATTTAGCACTTTAACAAACTCTGGTTCCAGGTGCTTTTAGCCAGTGACTTCCTCCAAATCAGTGGTTTGACTTCCTTTGCATGTGTCTACACAGTAGAAGCTCTGCACGGGCGAGCCTATCGAAGCTAGCTTGGATCCAACTAGCACAGGTAACAATAGGGATGAAGACCACACAGCACAGGTCTTCTTGGCATGGACCCTGGGTGTGTACTCAGCCCACTGGCTAGCCCTGAAGTCCGTGCTGGGCTGTCTTTGCTGCTGTTGTTACCTGCACTAGCTGGATTCTGGCTAGTTTGAGTAGGCTAGCCCATGCACAGCTTTTCCTGTGTAGACACACCCCAGCAAACATGTGCTGCTTGAATGATATTTCTTTATTTAATTTTAATGATTTTAATAGATTGTAGCACGTTTAGGTCTTAATTTAGGTTGTCATAATTTCTAATCTCTTTAAATAGGTTTATTTTTAAAAGAAAAATGTGTTTAATTTAAATAAAAAACCCAGTGTAAATGTCTGATTTATGTTTTTTCAAAAATCATTAATTTTATGCACCCTGTTGCTTCTTAATATAATCCTGTAGATAAGATTATTTAAAGCTTTGAACTGACTTTTTTCTTTCTAACAGTTCTAACAGAAGTGCACACTCACTTCTGCACACAATCCTATATGACCATAAATCACTATTGAACCCAGTATTTGCTGAAACAATATGTGTTTCTATTAGATTTTCAGCTTGGAAAAACTTTTCGTCAAGAAGTCCATGACTGAAAAGGCTGAATTTTGTATCTTTGTTCCAGTGAAATTCAGTAAATTTAGTTATTGCTGGGGGAGAAAGGGAATCGGAGATGCAGGTTTTAATCAGAAGCATCCAAACATGGTGTACTATTCTGAACATGAAACATAAAAGTATATTGGTGAATTATCATTTTTGCTGTAGGTTTTAACTTCCTCTTTGACCTTTGGGAAGTCTCAGGTTTTATGGTGCATGCAAACTAAGTATGATCTAATTCCATTAGTGACTTTATTTTCAAAGATGGGATTGCCTTTAATCTCTTTTGGTGAATGTACTGGGATGTGACGTGATTAAACTGAACAATGCACATTCCCGTGTTTTCATTTCTTCCCCTTTTTGAAAAGTGCTAAAGGCATTCCGCTATTACTCAAGCTGCTGATTTGTCAAATGCTGTTGCAAAAAACAATTGATATTTGAGAGCAACTGAAGATAAACAATGTTTCTGATGTTTTTGAGTTAGCGCAATGCTCTTGTTAAAATTATATTTGAAGTAATTACTTTCTTATAACCCTCTTACTAGTCTTTCCTACATAGGCTGTTCTTTGTTGGGATTGTTGTAAAGAGCTGTTTGAATGAGATGCACCAAGAGCTTATTTAGTTGTGTGGAAAATGTGACTGTATTGAGATATTGTGTTTTAATTGGTTGCTTGAAGCAAACTGTTTCATTAGGGAATTGTCACACGGGGAAAGGAGGGGAGAGGAAAGAAATCATAGCAAACTTTAAATGTCAGTAGAATTCTGGGTACATGTTATCATAGCCCCTTAAAGTATTCCCTGCTCCTGTTTCCTTGTCTTTGCAAAACCTTAGTTGTGCATCATGCTAAAGTTTATTTCTTCCTACCTGTAGCAAGAGATGAGGAAGAAATTGAAAATCTTTCAAACATCACTTCTGCTGTGCAGGTCACTTGCATAGCTAGCTGCCTGCGGTGGAGGAGGCTCTATCAGAAGCAACTGTTCTTTCTCCATAGACAAAATAGTGCTTCCCAAATTAGAAATGAACAACTGGTCATATGAGGTGTGGCCTTGCACATCAGACTTGTCCTGTGCTCTCTGCACTGGCGTCTCATAGAATATTGAGTCAAATTCAAGATTTTGATCCCTATCTTTGAAGTATTCAATATTACCTAAAGCACAAGGATGAAGTCCATCGTTCACAATGGAATTTGTGAAAGCTCATCTGTTGTACTGGACTTAATTTTTAAATGTCTTCAGCTGTAGCACAGAGTCCCAACCTTAAACTCTAGGGCCCTAACCCAGTGGTGGGCTACCCATGGGCTGCACACAACCCGTCAGGGTCATCTGCTGGCAGGCTGCGAGACAGTGTTTACATTGACCGTCCGCAGTCACGGCCACCCGCAGCTCCCAGTGGCCGAGGTTCACCATTCCCGGCCAATGGGAGCTACGGGAGGTGGCGGCCAGCATGTCCCTGTGGTCCGCGCCGCTTCCCACAGCTCCCATTGGCTGGGAACCGCAAACCACGGCCACTGGGAGCTGCAGGCAGCCGTGCCTGCGGACGGTCAATGTAAACACTGTTTCGTGGCCCATCAGGGTAATCCGCTGGCGGGCTGCATGCGGCCCGTGGACCGCAGGTTGCCCACCACTGCCCTAACCTCTCTTGTACTTGATAATCAGCTTTAAAGACTGGGATAATGGAACTTTCTCTGTGTATGCAATATTGTAATGTAGATTATGGTAGCTGACAAAGTATATGTAACACAGTCTAACTAGGGAAATAGACTAAGCCGATGGACCTGCTGTGTTAACAAAATAGCAAAGGAAAATTTCCTGTGTAGTCATGGATTTTCACACATGAAGACACACATCAAAAGATGGATAGCGGGAAGATTATAGTAAGATTAATGAGAGCACAAAGAGAACTGCCATAACCCCCAGGGTCTTGCAATCACCAAGGGTCTGAAATAAATATAAATTCCCAATCTGCAAATGTTGATACCCAACAGATATAGTTAATGTGGAGTATTTATTAAAAGCTCTTTGATGATGTTCTGGGCTTAAAAAGAATAGGAAGACATTATTATTCCAAGCTTTACTGAATTTCGAATTGACATATATGGAAGCCTTTAGCAGTAGTATACATTTAACTCCTGGTCAGTGAGAGACAGGATTTGCAGATCCTGCACAAATAAAAATCACATAAGCACTTAACAGCATCGGGAATTTTAGGTAGTCCATTTGCTTGAATTAAGACATGCAGTTAAGTGAACAATACACAGATCTTAAGGCTGATGCCTGAAACTTCATGTTAAAAGATAGATTTCTGAAGTAATGAACAAGAAACTACACTGATTGGGCACTCACTCTAGGAAGTTTGAAGTGTAATCCTGGAAAGGAATATAAGTAGGGTTATGTACTTTCTTCTTGTGTGTTGTGGCAAGCACGCCTGAAATGATTTATTTAAAAAAAAAAAAACTGCTCTTTTTTGTTTAATATTAAGAAATTCAGATTTTCTCTAGGTTTGAACTAGTGAAAAGACTACCAAGTATCAGTAGTTGCAACAATTGAAAGGTAAAGTGATTTTACATATTAAATTGATACAAAAACATTTTTATAATTCTAACTTTACAATTCCATAAAGAATAGGTTTGGTGTACATACAAGTTCTGATATATAACCTGGCCTTCAGAAATCTGTATTCTGTTTTTTTAAACACTGATTTATTTTTTAACTTCAGTAAATAACATTTGAAAAGGATATCTTTGTTAAAGGTGTAAGACCTGATTATATAAATCTTCTGAGAAATTTAGTATGTTCTCCAGCAAAACCAGGGAAGATCAGAATTGACATTCCTGATGTGTAGTGAGGAATTGAAAGCAGTTTGCTTAGGGATTGTCCACATGGAGACCCAGTGAGGGGGCAAGCCGGAGTGTAAATTTACAACTCACTAGCCTTCTGCACAATATCAGGGTCTGCACAGACTTTTAGCATGCAGCATGCCAGTGTGCTCTAGATTTACACCAATGCTTGCTGAGCCGTTAGAAACCTCATAAAGCAGCAAAACCAGACACAAGTCCAGTTAAAAGAAATTCCTTTTCAGAAGGGTGTGTGAGAATGATTGCGGGAGCAGGGGGGAAAGAACTCTTGTACACATTTGTACTGTAGGTGCTGAATCCTCCAAACTAGAGCTTTTCAAAAGTTTGAAATTACAAAAAGATGAAAAACTTAATCATGTGTCTCCCCCGGTTTCTGGTTGAAATGTCTCCAATTTTGAAGAAATTTTTAAATTTAAAAACGAGGGAACATTGCAAAATTTTCTTCCTGTGTTTCAACTTGATCTGCTCCAAATAACCCAAATAAATCTAATTTCAGTATTTTGGTAAAACTTTTCTGCAAATTTATTATTCAAGGGCTGAAATTAGCTATATAACTTTTTGGTGCATAGTCAGCACCTGCTAATACTTCAGTTTTTTAGTCTGCTACTGTTGAATATTCTTGATATCAAGACTAGTCTCCCTGGAGTCTTTAATTGTTTAAAGCTAAAAAAACCCCACATTTTTAATAAAAGTTTGAATCCTTGAGATATTGGGTTAGTCAGTCACAACAATTGGTAAGACAACCATCATTCAGAGCCTCTGAATGTTCAGAACAAAGATTTTCTTTCACTGATTGAAATGATAATACTACTTACAATAGACCATCTCCAAACTGGGCTTGATGGCAATATTTGATATTTTTAAAAATTAGAGAGTAGACTCAAAATTACAGAGAAGGTTGCTGTGATGGGTCTTGGGCTAGATCTGTAGAGAAATGCTAGACCTACAAATAGTCTTTTCAGAATACTTTTTGCTGGCTCATTAGTGTGAGAGCTACTGTAGAGAAACATAGTAGATCGAAGCCCTATGACCAAAAAATTAACTGAGCATAAAATGTCCTCTTTTGAATGTATACTTTCTAAAGCATTAATGTTATGGCCTATGTGATCTAGATTTGTGAATATAAATGAAGTGTGGATGTTGGCAGACTTCTAAAGACTTATACAAATAGCTATAACTTATCAGTGGATGGCAGGAGAGAATGGTAAATTCACTGAATGTGTCTGTGGAATATTAAAGGCTCACTTCTGAACATCTGAGGGAAAATGGTTGAGAAGCAAAGTCTTTCGGTTTAAAGCCAGAAGGGACCACCAGATCATCCAGTCTGACCTCCTGTATACCACAGACCATCTCACCACCCAGTCACTTTGCAATCTAAAACAGAATTTTAAAGAGGAGGGTATAAATATTGTCACTTAACATTGTTAACCAATGTAAGAGGGATAGAGATTGGGAAGGATTGTATTATATTGTTGTTATATTATTCCCAAAAGCCTAATCAGACTACGAAGATGGAAGATGCTCTTAAAATGTTTGCGTGAATCTATGTCAATATCCATATACCTTACTAAGTGAGAGCTAACTTGGAGTCATTAATTTTTATGATCTGTAATGTTGGGTTTGGTGGTATTATTTAGAAAATCCTAAAGAAATTACATTTACAAAAAACTATCTCTGCAGAATGTTACGGTTGAACAAGCACTCAAAAGTTAGGAAATGTCAGAATTCAGATTGCCTGTGCCACTTTAATTTGCCCCCCTTGTCTTTGAACGTTGATAGTCTTTAATTACATGATCACATACTATTTTTTTCATTAGTATTCCCTTTGTTAGGAATACTACTCCTCACTACAATAACAAGAGACTATTTGACATACTTCATCTCATCTAATGTATGAATCCAAAGAATCTCTATTTGCAACCGTTAGAGTTCTAACCTGTAATGCATTTTCTGCACTTTCCCGCATATTGCCTTTTTATCAAATGAGAGTGATGGGGGAACGACTCTTGGCTCCTTCCCATACATCTCGGCTCCTACATGAGGCTACATTTTGTCAGCACCGCTAATGTGAGCAGAATAAATTTTGTTCTCCTGTTCCCAGTGCAACTTGAAAGTTGCTTTGTGTAATAGTATTCATGGCTGCACTCTATTATTGGGGACACTGGGAGAGCAGACACTGGAATGCAAGGATAGCAGAAGGAGACCCAGTACCAATTCTTGGAATGTAGTGTCAGTGTTAACTTTAAATCCATTATGGCTATGATTTAAGAGAGCTGCAGACCCTGCCTGACTCACTTCTTAACCTTGCCATGGTACCTGAATTTCAATTTCCTGATCATACTAAACCAAGGACATAATTCAGGTACTGTACTGTGGTAAATGGTGAAATTCAGGTTCTGTACAACTAGAAAGTTACAGCTGTGAAGAGGAGTGTAGTATTTCTGCAGCCATTCAACTCTTCTCAAATCTGGTGTGGGGGAAGGAGGTTGGGTGTAAATTGGTAGCATAACCCAGAGGAAACTGTTCTCTTCTGGACTTCCTGGCCTGCTTTCAAAATGATGGCAGTCTCTGCGATTCTGCAATAAATCCAGGAATATTCCCCATTTGAAGGCACATAGAAGAGTGCTTACATTGCATAATAACCTGGATCAGACTTCTTCATAGTGTGCATCACATTTTAAAACACAGATTGTCTTGGGGATACTTTCCATATGTGGTGTTTCAATACCACCATCTCTTATGTTCAGGTGAGTTACATCCCTGAGGCAACTAGAGCAATTGCTTGCATAGAAAAGTAATAGGAAATGAATTCATGTAATTTTCAGCAGATTTTCAATGTAATTCAGCAGATGGAAACAAGGAAGAGGAGCCAAAACCATTTGATCAGTCAGTTCTCTTAAGGACCACCAGTGAAAACTTGTTTGTAGATCACATTTTGGAAAAATGTAAGCTAGAATTGACTCTGAGTCAAAAAATGAAACTCCACCTTCATTGCAGAAGAGGGCATGAATAATACCTTTACATTGGTCATGAATATAAACTTGGGGAGGTTTCATGAGAGCATTTTTAGGAGTTTGTCACAGTCCTGGTTGTGCTCCCCATTTTGGATGCTCACCAGGCATCTGTGTTTGGACCCACACACTGGATCTATGTGTTTCTAAGCTCCATGGGATCTGGGCAAGCTCCAGCAACAGTCTCTGGCCTCTTGGTCACACATCCTGGGTCCAGACTCTTTTTCTGTTACCTCTTTTAGAGAATGGAACCCTGTGGTCCAGATGCCCCAGTGTTGACCCCCTAAGACATCCCAGTTGCTCGAGCACCTCCTGCCCAGAGCTCCACTCTTGTTGGGTACTCTGGTTTATAGTTTAACTCTTCAGGGACACATGACAGCTGAAGCAAGTAACAGACAGAAATTTTGTAGAGGAATTTCTAAACCAAACACACTTACCTCATAGACAAAGTACAGGAAATACATAGACCTAGGCAAAATAATAAACACCAGCACACAATTCCCTCCCTCAGAGTTACCACCAGCTTGAGTGTGTTTGGGTTCCCCTCTCCCGGATCCTATTTCCCCAGCTCAGTGTCTTGTCTTCCTGGTTTGATAATACAACAATTTAATAAAATCTACCCAAATTCAAATTTTACAAAGAGAAATTCCCCAAACTGTCACAGAGGCATTTAGAGATTGCAGCCTTAATGGTTTTGCCCTGTTCCCACCCCAGATGTGAAATGTGTTGTAACTAAGTTTGAGTTACAATAAGCAGTATTTTATTAGAAAAGAAACCAGCATTTCGATGTCATATTTTAATACCTAAAGAAGAGTATTAAATATTACATTGTACATCCCTAACTTCCCTTTCCTACCCATACATCAAACAAATTCCCTAATGATGTGCTTTGAGAGCGGAAGAAAAAGCCATATTACTTTACCAGCTCCTCTCTTAGGCATGCTACAAGGCCCAGTTTGCTCTTGCTGGCTCTGACTTAGCTTATTTATAAATAAGCTAATAGACATTAATTGCTATCAAGGATGTATGTTGTGTGTGTTTGTCTCTTACGTTTTAACTGACAAAATGTCAAGATAAGGGAATGATTTAAATGCCACCATTTTTTTTGTCTTATGTGGCACGGATGGCTTAGGATGTTAAGGGGACACATCTTGATCTATTAAACCAGAATAAGGCACAAGAGACACAATCCCAGTGAGTCCCCGTGATGGAATTTCAAAAGAAGTAAAGGACAAGATGAGCACACAAAGTGAACCACCCCCACTCGCCAAATTAAGATTATACATGTAGTGCTTCTGGGTAGGCAGGACTTGACTATATAGAGCTCTCAACCTAGCACTTCTTTGGAGCACTGAATCCACTTATTGTTTTAAAAGAAAATGTATAATGTTAATGTTCACATTCAACCTGGGTCAATTAAACAGTCTCCAGCTGCCCCTCCCCCCCCCCCCCCGTCAATTTCTCCTTTTCTTTCTCTCTCTCTCTTTCCCTTTACTATGTGAAAGTTCCACTCAGAGGGAAGACAGAATAACTATGTGGGGAGAACTGTGAAACTGACTGCACAAAGTGCAGTGAAAAGTACTAAGTAAACAAGCTGAAAGAATGATTAAGGCAAAAATATTTTTCTTTCTATTCTAATAACCTTTGGTGGCGCTTATAACAGTTAGTGAAACTTTTTCAGAGAGGAGTGTGAATATTTTTTAAGATGACCGTGTGCCCTTACAGTCTCTGATAGGATGGAAAATACTAGAAATGTTGTATTCCCTTTTATATATATATATATATATATTACTGTTCAGCTAAAAGATATGCTATTGTAGCAATATCTGGGTAATTACACCAGAAATCACACATTTTACAGACCAATCCCAAGAACTTGATATATACATTTTAAATGAAAGTTACTATAACTTCAGTAAATAAGTAGCAGAGCACTGATTTGAATATCTTCTGCAGATGTACTTTAGGTATCTTTGTCCCTCATGTTGTTTAACTTTTCATAGGTAAAAATAACAAAGCTAATCAGTATATTCAGTAGGGATATCTCTTTTGTTGTAAATTTACTAGATCTTATTCTATTTCTTCAATTTAGTATTAAGCCATGTTTGATGCACGCTGTAGTGCATTTTGAATTACTTGGAGCACAATCACCATTTCAAAGTTTAAGCATATGATACTATATTACTGCTTTATATTTTTGAAGCTAAACCCTGAAGTGAGTTTCATAAAATATGAAATCACAGCTGTATTGTCTCTTGGGGTATGCAAAAACCTGAATCTAGATTCTTAGATTAGCAAATTACCCTTTGGCTAGTTCCGTAGTAAACTCAAGAATGCATAAATTAATTAGATTATTAAAAAATGAGTTCCCAGGCCTGTTAGTTTGTGACAGCTCACACAAGGCCCTGAGAGAACACTGACATAAAGTAGGTCATTTCATAAAGTGATGAAACTTGGAATAGCTGAATAGAGAAAACAAGTAATGGTTTTAAAGGCATTTCCATAGAATGTATCCTACCATTTAGAAATGTAATACTGTGATCTACTTAATAAACATAAATGTAGCTCATTCATATACACATCTGACCCAGTCTGTCAGAAAGATGCAATTAGAGATTTTGTAGCTGAAACTTGTGAAACTGACTCAGTGGCTGATACCATCATTTTAAATATGAAATGTAGTTTATTAATATCTAGGAGCTCTCAAACACACTGTCATTAGTCATGAAAACCAGACTATAATCCCACATGGCTTGAGTGTTTCCGCAGAATTAATTCTCAGACTGTTTGCTAGCTTTGTGCATCTAAAAAGCTTGTTAGGCATAAATTGCTGGGGGAAGATACACAAAGGGGGGATAAAAAAATAATGAAGCCTGGCATACTCTTACAATCTGTATCAAAAGATTGTGACATTTCATCTTCATCATTATGAAGCCAACCATACATGAGGGTCAAGTGTTTTAATTGCTGTAAAGAGGCTCTTAAAAAGAAGCATACAGGCCTCCTAAGGCTACCCAAGAAGTACAGCAGCTGCCACAGCACAAGCAGCTGAAATCTCTATTACAGTCTACTGGCCCTGCCAGGAGTACTATACCAAAGGCAGCTTTTTAAAGCATCCTCCGTGGTACATGTTGGTTCTACCACAGAGGTAGAACAGGTTGTGATCATAGAATCATAGAATATCAGGGTTGGAAGGGACCTCAGGAGGTCATCTAGTCCAGTGGTTCTCAAACTAGGGCCGCTGCTTGTTCAGGGAAAGCCCCTGGCAGGCTGGGCCAGTTTGTTCATCTGCCGCGTCCGCAGGTTCAGCCGATGCGGCTCCCACTGGCCGCGATTTGCTGCTCCAGGCCAATGGGGGCTGCAGGAAGGGTGGTCAAAGCAGGACCAATCCCCAACTAAATCATCCCATGTGATAGAGGGCAGCAAAAGATTTCAATGACTGTGTTAGGTGAGAGTGGTTGCTAGTTGGGAAGGACAAGATACTTCCTCCTGTGCGTAAAACAAAAGATCCCTTAAAAGCACTGCTGCTTGTTGCCCTATGAGTAAGGCTATGATTTTGTCATGGATATTTTTAGTAAAAGTCATGGACAGGTCACGGGCAATGAACAAAAATTCACCGAAGCCATGACCTGTCCCTGACTTTTACTAAAAACATCCCTGACCAAGTGGGGAGGGAGGAGGGTCCAGCACCCTGCCCAGCTGCAGGCAGTTGCAGGGAGCTGTGGCCCCTCGCTCCTGCCCAGTGGCTGGGAGATGTGGGTGGGCGTCTGCCCAGTGGCTGGGATCTGTGAGAGGAATCCCCCCCGCCGCCTGAGGAGGCTGGGGAGCTGTGGGAGTTCCCTCACTGCCGCGGCGGCTGGGCCTGCTGTGGGGCCCCAATGTCACGGAGGTCGCAGAAAGTCATGAAATCCGTGACCTCCGTGACGTACTCATACCCTTACCTATGATACCAAGGGAAACCCCTACTTGCTTCGGAAGAGAGATGTAATTTACTAGCTTTGAGAGAATTAAATATGCTGTTTTTAAATTATAGTTTAAAATGTACCTCCATCTCATTGCTTTAGTCTTTCATCGTGTTCCTGTGATACACAGGATCAATGCAGCAGTTCAGTAAATGCCTGTGCAAGCAGGCTAAAGGGTTCTAAGGATTTGCCAGGAAAGAAGATGAGTACAAACTGTTGCTTTTATCCATACCTGATTATTAGGGTGGATCTCTTGATGGGTTAAGTATTTATTGAAACAGAACCTTGCCTGTAAGGTTTGGAATATGTTTCTGTTGAGGAAGTTGCTGCCTCTATGTACAGAGGAAGATAAGAGCTGCTGAATTTGAACAAACATATTGCGTGTAGGCAGGTTTACAGGAGGCGATGCATACAGTCATGTTTAGATTGCGGTCTTGGCATAGGAGAAGTTGAGTGTCCGCTGTAATTGCACTGCATAGACTCAGAGGCCTGGTGTCTGTGCCTCTCTTAAGAGGTAAAATAAATTTGACATGAGGAAGCTGACATTTTTGTTTTTTGTTATTGGTAATTTTTTTGAATGTTTTGGTTGCTACCTTCAGCGTCTTGTTCTTTCGGTGCCAGATCTCCTCCGCATTGCCAATGAACAGCAGAGAATGAAGCGAAGTATTTGGTTTGGAAACTGTTTCTGAAGTTGCTCTGGTGCCTACATTATCCATGTTCCCCATCACCTTCCCTGTCCAGCTGGCATATATTTTGCAGAGAACACACACAGAATGACATGAACCATTGGGATTCTGCTAAGTCACATAGACGTTTTACATGGGTTGTTTCTATTTTGGGGAGGATGTGGAGGGTAACTAATGAAGAGTAGGACTAACATGGAACTACAATGGTGCTGTAAGGAAGAGGGAGATTAAGGAGGAACTGATATTGTTGAAACAAACAAAGGGTGATTTTCTATTTGACTTTGAAATGGAGAATGTTGCCTGTTTTTTGATCCTCTCACAAGGTGGTGGTATTCTGCAGAGTTGGTGTCAATACCTACTTCCTTACCAGTCGATTAGATTAATCTCTTGTTGAATCTTTTCACTGGCACTGCAGAATTGTGGGATTTAGGGACTACACAGTGTGAGATTTAACAGCATAAGAAGAAAGGTGAGACACAGCGTTGTGTGATGTCAATTAGTGCTGTTACTGTTTGGAAAGCAGTTGGTATTACACAAACAGATGTTTCTGGGTTTATTTTTAAGGGTGGGGGAGTTAAAATGGTTTTTGTTCAGATAGGAGGAGGAGGAGGAGGAGATAAATCATCTCTTCATATGCAGGTCAGTACTAGCCTGCTGTCTTTTCAGGGGCCAATAGAAAATGACATTGAAGAATTGAATTTTGAGGGTAATAGGAATGGCAAATCAGGTGTAGAGAATACAACTGTAGAATCAGTAAATATCTCTACTAACTTTGCTTACACACCCCTATGTACAGAAGCAAATGAAGGTGTGTAAGCAAGAAAGAGAAGGTTGAGGAGAAGGGTGTTGACTTTGGATAGGTACAATATAGAACAGCTGAACTGGAATAGATTTGACAGAAAATCAAATGCTGTAATGTTGACTCATGTAGAAGTGTAGTGAACTGGGAAAGTGAGACCTCTCTCTCCATTTGCCTGACAGAGTGCACTGCGTAGGAGAGAGAAAGCAGTATGTTTTCTGGAACACTTGCAAAAACAACCCCACCGCCCCAACACATAAAATTGGATTCTTTGCAAAAATATAAAACCATAGTGCTAGCAGTACTGAGTTGAGGAGCAATCCCTTTTGACTCTCCATTGAGGAGAATTAAATACCCATTCATACTTTTTACTGCAGACAAGTGAACAAAAAAGAGCAGCATGCTCCCTATATATCTCTTTGGTGAGGGGTAAAATGCTACAGAGGGTATGTTTGGTTGTTTTGCTTCTTTCATTTCTTATCTCTCTCTTATGCAGATGTTGCTTTTGTAAAACACTGAAAATGCTCTTCATAGATTTTTAGGGCTAGAAGGGACCATTATGATCATCAAGTCTGACCTTCTGTATAATATAGGCTCCTTTCTTTGAGCATCACGTTATTCATTCTGTCTTACTGAATACCTTTTAAAAAAAAACATATATAGCCTCTGTTCTTTTTCTGTTTACAAATTTAGTCCTGGTAGACTTCCAGATGCCCACTAGCCCAGTATCCAAGTTTTCTTCAGGCTAGGCAAGACAGCCCCGTGATCCTAAAAGAGATGTTGTGCTTCTGTTTTTCTCTGCCTTCCCACAGATGATGATTAATGCTATTGGATTATTTTTATTAAGGTAGGACTCTAGAGCCCTGATAAAGATCAGATTCCCATTGTGCTAGGTGCAGTCCAAGAACATAGGGAAGATGTAAACCTGAAGAATTAAAACAAAACAAAACAATGCAACGAGTGTACCGAACACTAGGAGAGTTGAAGGGAAGGAGAATGAGGAAAATGGTAGTAAGATCCCATGGTTACACAGATAGATGAACAGCATGCCCAATTTAACTCCTCTGAATCATGTGAACATATATATTTTTTCCCTTTCATAAATAATATCCACTTTCTCCAGCTGTCATTCGACCTAGCTGTGAGTAGGGGGCCAATTTCTTGTAGGCATCATGGTAGAAGCGGATGGGTAGTGACCTTACGGAGTACATACCCCTTTCAGCAATGTCCCTTTGAATGTTTACAGTAGGTTCAGTGTTAGATGAACCCCGTGGTCACTTATCTATAAATGAAGCCATGTATGTATTTTACAAGAAGAAAGTTTAAAACATGTAGCAGACCAATAGAGAACACTGCATTTAGACATTAAGAACACATACTTCATGAGTCTGAACTGAGACTTAAATCTTGCTGCGAGGATGTAAAATTCTTACCCCTCGAGACTCTCTCTAATATGTGAAAATGAGCTGTAAAAGAGGACAACATTGGTTGAAATATTTTGATCTCCCGACACCACATGATGGCTTGAATTCACATACAATTGATCATGTTGCAAGTGTCTAGGCATGTCTTAGTAACAACACTTAAAATAGGCTGTTTGGCTGAGCCAGTGAAATCTGTGGTTAGGACCAGATGCCACAAGCATTGCAGCTGTGCTAGTTGTTCCTCTGGGACTTCTATCGCCATCCTTCAATGCCCAAGAGTCCCTGCTCCCAGCCACACTGGTGCTTCAGGAATCCAGGAACAGTGACCATTCTTGCAAGAGGTAATGTCTGTGGGAACATCAAAACAGCTAGCTGTCAGAAGCTGTCACTGCTGGGTAACCATGCTAAACTATTTCAGGGAAAAGGGATGCAATATCCCTGCAAAGGTTTCCTCAGTGTTACTGTACCTCAAAGGTCCAGCTACTCCAGGAGTTCTCAAACTGGGGGTCGGGACCCCTCAGGGGGTCGCGAGGTTATTACATGGGGGGTCGCGAGCTATCAGCCTCCACCCCAACCCCCGCTTTGCCTCCAGCATTTATAATGGTATTAAATATATTAAAAAGTGTTTTTAATGTATAAGGGGGGTCACACTCAGAGGCTTGCTGTGTGAAAGGGGTCACCAGTAGAAAAGTCTGAGAACCCCTGAGCTACTCAGTCTGGAAGAAAAATTACTTATTTTCCTTCTTTGTGTTGTTGAGTCATCAACTTGCTAAACTTTCTCTGCCTTCTGGCAACCTTGATAAAAGAACTTTTTGAACTCTTACAATCTAGTTGAAGGAACAAAAACTGTCCATCAACTTCTAATGTGGCATAGGGGAAACCTGTGATTGAAGATATTTTCCATTTTCAGAACATAGTTTAATTATCTTTTTCAGAAATCCTCACTCTAAATCTTCAAGAACACTATTTTCCATAATCAATTATACAACAGCCACTTTCCTGAAGATTGAATATTGAATGTACGAATTCCTTTGAAATGTGCTCCTAAAATGTTGTCTGCCAGATATTTCATTTAGATGATCAAAAGACTTTCCTGACTCTGTTTGAAGCTTGAAGATATATTTTTACCTATTGTATGTCCATTAAAGTTTTCACAGCTCTTTTAAAATCAGTTCTCTTAAGACTTCCGTGAATATTTTTGGGGGGGATTAATGCAACCTAGGCATTTTAATAAATGGCATATTAAAAAGTATGAAACAGTCAAGCTGGAAGAAATTTTTTAACTTATCCACAGGGAACAAAGATTTCAAATGTGGCTACCTGGCAACAAAATTTAGTTGTCTCAGTTTTAGGGCCGTGTCTTATTTTGTCAAACAAATTAATATCTTGTTGCGTGATGTGATGTGTCTGCCCTTCACTTGGTTTTGTGTGTTTGGTTTTGTCCTTGTTTTAATGTAAATAAAGATGCCACTCCCACCACCAGCACCTGGAGCCTGAGTGAGATCTGAGACACAAAAATACTAGGAAAAAATCAGATCTGAGATCCTGAATTGATCATGCAAAATAGCACCAGTCCTGTACTAGTGCTACCGCCTGCTGTTGATGGGTGTGTATTGTGACTGTCCACGTTTTGTTCTGCTTCTAGTCTGTAGAGAATAGAGAATTATTATAATTTGCAACACAGTTGGTTTTAGCAAACCCAAACAGAATCAGATCCCATTTTGCCAGGCCCTGTCCTGAAGAATTTGATATAATTTAAAACCAGACCTAGCAAGTGGGGTGCACCAGACTTTTGGAAGGAACATGGGAGGATGGATGAGGGGAAGCAGTAAGAAGGACATACATTTACTCATGACTGTCATTTTGAGTTGGGTAGACCCAATCTCACTTTGCTGCTCAGCATAGACTTCTGATTAGGGCACAACAGACAGCCCATTCAAACTGAGATGGGAAATACTTAGGGTTTTTTCCCCTCAAGTATTTCAGCCTGAATTGAGAGTTGATTAGGTGTGTTAATTTTGTGTATTAATTTTAAACAGCTCAAATTTTCCGATTGCCAAATGTTCAAGTGCCAAATGGTGAAGGTGCAGGCTAGTTCCTAATTATATTTCTAAACCAGTTCATCTAGTCTGTGGTACCTCCTTGAAACACCTGTCTTCTGCAGTCCAAGGTAAAGGTTATCCGGGCATTACAGCAGTACCATGACTATACCTTTATTCTTCTAGCTATGAGCTTTAGTCCCATTTAACTATCTGTACATTTCTCATCAGCAAAATAGCTCTTAACCATTCCATCCTGGTAAAACGCCTTATTATTATTATTATTTTTTTTTAAAGTATCAGGACCTTCATTCTGGATGTACAGAAAAACATACGTCATTCTTCAAACCAAGAGAGAGAAAAATGATTAGACATGAAGTATTTTTATTCAAAGTACAGATACGCTTACAGTGCATATTCTCAATCTCAGGTGAACTAAGCAGTATTAATTAGGGCTGTCAAGCGATTAAAAAAATTAATCACGATTAATCACACTGTTAATAATGGAATACCATTTATTTAAATATTTTTGGATGTTTTCTACATTTTCAAATATATTAATTTCAGTTACAGCACAGAATACAAATTGTACAGGGCTCACTTTCTATTTATTTTTTAATATAAATACTTGCACTGTAAAAAAACAAAAGAAATAGTATATTTCAAGTCACCTAATATAAGTACTCTAGTGCAATCTCTTTATCATGAAAGTTGAACTTACAAAAGTCGAATTAGGTACAAAAAAATAACTACATTAAAAAATAAAACAATGTAAAACTTTAGAACCTACAGGTCCACTCAATCCTACCTCAGCCAGTCACTCAGACAAACAAATTTGGTTACATTTGTAGGAGATAATAGTGCCCACTTCTTGTTTACAATATCACCTGAAAGTGAGAACAGGCATTCACATGGCACTGTTGTAACTGGCATCTCAAGATATTTGCGTGCCAGATGTGCTAAAGATTCATATGTCCCTTCATGCTTCAACCACCATTTCAGAGGATATGCATCCATGCTGATGATGGGTTCTGCTCGATAACGATCCAAAGCAGAGCGGACTGATGCATGTTCATTTTCATCATGTAAGTCAGATGCCACCAGCAGAAAGTTGATCTTTTTTTTTGGGGTTTTTTTTGGTGGTTGAGGTTCTCTAGTTTCCGCATTGGAATGTTGCTCTTTTAAGACTTCTGAAAGCATACTGCACACCTCGTCCCTCTGATTTTGGACGGCACTTCAGATTCTTAAACCTTGAGTCGAGTGCTGTAGCTATTTTTAGAAATCTCACATTGGTACTTCTTTGCGTTTTGTCAAATCTGCAGTGACAGGGTTCGTAAATCAAACAACATGAGCTGGGTCATCATCCAAGACTTCTATAACATGACATATATGGCAGAATGCAGGTAAAACAGAGCAGGGGACGTACAATTCTCCCTCAAAGAGTTCAATCACGAATTCAATTAACGTGCTATTTTTTTGACCAACGTCATCAGCATGGAAGCATGTCCTCCAGAATGGTGGTTGAAGCATGAAGGGGCATATGAATGTTTAGCATATCTGGCACGTAAATACCTTGCCAGCTACAAAAGTGCCATGTGAATGCCAGTTTTCACTTTCAGGTGACATTGTAAATAAGAAGCAGGCAGCAATATCTCCCGTAAACATAAACAAACTTGTTTGTCTTAGCGATTGGCTGAACAGGAAGTAGGACTGAGTGGACTTGTAGGCTCTGAAGTTTTACATTGTTTTGTTTTAGAGTGCAGTTATGTAACAACAAAAAATCTATATATTTAATAAATTTCAATTGCTATTCTATTGTTTAGCAGTGCGAATAGTCGCGATTAATTTTTTTAATCGCAGTTAATTTTTTTGAGTTAATCGCGTGAGTTAACTGCGATTAATTGACAGTCCTAGTATTAATGTATAGCTTGATTCACTAGTACAGAATAGTTTTAATTTAAATGCTTACAGACAAATACCAGTCAAATCAAAAATTTTCATGGAATAGTTGAGTTGAACATATAAATATTGTAAACCTCTTGGGAAGACAACAAACATCGTGATATAAGAAGTGATATAATGAACAAGCAGAGGCTGCTGTATTAAAAACATACAGGGCTGAGCTATTTGATGAAGGAAATACTGTGCTTTATTTTGGAATAGACAGTAGATATCAGAAATAACTACCTGTCCAATATAATTTTTTTACAGCCTTTTGCTTGAACCTATATACAGAGCACAATGAATTATGTCAGTACATGTGATTAGTAGTGAGGAATCCTTCTAGCAATCTCTAATAGATTTTAGTGTGATTGTAATTAGGACATGTCTTCTTTGTAGATGTAGTTCTGTTAGGTTCATAGATTTTAAGGCCAGCAGGGACCATTGTGATCGTTTAATCTGACCTCTTGCACCGCACAGGCCATGGGAATTCCCTGAATTAATTCCTGGTTGTGGTCCAATAGCTGTAGTTGAACTAGAGCTTATCTCTTAGAAAAACATGCAATCTTGATTTAGAAATTTCCACTGTTGGAGTATCCACCACAATCCTTGCAAAATTTTTCCAGTGGTTAATTACCCTCACTGTCAAAAATTTGCACCTGACAATAGAACTTCAGAGTTATGAACATCTCGGGAATGGAGGTTGTTCACAACTCTGAACAAACATTATGATTGTTCTTTCAAAAGTTTACAATTGAACATTGAGTTAATACTGCTTCGTAACTTTACTATGCAGAAGAAGAATGCTGCTTTCCCTTTATTTTTTTTAGTAGTTTACATTTAACACAGTACTATACTGTATTTGTATTTATATATTTATTTTTGGCTCTGCTGCTGCCTGATTGTGTACTTCTGGTTCCAAATGAGGTGTGCCAGTTAACTGGTCAGTTCATAACTCTGATGTTCATAACTCTGAGGTTCTACTGTATCTCCAATCTGAATTTGCCTAGGGTTTGTCTTTACTATGGGCTAAATTGGTGCTGCTGTGATTGATGCAGTGGGCATCAATTTAGCTGGTCTGATGAAGACGCGGTAAGTCAATGGGAGAACTCTCTCCTGTCAAGTTCAGTAATCCACCTCAACGAGAGGTGGAAGCTATGTCGACGGGAGAGTGTCTCCCGTTGACATAGCACAGTGTAGACACTGCTGTAAGTCAATGTAAGTTACATCGACTGAAGTTAAGTAACTTAACTAGCATAACTGAAATCGACTTATAGAGTTAGTATCGATAAGGCCTTAGTTTTGACTTTCAACCACTAGATCTTGGTACACTTTTTTCTCTGGTAGATTGAAGAGTCTATCAAATTTCTGTTCCCCATCTAAGTACTAACAGACTGCAATCACATCACACCTTAATCTTCTCTTGGATACACTAAATAGATTGAGCTCGTGGAGGCATAGTTTGTAATCATTCTCATAGCTTTTTTCTGAACCCTCTTCAAGTTATCAATATCTTTCTTGAATTGTGGATATCAGAACTGAACTCAGTATTCCAGTAGTAGTATTTCCAGTGCCAAATACAGAGTTATTATAACCTGTCTACTCCTGCTCAATATGTCCCTATTTAAACATCCAAGGATCACATTAGCCCTTTTGAACCAAAGCGTTAACTTAGGTGTGTTCATGTTCAGCTACTTATCCACTATGACCCTTCCAGTCTCTTCCAGAGTCACTGCTTCCCAGAGTAGAGTCCTCCATCCTGTAGGTGTGGCCTGATTCTTTGTTCCTAGATGTAGAACTTTATATTAAACTGCATTGAAATGCATATTGTTTGCTTGCACCCAGTTTACCAAGTGATCCAGATTGTTCTGTATCCATGACCTGTCCTTTTAATTATTTAGCCACCTTATGTCATCTGCAAACTTTATCAGTGATTTTGTTTTCTTCCACATTATTGATTTAAAAAAATGAATATATAGTGTGCTACGAAGTGCCACAAATTTGATTAGAATACTGTAGCACAGATCAGTGAACAAGAGGTAGGGGCTTATAATAATCCTGTAAGTAATGCAGATTTCTGGTTTTTTAAAAAAAATTGTTTTCAGAAAACATTTTTTCCCCTGCAAATCAAATATTTTTTTTATCAAAAACAGTTCATGAAAACCAAAACTTTTCCAGTTTCAGTTTTTTGTTTAAAAAAAAAAAGGGGGGGGGCAGTTTTTCATGGGGAAATTTAGGAGAAAAAAATTCCTTTTAAATAAAAGTGTTTGCTTATAAATTTTCCCCCTGAATAGTTCTGCTGAAACCGCTGAGGATTACTTGTGTGGCGTGTGCAAGATTTGTTCCTGTGTACAAAAGAGACATGCATTTATTTGTTTTACTCTGGCCCCAATTGTTTGACATCTATGCAATTACTCTCAGCAATAATGTTAAACACAAGCATAGATGTCAAACAATTGGGGCCTATATGACCAAATGTCACCAGGCTTATATTATTTACAGCTAAATTTAACTGGATACAAATTGCATTAAATAGAATGAAGTTTAAAAAATAAATATCAAGATTAAAGAAAACTTACACATAGACAGTTTACAGTTTGTCATCTTTTGATTGCCTAAATGTCTTTTATGTCTTTGCTTAACTTTTATTCTTAGTGTATTTAAATGTTGTTTTGCGCTACAGTAATTCAGAGGATTGAGAGCATTTAGAGCTATGTCTTTTGTTTACCTGCCGCGTCCGCAAGTTTGGCCGATCGCGGCTCCTGGCCAATGGGGGCTGCAGGAAGCGGCGCGGGCCGAGGGACATGCTGGCCGCCCTTCCTGCAGCCCCCATTGATCTGGAGCGGTGAACCACGGCCAGTGGGAAGCCATGATCGACCGAACCTGCAGACGCGGCAAGTAAACAAACCGGCCTGACCCGCCGGGGGCTTTCCCTGAGCAAGCGGCTGCCCTAGTTTGAAAACCACTGGACTAGTCCATGGTATTTGGTTCAGTAAAAAGTATATTGCCAACAGCTTAAACAGGCCATATCTGTGCTGAAACTATTTCAAACATCTTTCATCTTATTCATGAGGTCCATGGATCCATGACACTGGGTACTCTGTTCTATGCAGCCTGGGAGACAGATCCTACCTGTCAATCAGAGACAGGGGAGGTGAGGCTCCACCTCTAACAAAAGGCCAGCTTTCATCTGCCTCTCCAGCTGCAGGCAGACAGAACAGCTTCTCTCTGCTGCAGAGCAAATTTGAAGAAGCCTTAAAATCTGCAGGCTGTCAGGGTCTGCCTTTATTGGCAGAGAGGATTCCCTTTCTCCTCAGCCTCTGGGACTGTCTGTACCCTGCTCGTCATCCATGTGGAGCGCTGTGTGGCAGAGACTGCTAAGGCTACATCTGCACTGTGAGCTATGGGTGCGATTCCCAGCTCGCATAGACATACTCATGCTAGCTCTCATGTGAGCTAGCATGCTAAAAATAAGCTGCAGTAGTGAACGCTAATGGCCCCGAGTACGTACCCGCGAGATTTGGGTGGGTTTGTACTCAGCGTAGCTAGCACCGTGCTACGGCTGCCCATGCTACTGCAGCTACTACTATTTTTAGTGTGCTAGCTCAGATGAGAGCCAGCACGAGTATGTTTACACGAGCTGCGAATCGCACCCCTAGCTTATAGTGTCAATGTAGCCAAAGAAAGGGAAAGCCAGTGCTCAGGCATGGACTGGGTTTCCAGCAGCCTCCCTCCCCGAGCAGGAGAGTTTCCAGGGAGCATTGGCAGTACCTCAGCAGCAAAATTCCCCAGGCCTGGCACATGCTATGGCAGCAGCCCCAGGAGTAGCAAGTGAGGGCTCCCTACCCATCCCTAACTCCCTCAGACATAGGGGGTGAGTGTAGGTTGAAGCACAATATCAAAGGGCCAGAGAAACTTTCCCGCTTTGCCAATGGAGCCTTGGCTCACAGCCACGACTGTTGACTGTGAAGCACCTGCCCAGCCCCTCTCCTGTACTTCTGCAGTGGCAGGGAGCTATTGACAGGGATCCAGAGACTGAACAAGGAGGAGAGTCTGGTAAGGGGCCATTGGGCCCATTCCCTCCTTCTGCTGTACAGCAAACCCCATTTCGGCCCTGCAGTGATTCAGGGTTGCACCCTACCAGCACTGTTTCCCAGTGCAGCAAACAGGCCAAGGACTCGCCGTTGAATGTCCAGGTTTGGAGCCTGGTTCCCCTGGAGTGGAGTTGACCTATCTCCAGGCCAGGTCCAGGAATTTCCCTTAAAGTGAGGGACACGGGGAGCCCCCTTCTGGAGCCATTCCAGCACAAACCTCCAGTCAGAACCTCCACATTTTCAGGGCCAGAAACCTGATCAAAAGAATAACCAATCACATGGTTCTCTCCCCCAGCCCTCCTGGACTGTCATTCTGAAATTCCTCTCTCCTGAGCAGGAGGATCAAAGGAAGGCATAAGAAAAGAAGTCTTTCAAATGTTCAGACTCCTCTAGTTGTCCCAACATAAGGAAAAAATAAAAGCTCTCAGCCCCTTCAGCTTCTGAAGAGTCTGATTCAAGGGATTCCACTAGGAGGTGCTCTAAAAGTCACAGAGTGAAATCTGTTTCCCTCAAGCTGCATAAATCTGCAGAGTGCAGCAGGGCAGATATCCACAGCACCTCGTTCCCCCGCTCATCTTCGTGGCGTGCAGCATGGGGGATAATCCATCAGCACCTATGTCCCCTGGTCACCTTCATGGAGTGCAGCATGTGAAATCAATGCTGGAAAGGCCAGGCCACAGACAAGTGTTGTTTCCTCTTGACATGCACACACAATCCCACAAAAGAAATTCTCCCTGCTTAGAGGAGGAAGACCAACACTCCAAATCAGAGCTAAAGACTCGCATAATAAAATATTTAAAAAAAAAAACAGAAAATAGATTTTAAGGCAAAAGAGTACTAAGTATTCTGAGTTATAAGGTATGCAGATGCCTTAGAGAAGCTGTAGCTATACTCCTCATAAACCCCGTGAGTGTGTAATAGCGTGATAAGGATTTTTCTGCCACACCTAAAAGACTCTGAAAGTATCAGGGCTGTCCTCAGCTGCCACTATGGGTCGCCATATCATAACTATTGGGCTGTCATTC
This sequence comes from Terrapene triunguis, assembly GCF_002925995.2. NCBI lineage: Eukaryota > Metazoa > Chordata > Testudines > Emydidae > Terrapene > Terrapene triunguis. The sequence continues at coordinate 1,840,949 of NW_020664384.1, forward strand.
CCAATTCCCCCTAATCTCCCCTCATCCCCCTGGTTACTTTCAGATGCAACACTAGTGTGGATGAACGGTATTGTGAGGATGGTCTCTTTCAGCCTGTAAATAAATAAATTTTCCGTAGTCTAAGGAAGAGTTAGGGTATGCAGACTACCCATCTCATTCTAGATCTATGAATTAGAGCAACTTGAACCTGTCCCTCCCCTTCAGACAAAACAAGGCCACAGAGCAGCTCTTGACATAGTTATCTCAACAGATCCATGAAGAAATCAAAATCCATGATGGAGGTTTTATAATCCACACTAGCTACCATGAACAAAGGGACTGCAGGACATCAGTAGATTTGAAGGACACCTATCTTCATATCCTAATTCAACAGTCTCATAGATGTGTCCTAAACTGTGTTTTGAGAGCACAGTGTTACCAATACAAGTTCTTTCCCTTTGATTTATCAACAGCGCTGCAAGAGTTTATGAAAATGCTGGTAGTGTTAGTAGCAGCTCAGGAAGGAGTCTGTATCAACCCTGTTTTGGTGACTTCCTTATCCAAGCCTCATCCAGAGTCAGCTATAGACGGTAACATCAAAGCAATAAGTATGCTGCAGAGCCACAGTTTTGTGAGAGCTGTTTAAAAATCTCAATGTATTTCCAGTGTCATGTCCTCTACAGAACACCTTATTGCAAGAAAGTCAGGAGAAGCTAAGAAAACTTATCAAAACAGTCAACCTGTTCATGTACTTCTCTCTTCTGCATTCAGTGGTCTCCCATGTGGATATTCTTACGCCTTGTCTACACTATGCAGTTTTGTCAGCACAAGGCAAGAGCTCAGGGCAATCCAATATGATCTCAAGGCTTTGCTTCTGTATCTGGACTTGCTTCATACTGATCACGACTGACAACACTTCAGCCATGTCATACATCAGCAGAAAGAGAGGAACGTGGTTTACAGTTTTTCAAAGAGAAGCTGACCTCCTGATGACTTGGGCAAAGGAGACACTACAGACAAGTCGCTCCCTTCACATCCAAGGGAAAACTGAATGTTGTGGCTAACTGGCTCAGCAGGCAAAAGTTAGATCATTCAGAATGGGAACTACACCCAGAGGTGTTTCATTGCCTGATAAAAGAGAGATCTGTTTGCCTCCCACCTGAATTACAGAGTATCAGTCTCCTCCTCTTGCTGGTGGAATCCCAGAGCCAAGACGACAAAGCCTGTTGCAGAGATGGCCAGAAGGGACTTTTATGTGCCTCCCTTCCCTTTCCTTTACACATCAGAATGCTACAAAAGATCAGGAGAGAAGCAGCACTGGTAGTTGTGATAGCCCAGTTCTGGTCAGGAGTCCTCAGTTCTCTGACCTCCTTGGCGTGGTCCCAAGACCTCCCATCATCCGTCTGTCCAGAAGGGATATGATGATATAAGGGCCAATTATGCATCAGAATCCAGACAATCTAAGCCTAGCTGCCTGGTTCTTGAATAGAGCCTCTTAAGCCAAGTTTATTCAGAGAGGTAATATCCATGATTTTAGTTACCAGAAATAAATCTACTAACTCAGTGTATTCAGGGGCCTGGGGCTCAACCCCCACATCTGCTTCAGTACCACAATGTCTCAAATTTCTTTAAGATAGACTCAGGCTATACCTGACATTTTTTTTTTTTTAAAGGAGAGCAGCATCTCTTCTACATCCTCCTGTAATGCATCAAGTTATTTTGTGATCTTACCTAGTTCTAATTGCCATTACAGGCCCTCCGTTTGAACTACTCGCGAAGGTGCCTCATTACTTTCTAATCATTAAAGTGGTGTTTTTGATAGCAATCTTCTCTGTTCTCAGGGTGTCTGAGTTGTGAGCTCTTTTCCTGGAACTGCATTATTGTATGTTTCATAAGGCCAAAGCGGTAGTCAGAACTGATCAGTCTTCATACTAAAAGATTAACTGCAGGCTCCACAAAGCACAGGAGGTTGTTCTTCCATCCTCCTGTCCAACTCCATTTTGCTGCAAAGAGAAATTGTGGCATACTTTGGATGTCTGCAGAGCTCTCCAAGTATATATTTACCACACAGCTCAGGTCAGAAAGACACACGCTTTGTGCTTTATTATCCAGTGTCAAAGGGAAAGAAGGCTTCAAAATCCCCCGCTTCCAGGTGTCCAAATTATTTTCATCTCAGAAGCGCACAAGTCAAAAAAAGTGTAACTCAGTCTTCCAGAATCAGAGCTCACTCCATTTGAACTGTGACAGCTTCATGGGCAGAAAGATCATACACAAAAGAAAATCAGTAAAGCAGCTACCAGGTCATCTGTTCGTACCACCTTCAAATTCTGCACGCTGGACATCAAGCATCTGGTGCTGCCTTTAGTAGATGGGTGCTCCTTGCTATAGTATTCCAGGCTAGGTCTACACTGGGGGGGGATCGATTTAAGATACGCAAATTCAGCTACGCGAATAGCGTAGCTGAATTCGACGTATACGAGCCGACTTACCCCGCTGTGAGGACGGCGGCAAATCGACCGCTGCGGCAACCGCGTCGACGGCGCTTACTCCTACCTGCGCTGGTGGACTATGCGCGTCAATTCGGGGATCGATTGTCGCGTCCCGACGAGACGTGATAATTTGATCCCTGAGAGATGGATTTCTACCCGCCGATCCAGGCGGGTAGTGAAGACAAGCCTCCAGTAACTATTAATAAAGGGTTATCCTCTTTCATGTTTGTAAATAACTCTAAATAGTTCTTGCCTCGAATGGATGCTGGTATAAAAATCCTGATGTCATGGATCTGTGGACCTCATTACGAATAAGAATAGGAAAATTTATCCGGGGCTCACCTGCAAATTTCCTTTCTTGGAGTAATGCGGTCCACAGATCCAAGCCACCTGAATGGGCTGTCAGTTGGGAAAAGATATTGAATTCTTAATTGGCACTCAAAGTTTTTTGTTAGATGAATATCTTGCTCTGCAGGAGGATTGTTCTATTTAATCTTACTACTTAAGTTTCCTTACTGATAGAGTGTTTAGTGTTTCCCAGGAAGTGTCTCAAGTCGTGGTTGGAGCTACACCTTGACTGCTTCTGATTGACAGGTTTGGTTTGCCGCCACGGCTGCATAGAGTAGAGTACCCAGTGTCATGGATCTGTGGACCTAATTTATTTCAAGAAAGGAAATTTTCAGATAAAACATGGATAAATTATCCTATTTTATCTTAATCTGTGTCTTGCTACTACTGTTTTAACAAGGCCTCACATCAATAGTTAATTTTAATCATCAGAAAGGCACCTTAGTATGTGGTTAACTTTAACCATGTGCTTAAGCATTGTCCTGGATAGGAAAGATTTCCTGAATTGGAGTCCTGAAGTCTACATACACTTTTGTCAGTGATTTCAGGATCTTTCTCTCTTCCTCTTTATTTCTTTCTCTCTTTCTCTTCCAACAAAAACACTTTAAAACTTGACATTTTGTAGATGTTAGTGTTTGGTTTTTTTAATGTACGTATGTACAGTAGCCACATTTCCATTATGGGTTTGACTTATTCAGTGAACTATATCAGAAAAATTCTGCAGTGAGAACATTTCAGTGACATTGCATCATGTCTCAGTCTTATGACCCAAGGTATTGTTAATGATGCCATCTGAAATTGTTTAAGATGTCTATATTTGGAGTGGTAAACTTTTGTCCTCTCAAATATTGCCTTTAGTCAACACAGCAAACCAAATTCTTCTGTTGTACCTCTCCCATGGCTCCCGAAACAGCCTGTGTGCTTTTTGAGTAGTAGTGTTTACACAACAGTGGCAGCTTGAAACTTACCAGCTTCATGGAATCCCAATTAATGCATTTTGGTACTGCTGTGACAGAACAGGAACATAAGCATGATTGTGCACTCACCTATCGGGGAAAGGAAGTGAGGAGGACTGAAGGGAAGACACACCAGGTTTCAGGGGGTGAAAAGAAGTTTATTTCATTCATAATATTGTCAACTTGATTAAAATTCAGTACTTGCACACTTAAGGAGATAGAGCAGCAGATTCTGTTGCATTCACTTTATGCAGATGTTTAATAACTGAATATGGAAATTTTAGTGCATTTACAGTGTAAATAGTAAACGCTTAAATCTATCTGCTACAGAACAGATACAAGTAAGTGGAACAAAGCCAATCCAAGATCTCACAAATACAGAAATATTGGTAGTAAACTCCACAGCAACATTATCCGTATAGACCCATATTCTTCGCATTTCTTGCTTTGCTTCATATAAATAATGGTCCTAGAAATTGGAGTCAAAAATCCCAAATCCTGTCCCTTTTACTATTAAAAGAAATACATCTGATCCAATGTAAAAGAGAAACTGTTCCATATAATATTGGAAGTACCGTGATTCCGTCATGGAGATAATATGCAGTCATGGATTTTTTTCTCTTCCCTTTTTATAGTAGTAATTAATGCAATGCCATATGCCATGTGATATATAGGATGGTATTCACCCTGTCAGATATGAATGTTCCGCATAACATGCTAATCTTTCAGACTTGAATAAATATCTCCTTCCGAAATTGATCATTTTCCATTGCAAGAGAAGGTAATTGTCCTGGGTTTACATGTAACAAATTTAAATGTAATTTATAATGTGTTTTAAACATACAGTCCAGGATGTGGCTATACAGTATTTCAATTACAATCACCTTCAATTGACCATTAGGAGAAAACTGCCCATTCCCATAATCCTATGTTTGATGTTTATACTGCATCCTACGCGTCCCTTCAACTATACATGTGCTACCCCCACATTGCTTGAATTCAAGTAGTGTTAATCGCAGAGCAGCCTAAAAGAGCACAAAAATGTATTGCTACTTATCATTGTCATTTAAATGTTATGCTTTTAAATTTCATCTTTAATTAAAGATACAGTTCTGACTTTGCTACACCCATGTGTTTCATTTTATCTTAATTAGATTGTAAGCTGTTTGGGCAGGGATCATCTCTTACTCTGTTTGTACAGTGCTGACCAAGATGGGGCCTTGCTCCTGATTGGGTCTCTATGTGCTACCAGAATGCAAGTAATACAAATGATAATTAAACTTAGTATCAATCAGGTGTCTTTAAAACTCCACCCATCATACAAAGGGTTTCCTACTCTGCAAGTTGTATTCCATTCAACACATTGAGTTCCTAACTACTGAAAAAACAAAACAAAAACCTCCCTTTATGGAAGGCAGAATGTTAAGGCTCCAAAACTGTATGCTCTTTCAAGTATCTTAATGCACAGCAGTTACAATGAGTTGAGGATAGGTTGGAATAGTTGATGAGATGAGAAGTAAAGGGAAGTTAGTACCACAGTAAATTCCATGTGAGGACCTGGTTGATGGATTACTGATCGTAGGCAGCATTAGAGATGAGTTTTCGCTTCCTTTCAAAAGAAGGGATGGAGAAACTAGATTATCGGGAGGTGAGTAGACTGTTCCATATAGCAGGTTAGCAGTGAAGAATTGACCCCTGACAAAGGAGTGCAGCCGGGGCCAGAAATGAGAGAGGAAAAGGGGGAGAGTGTGTATAGGATTGAGGGAGAAATGAGATCGCAGATGGGGATGGATTGGGATCATGACAATGACTGTAATTGAGTAGTTCCTTTTAGGGCTGAAATGGCATGACTGTCAGCCCATGTGTGGGTGCAGTAGTATACTGCAGTGTTTGGAACAGACTGGATTTTGAGATGAGCAATTTAAGAAAGTCAGAAAGGAGGGAACAGCAATAATCTAAGCATGCAAATGAATAAATGATTCAGCAGACTGTCAGTGTGGAGGCAGATGAGGGCTGTATTGGGAAAGTGATAGCTGACATTCAGAAATAGACTTTCCAAATGCAACAATGTTCGGGGAAAGGAGGGCTCTGAGTTTAGGATGAGGCTATGATTAGACTCGGGAAAAGCGGGGAAGTTCAGAGTCTTGAGAGGAGATTGATGGACTGGTCATGCAGTAGGGAACACTGTAACTAAACAGAAAGATGTCCCTTTTGGTGACACTCAGCTGAAGAGAATTAAGCCCAACAGGGATTGATATGTTCAGTTCAGGTGGACATGGAGTCAGGGGTGGGGAGTCATTTAAGGTTTTAAAAGAGACAGTTGGGTGTCACCACATTCACAATCATAGTTGATAATTATTGGTTATTGTTTTCTTAATGGAGTATAGCTTCTACTTGAGTGAATCATATAACAATATAAATTCATTGTATGAAATAGAACTGATGAATGATAGTTACATAATATACAACAGATGGGAGAAGGCGTGATATTTAACATCACTCTGTGATATCGGTGTCAACACTATTTAATAACACAGTACAAATGCCTTTGATTGATTACATTTGTTCTCTTTGTATTTTGAACATTAGGTTTATCCTGAATTGCAAATTACCAATGTTGTGGAAGCCAACCAGCCTGTGACAATCCAAAACTGGTGCAAGAGGGGACGGAAGCAGTGCAAGAGTCACCCTCACATTGTGGTTCCCTACAGGTGCTTGGGTGAGTTGTGTAGATTTTTAAATCTGCAATTCTGTTTTCTCTCCATATGTATCTGTTCATTTAAAACTGTCTCCTCCTTGGGAAATGGGGACGACTATGTAATATTCTCACACCTTCAGATTTCTCCTAGCGAGTATTGTCCATTTCAACAGTCCTTTAGACCAGGGGTTCTCACCCTTTTTCTTACTGAGGCCCCCCTCAACATGCTGTAAAAACTCCAGGGCTCAGCGGGACTCGGGGCTCTGTGCTGGGGGGGAGGATGGGGGAGCCTTGGGCATAGGCATAGTTTGACTTCTATTCCTGCGTGGCTCCCCGCTGCAGCCCTGGGCCACTCCTGGCTTCGGGTGGTGTCCAGCTTCAGCCCCGCGCTGCTCCTGGCTTTGCCGGGGCTTGGGGGGGCAGCTTCAGCCCCTCAGGGGGGCGCCAGGGATCTCGGCTTCAGCCCTATGGGAGGTGCCAGGGCACTAGGTTGAAGCTGCGGGGTCCCATTAACGCCCTGAAAGGGCTCAGCGTTCGCAGCCCCCCAGTTGAGAACCACTGCTTTAGACAATTGGGATATGTGGGGCTATAGATAGATAGATACACACACACTTACTTGGAGATATCGTTCTTTCCTTACAAATGTATCCATCTTCTGGTAAGATGTACTTGTATAATTTTTCCTGTATATCTATATAGGTATAGCTTTTTTCTTTAGTGCTAGATTTTGAACCATTGAATACAGTGAGAATGTTTTATCTTTGGGAGCAAGAGAAAGGTCATGCATGCATAGGCTTTAAGATTCTAGAGTCCTGTGTTCCTTTACCCACCAGTAAATCAGAGCTCCAGCATTTCCACAAAATTCTTTTCCCGGCAGCAGCCTTCTATTCCTTTCTATGACCTTCCTGCTTTGAAACAGCATATTGGCTGGAAGTGGTGCTGAGATAAGTGATCACTTTTAATAATTTTTTTACAAAAGAGGGATAGGGAGAAACAAATCCATGCTGATTCTTGAGGCATCCAGCTCTAATTTTTCAGAAATTCCTCAAATCTCCTGCTATAAAGTAAAAAGGGTTTGAAATAATATCAGGGAATTGTCATGTTAAGGACCATGGTAATTTGGCTTGGGTGTCTTCTAAGTTACATCCAACTTCCAGTTGGAGTTTGACTTTGTATAAAGACAGTGCAGCTAAAAACTAGTGTGTGAACCTTAATCTCCTCCAAAGCAACTATGAACAACTGAAGTTTGACCAATTATTCAGTGAAGGGAATGATGGCAGAAGGACTGTAGTCCTGCAATCCTTTATTTTTTCTGTCAGGAGGTGGAAGAGGTACAGTAGGTGGAGCTTCACCATTTCTTTCCTGGTGTCCAGGTAGTGACCCTACTGATCAGTGTCAAAATAAGAACTTTGGCATCATAGTATGTAACTGTTCACTCATTCCTTGTCTGGAAACCTACTCTTCCTATGTGGTGCCGATTTGGAAGAAGGCATGAGCAGGTTTTGTTCTGGTTGACCAGAGTTTAGCTGAAGAAACTATTTTACACTTATACTGCAGTATCGCTTTTCAGACCAAAGGAGCACAGAGTAATTTAACTATAGCTCCTACCACAAATAACAATGGCTCTGATTAAGGAGCATGGAGCCAGGAGCCAGAAAAGTTTGTGAAACAATAGACAGGGGTCATGCAAAACGATGGGATCTAAATTAGCTGGTACCGCTCAAGACAGAGATCTTGGAGTTATCGTGGATAATTTATTGAAAAACATCTGCTTAATGTGCAGCAGCAGTCAAAAAGGCTAACAATGTTAGGAACCATTAGGAGAGGCATAGATAATGAGACAGAAAATATCATAATGCCACTTCTTACATCCAGGATACCCCCACACCTTGAATACTGTGTGTCGTTCTGTTCTTCCCATCTCACAAAAAAAAAAAAGAAAAA
>NW_020664384.1:1849462-1871295 GCF_002925995.2 Terrapene triunguis
AAAAAAAAAAGATATATTAGAATTGGAAAAGGTACAGAGAAGGGCAATAAAAATGATTAGGGGTATGGAACAGTTTTCATCGGAGGAAAGATTAAAAAGACTTGGACTGTTCAGCTTAGAAGAGAGACAACTAAGAATGTGATAGAGATCTATAAAATCAAGAATAGATTTTAATCAAGAATGGGGTGGAAAAAGTGAAAAAGGAAGTGTTATTTACCCCTTCACATAACACAAGAACCAGGGGTCACCCAATGAAATTATTAGACAGTAGATTTAAAAGAAACACAATGCACAGTCAACCTGTGGAACTAGTTGCCAGAGGATGTTGTGAAGGCCAAAAGTATAACTGGGCTCAAAAAAGAATTAGATAAGTTCCTAGAGGATAGATCCGTCAATGGTTATTAGCCAAGATGGTCAGGGATCCAGCCCATGCTCGGGGTGTCCCCAAACTTCTGTTTGCCAGAAGTTGGGATTGGACGATGGGGTGCATCACTCGATAATTCCCCTGTTCTGTTCATTTCCTCTGAAGCATTTGGCCCCAGCCATTGTCGGAAGACGGGATCCTGCGCTGGATGGAGCATTGGTCTGACACAGTATGGACGCTCTTATGATTTTTTTTTTCTATGTGTTTGAACAGTGCCTTCCACAATTGGCCCCAGATCTATCTCAGGGTTTCTGTCCCGCCTTTTGGATCCTGTTTTTTCCCTCCGTGGTTTCTGTTTTTCAGAGGTGAAACACATAAATTAAGAGAATAGGCTATTGAATTCTAATTAAGAATATGTTCAGTTCTTCTTCGAGTGCTTGCTCATGCCCATTCCATTGTACGTATGTGTGTGCTCGCCACATGCACCGATGCTGGAAGTTTTTCCCTCAGTGGTATCTATAAGGGACCGGTTCTGGTGCCCCCTGGAGTGGCGCGTGTATACGCCGGTATAAGGGGCACCACTGGCACCCCCCTCCCTCAGTTCCTTCTTCCTGCCAATGACTGTGCTGGAACATCTCCTTGCCTCGGCAAGCTTTCCTTCTCAACTGTGCCTAGTTGTGAATTCTCTTGTATATAGTTCTTAGAAAGTTTGTGTAGTGTATTAGTTCCCTTAGCGTATAAGTTAGAAATAGATAGTCCCCTGCGGGACGGGGCATGCCCTGGTCCCTGGGCTTTCAGCCTTGTGAGCACTGCAAAAAACCTATGCCAGTCAGTAATCCCCATCAAAGCTGTCTAAAGCGACAAGTGTCACATTTGTAAGAGTTTCAAGCCGCAAACCAAAAAGGAGCGGGGCATTCGGCTAAGAGTGCTCTTTATGGACTTGGCCCTTGCACCACAGCTTTGGTGTGGATCACACTGCCAGCGCTGGTCGGAGGCTAAAAAGCAAAGAGAGGCCGGGAAGAGGGCAATCTCCTACGTCCTGTAAAGGGAAGGAGAGAGCTGGAGGGGAACAAAGACCCGTGCGAGGCAGCTCTTCCCCTCCGGACGGTGGCCAGGCTTCAGCACCTGTTGAGCTCCCTTTGTGACCCGCCCGCTACCCTGGAAAGTGGCAGAGGCATTCAGCACCTGGCAGTGCCATCCACACCAAAGGCCTTTCAGGCTGCTAAGGACATATGGTCCCTTCCAGTGCCGCCCATGCCAGCCAGTGACATGCCCCGTTCAAGCGGTAAACCCTCTCTGGGACCTTTCCAGCAGTCCCCATTGGTGCGGCACCTTTCCCCGACACAGGGAGTGCCCCACCAGCACTCACCAGAGCAGTGCCACCAGCTTACTTGTCAGAGTTCCTGGCATCATTCTCCGGACTCTAGACAGCGTTCCCCGGGATCCTGGTGTCCTTCGCTGGCTGTCTGGCGCAGACCTCCGGAGGTGCGTTGCCAGTCCCTGGAGTCCCAGCATCAGTCCCTGGAGTGGTGGGGTCAATTTCCAAGCTTGCAACACCGCTACGGAGAGTCCAGATGCTGGTCCTCAGAGTCCCATCACTGGTCTACAGTTTGCCAGCACCAATCCCTGTGGGCAAGGCGTCGATCCCCTGAGCTGGGATGTTGATCCTCTTGCTCTCAATCTATGGAGTGGCACCGCTCCCAAAGCGTGAGGCGTTGATCGCCGGGGTACCATCACCGATCCTCTGAACGATGACGCCGGTCACCGGAGGCATGGCACTGGGAGACTTCATCCCGGTACAGGTCACTGGTGGAGACCTACGGAGAAGGCAGACGGTATTGGGGTAGACAGGCGGCATCGGTACCGTCCTGGTCCCCCAGACGAGTCCTCTCCCACCTTGGACTCAGTGAGTGAGGAGGAAGATCTATCGGCAGGCCAGGGCCACCCACCAGGGGCATCAGCATTCCCATCGGGACCACCAGTGGCCACATGGCCCCAGGGCCAATAGCTGGCTCCCGGGCAGCTATGGAACCCCTTGGGGTTTTCCTAACCATCGTAGGGGCACCGATCGGTCTCAGGGGAGTCTGAGAAATGGTCGGCGACAGTCTCCCGCCTGCCCCCAGACTGGGAAGCAGAGTCAGACCAAGATCTCCAGGGTGAGCCAGCCCCAGCTGGGGCTCCTCTGGCAGAGGCCATGGAGTTGGCAGACCCACCGTTACCTGCCTCCTCATCCTCTTTGCCTGATGAGGCAATAGAGGGACCTTCCCACATGGTCCCTCAGGATGATATAAAAGTTCACTAGGAGCTTCTTAAGAGGGTGGCTTCGAACCTGGGGTTAGAGGCTGAGGAGAGCCTCGGGGGGAAGGGATAGCTCAGTGGTTTGAGCATTGGCCTGCTAAACCCAGGGTTGTGAGTTCAATCCTTGAGGGGGCCATTTAGGGATTTGGGAATTTAGTTGGGGATTGGTCCTGCTTTGAGCAGGGGGTTGAACTAGATGACCTCCTGAGGTCCCTTCCAACCCTGATATTCTATGATTTGGCAGAACCCTCTGACTCCCTATTTGAGGTTTTAAGCGCAGCAGCCCCCTCCAGGGTGGCATTACCCGTCCACGTGGGAGGGGCAAAGCTGACCAAAGCCTTGTGGCAAACTCCCTCTTCCCTTCCCCCATTTCCAAGTGGGTGGGAGAGGAAGTATTACAGTATCTCCCTGCTAAGGGATTTGAATACCTATATACACACCCTGCTCCTAGCTCACTGGTGGTATCGGCAGCCAATGAGTGTGGTAGGCAGGGCCAACCAGTATCAACCCCTAAGAATAAAGAGGTGAAGAGGCTCGATCTCTTTGGCAGAAAAAATTATTCTATGGCCAGCCTCCAGTTAAGAGTGGCCAACCATTAGGCCCTACCTGGCCACTACGATTTTAATATTTGGCAGTCCATGGCCAAGTTCTGACCATGATCCAAAGTGCCTCGAAGTTCAGGGATCTTGCAATCTGAGGATTTGGTTTCAGCTTTTCTTAAAATCCTGTGCTACATGAAGTTATATCTGTTCTGTGTACTCTGTGTCAGGCTGCAAAGTTATACTTCAGCAACTCAGTACAGATACTACTGCATAATGTAAACAGTCACTGTATGACTTTCTGTTTTGCATCACTTTATCCTGACTTACAACCATGTTGTCTTAGTTGAGTCCAGTTTAAAAATGAACTCTAAGATTTTTTTTTAAATTACTTTCTAAGGAAATGAATTTTCTCTAAAAGCTGTTAATTTAACTTTTAAAAATTACACTAACTTTCTGTATGTACGTTGGGTATCTTGTGCATCCGCTGCTCTGCCTGGCTGCATGTGTGTCAGCTGCTAAAAATGCAGCATCAGCATTGTGACCATTCTATACTGTTATCTAAGACCCTTGTCCTGCAATGAGCTGCACATAGACAGACCCCTGAAGAGAGAGAGCGCCACACTGAAGCCACTGGGAATCCAGAGAGGTACAGGAGTCTGCCTGTAAGAACCTTGTTGCAGGGATAGGAGCCTAAATATATCCAGAGAAAACAATACTTTAAATAGAAGCTTTAAATGCTCCCACTTATGCTCTGCTAGAACATATACCATTATAACATACTGAAGTGGTTCTTCAAGAACTATTGTATAGACTTTTTAAACAATATTTTCAGCAAGAGAGACACTTGGACTACACTGAGTCAGTGCGTAGTCTATTTCCATTTGGGATTTCTCTCTCCATAGGGGTGAGAAATGTTGTTTGAGTGGCAGAAATATGTTTGCTTTCATGACAAAACATCTTCACTATTCATTGCATGCCTGTCTTTTAGTTGAGGCCTTCTGGGATATGAGGATGAAGCAAATCATTTTAGCACTTGGCTGCGTTCTTAGCCTCGCTCATGTGAAACTATGCTATATGGCAGTTATGCAGATTGCTTGTAGCAAAGTGTTCTAATAATATTGATCAAATTTATTAGATTACATAGCTCATATTTCCTTTCCTTGAGTTCATGCGACTAAAGAAATAAACAATAAATAATTAAAATGAAATCAAAGTCCATTATCTGAGAAAGCTACACATTCAAGCTGTGACTACTTAAATTTTTGCCATGGGGGAAATAAGAAAATTTAACCTGAAGAAAAATGTTATCACTTTTGCTTACTTTCAGATGTAAAGCAACGCCTTTGTGCTGGGTTTCCCACAGTGTTTATAAAATTGCATCACATAAAGTTGAGTGGTCTCATGCGACGAATGCATTTCACTTTCAAGAATCTAATTTTATCGTGTGTCTAGTGTATGCCGCCTTGGGCACATGGGATTATTTTAGGCATTTCAGATTGTGGAGAAAGGGAAGCTTTTCATTAAAGGAAAGATTGTCAGGATCCAGTAAGTGAAGTTTTGCTTGTCTTGGCAAAATATTTTCTTCTGTTGTCTTCTCATTGTTGGATAATGATGTGTTTCAGAGCCTCTTTATTATTAAAGTTCAGAGCTTCTCTGTTTACACCATGCAGCAGAAATATGGATCTACATTTACATAGCCAAAAAACCATTCTGAGATTTTTAGATCCGTTTTTTAATAAGGCTCTGGCTGCTGTTATTTGTATACTACAGAAATAATACCCATCATGGATCTTTAGGAGATTAAAGGACTGAATTATCCCGTATAAGGGTATGTCTACACTACGAGAATAGTTTGATTTTACTTAAATCGAATATGTGGAATCGATATTACAAAGTCGAACGTGTGTATCCACACTAAGGGCAGTAATTCAACTTTGTAAGTCCACACTAACGGGGCAAGCGTCGACATTGGAAGCGGTGCACTGTGGGCAGCTATCCCACAGTTCCCGCAGTCCCCGCTGCCCATTGGAATTCTGGGTCGAGCCCCCAATGCCTGCTGGGGGAAAAAATGTGTCGAGGGTGGTTTTGGGTAACTGTTGTCATCCAACCGTCACTCCCGCCCTCCCTCCCTGAAAGCGCCGGCGGGAAATCATTTCGCGCGCTTTTCTGGTGAGTGACAGCGCGGACGCCACAGCACTGCGAGCATGGAGCCCGCTGCGACCATTGCTGCAGTTATGGCCGTTGTCAACACCTCGCACCTTATCGTCCACCTTTTCCAGAGACAGATGCTGAGAAATCGGGCGAGGAGGCTACGGCATCGCGGTGAGGACATGAAGTCTGAGAGTGGCACAGACCTGTCACAAAGCACGGGACCCCGCGCTGAGAACATCATGGTGGCAATGGGTCATGTTGATGCTGTGGAATGGCGATTCTGGGCCCGGGAAACAAGCACGGACTGGTGGGACTGCATAGTGCTGCAGGTCTGGGATGAATCACAGTGGCTGCGAAACTTTCGGATGCGGGAGGGAACTTTCCTGGAACTTTGTGAGCTGCTGTCCCCTGCCCTGAAGCGCAAGGACACCCGGATGCGAGCAGCCCTGACTGTCCAGAAGCGAGTGGCCATAGCCCTCTGGAAGCTTGCAACGCCAGACAGCTACCGGTCAGTCGCGAACCTCTTTGGCGTGGGCAAATCTACCGTGGGGGTTGCTGTGATGCAAGTAGCCAACGCAATCGTTGAGCTACTGCTGTCAAAGGTAGTGACCCTTGGAAACGTGCAGGGCATCATAGATAGCTTCGCCGCGATGGGATTCCCAAACTGCGGTGGGGCTATAGATGGAACTCACATCCCTATCCTGGGACCGGACCACTAGGCCAGCCAGTACATTAACCAAAAGGGCTACTTTTCAATGGTGCTGCAAGCACTGGTGGACCATAGGGGACGTTTTACAAACATCAACGTCGGATGGCCGGGCAAGGTTCATGACGCTCGTGTTTTCAGGAACTCTGGTTTGTTTAGACGGCTGCAGGAAGGTATTTACTTCCCGGACCACAAAATAACTCTTGGGGATGTGGAGATGCCTATAGTGATCCTCGGGGACCCAGCCTACCCGCTAATGCCCTGCCTCATGAAGCCCTATACAGGCGCCCTGGACACTGAAAAAGAACTCTTCAACTACCGTCTCAGCAAGTGCAGAATGGTGGTGGAGTGTGCTTTTGGCCGTCTCAAGGGGAGATGGAGAAGCTTACTGACTCGCTGTGATCTCAGCAAAACCAATATCTCCATTGTTATTGCAGCTTGCTGTGTGCTCCACAATCTATGTGAGAGCAAGGGGGAGACCTTTATGGCGGGGTGGGAGGTTGAGGCAAATAGCCTGGCTGCTGATTACGCCCAGCCAGACAGCCGTGCGATTAGAAGAGCCCAGCGGGACGCGCTGTGCATCCGGGAGGCTTTGAAAGCTAGGTTCCTCAGTGAGCAGGGTAACCTGTGACTATTAACTTTGTTTAAAGAGAAGCTGAACCTGCCCCCGTTTCTTTATCCAGTTTATGTTGACTATCCTCTGCAGCTACATACCCCTTTCACCCCATCCCCGCCCTTCCAACACATGTTTAAAAATAAAAAAAATGGAACTTTGTTAATGAACACCGTTTTCTTTATTACGGGTTTCGCGGTAAAGGGTTGAAACTGGGACGCAGACTGTGGTGGGGAGCGGGCGTAGTGATAGAAAGAACGCTTATAAACTCGAGGAATGACAGGCTCCTGCTCCTAGAGCGGTCAGCAGTGGTGGACTGGTTGTTTCAACGGAGCCTGCCACCCCTCCTTTTCGGGACTCTGTGTGTGGGGGCTATGTGACTTTGTGGTGGGGGAGGACGCTGCTGCGTGGCTCTGTCATCCAGGATAAGGACCGCTGCATAAGATCTCTAACCGCCCTCCCCCGCCACAAACTCACATAGCCCCCCCGCCCCCCAGAACATGAAAACCACCTCCCAGACTGACCAGGGTGCCTAGTGATTGCAATGTGTGTGTGACCTGCTGCTGAACATGCCCCCCTGTCTGTACCCTGGTAAAGGTGACTGTCCTGTCCAATTACCAACCCCTTTCCCCCCCTTCAAACACACTGTCCTCTAAAAGAACATGATGAAAACAGTAATTAACAGAAATGTATTTTTTATTAGCAACTAAACAGTTAGGGGATGAAACTGGGCCTGGGGCTTGGGTGAGGCGGGAAGGAAATGACTTATCAAATTTTGGGGAATGAGAGCCTTCTGTTACTTGAGCAGTCTGCAGGGGTGGAGTGACAGGTTTCACGGCCCCTGCCGCCCCTCTTTCTTGGGACTTTGGGTGAGGGGGGTATGGGACTTTGTGGCGGGGGAGGGCGCTTAGAGAGAGACTGCAGCGGGGCTCTGTCCTCCTGCCTCTGGTCCTGCAGAACATCCACAAGGCGCCGGAGCATGTCCGTTTGCTCCCTCATTAGTCCAAGCAGCGTTTGAGTCGCCTGCTGGTCTTCCTGACGCCACCTCTCCTCCCGTTCAATGTGTGATCGATGGATTTGCGACATGTTCTCCCTCCACTGGGTCTGCTGGGCCGCTTCGGCTCGGGAGCAGCCCATAAGTTCTGAGAACATGTCGTCCCGTGTCCTTTTCTTTCTCCGCCTAATCTGCGCCAGCCTCTGGGAGGGGGATGCCAGGGTAGGTCGGGAGACAGTTGCAGCTGTGGGATGGGAAAAAGGGAGTGAATTCCTCACAAAGATAATTTTTTGTGAACAATGAACATAGTCTTTCTCTGTGAACAAGACCATGCACAGCACCTATCACATGCGCACTCAGGACAAGGTCGAATTTTCGGCCTTCACATTCAGTGCCTGGGGTCTTGCAGTGGAGATCAGACAAGCGGGGCAGGACAGCGGAATTCGGGTAGCAGGCTGACATGGTAAGTCGTAGACTTTTGGCTGCTTAAAACTTAAATTATAGCAGTGCCCTCCTTTCACGTTCAAAGCAATGCTCCTAGCGTTGGCCAGTTCCTGCTGCCGGCAATCCAGCAAGCATGAACTCTGCCCCGTCCCACCCCCTCGCGGCTGTCCCCGGGAAAGATCCCTGTATGCTGCCCCTCTCCCGCCTCCACCGCGTGGCTGTAAACCGCCGGTTATAGTTCTGTAAAGGAACAGGCAAGCAGTCCCAACAGTAACATTCCCCTAATTCAAAGCAGGTCACCATGAGCGACATCACTCTGCTGAGGATTTCTGGGACAGAGAAAGACCGCATGCTGCGTGAAAGCCAGCAAAAACCAGGGCCATATGCCGCCATGCTCTGCAAGACAATGATCCCAGAGTACTTGATGATAGCCTGGCGTGGAAAAGTTTCCTACCACGGAGAACACAATAAGGCCGCTCTCCCCAGGAACCTCATGCAAAGGCTTTCCAATTACCTCCAGGAGAGCTTCGTGGAGATGTCCCATGAGGATTTCAGCTCTATCCCCGGACATATAGACCTTCTTTTCCAGTAGCTGCACTGGCAAGGACTAAAAAGTAGAGCGCCTAGGGCAAACTAATCATGATAAACCGGACATTGTTAGATTCTTTTGCAGTAGTTGCACTGCCAAGGACTAAAACGTGAAGCGCCTAGGGCAAACTAATCATGAAAAACCCATTGTTAATATTATTAATATTCCTGTTCTGTTCAAAATAATTTTTTACATGTTTTAAACACTTACCGACTGATCCTTCCCCTGATTCTGGGTCCGGGTTAACGCCTGGGGACGGTTGGTAGGGGATCTCTGTGAGGGTGATGAAGAGATCCTGGCTGTCGGGGAAATCAGCGTTGTAAGCGCTGTCAACTGCCTCGTCCTCCTCATCTCCTTCCTCATCTTCCCCGTCCGCTAACATCTCCGAGGAACCGGCCGTCGACAATATCCCATCCTCAGAGTCCACGGTCAGTGGTGGGGTAGTGGTGGCGGCCGCACCTAGAATGGAATGCAGTGCCTTGTAGAAACGGCATGTCTGGGGCTGGGATCCGGAGCGTCCGTTTGACTCTGGTCTTCTGGTACCCTTGTCTCAGCTCCTTGATTTTCACGCGGCACTGCGTTGCATCCCTGCTGTATCCTCTCTCTGTCATGGCTTTTGAGATCTTTTCGTAGATCTTTGCGTTCCGTCTTTTCGAGCGCAGCTCCGAAAGCACGGACTGATCGCCCCACACAGCGATCAGATCCAAGACTTCCCGATCAGTCCATGCTGGGGCCCTCTTTCTATTCTGGGATTGCATGGCCACCTCTGCTGGAGAGCTCTGCATCGTTGCCAGTGCTGCTGAGCTCGCCACGATGTCCAAACAGGAAATGAGATTCAAACTGCCCAGATAGGAAAAGGAATTCAAATTTTCCCGGGGCTTTTCCTGTGTGGCTGGTCAGAGCATCCGAGCTCGGACTGCTGTCCAGAGCGTCAACAGAGTGGTGCACTGTGGGATAGCTCCCGGAGCTATTAGCATCGATTTCCATCCACACCTACCCTAATTCGACATGGCCATGTCGAATTTAGCGCTACTCCCCTCGTTGGGGAGGAGTACAGAAATCGCATTTAAGAGACCTCAATGTCGAACTAAATAGCTTCATTGTGTGGACGGGTGCAGGGTTAATTCGATTTAACGCTGCTAAAGTCGACATAACCTAGTGGAGACCAGGCCTTAGAGACAGAAGAGGGCTGTTTGAGTAGCAGTGTCAGGAGGCAAAATGCCTCCTTTGTGCTTGGTGAAGGATAGTGACCAGCTCGAGTTGCTAGACTAATGATGATGATGGGTGTAGCCAGTGCTTTTCCAGAACTCTCCTGGCATCACTTACCGGTACACATGCCACGCTCAGACATGAACCCCCTTCATGGATTTTAAGGTCTGAAGGCAACATTATAATCACCTAGCCTGATCTTCATAACACAGGCCAGAAATTTTCATTCAGTGATTCTTGCACCAAGTCCATAACTTCTCGTTGAGCTAGAATATCTCTTTTTAAAAATAATATCCAGGATGAAATTTTGGCCCTCTTGAAGTAAAGGGAAAAACTCCTGTTGACTTCAATAGGGACCAGGGTTTTCACCCTGAAAGCAGTGAGTAGGTTTTGCAATCTCCAGCACCTGTAATCAGAATATGCAAATTATAGCTGCCTTTTGTGTTCATGCACTAAGTGGAAAGGGGTAGCACTCTTTCTTGCACCCTCTTCTCCTTCTCTACAGGGGCAGGCATATTTTGTCCCAATAAACTGACTGCATATCAGATACCTGGATAAAAATGCTCATGTCTCTATTTTGTATATGTATAGAAGAAATTTTATTTACCAGTAATGAAGTCTAGAATGGCCACTCATTATGTATCACAGCCTGGGGGAGAATGGGAAGAGCTAACTATCAAATTATATGAAAACTAAGTTTCTGCTTTTTGGTATGTCATTTTCCCCATTAAAATTGCATGAGAAAGTGTAGAGGCTCACCTTGCGTTATTTGTAAATGGATGGATTCTTACAGTGTGTGCTTCTTACTTTGATTGCGGTATTCAAATAACTTTTTTGAAATACCAATATGTACTGCAAGATCACCTATCTCTAACAGACAGCAGAAAAGTACACATTTTACTTTAGGATATCAGATAGCTTATTCATATATAAACAAATTAGCTTACATAGTAAGTATTCTTTTACTGTTCAGCATTGCAGAAAAAAGCCTGACATCAGATTTGATTTTTGTTTAACAAAAATTGCTTTGATTGTAAATATTTATTCATTTGCCATTCTTATTTCTATGTTTTTTTAAAAATAATTATCACTTAGTTGTGACCAAAAAAAGCGCATGATATTTAACTAAAGGTTTTATATACATGCTCATAAAATTGTAAGGCATGTGCTTGATAATGCATTTAAACATAGATGTACACAATATACTGAACTCTTGTGGTTTATTTGGTAACCCATTTGCAATTTTAAGTTTTTTAAATACACAGAATACGTAAAGTCTGCACAATTTTGTGTCCGTGCTTAAGCTTCCATTTTATTTTTCTTTGTCAGCTCAATTTCCACCCAAAAAACACTCCACCCCCATGCACTCACACCCACACATAAGCCTCCCTTCCAAACAGTTAGATGTACTTACACTAGGGTCATCTACTTGATCAGTCAGACAAGATTAACTAAGCTATACAGTTCTTCTAGCTTGCTTCAGTCTCCACTCAGCTGTGTGATTGATGCGGATAAACCTCATCCTGCTTTGTTTTCCTTAAATAAAGAACGTACTAAGCTTCAACCTACCCATCTATACAATGTTTAGGTTTTGTTACAGGACTGGTTGACCGGAGCGGAGAGGAGAGGAGAAGAAAGGGATGGCAATTTGACTATTTTAGTGAGGATGCTAAAAATAGAAATACCCCAGATTCTGTGAAAGATGCTACCATTCGTTACAGTAGTTTTGTGAAAGGAACCCTTTCACCTGTATTATTTTCTTCATAAAGGGGAGTATTCCTGCCTAATGCTGATATTAACATTTTTGCTAAGCTATTGGCAGACATATTAAAAACAGTTCTGCCTGAATGAACCAGACAGCTTTTTTGTAAAATGTGCAAACATTACACTGAAAATAAGGTCTCCTTAAATTACTCCTGGGGGAATTCTATGCCAGCACATTAAAAATACTGTGTACAATATTTTAAATTTCTGCAAAATTCTTCATATTTTATTTGTTAAAATAACACCGTATAATCATTCCAGTTTCAATTATTTTGGTAATTTATTTCAAAATACCCATCAACAAGTACGTCAATAATACATACAAAAACAAAAAAGATTCTTCTAGGAGTAGAGAGTTAAAGAAGCCGCTACAACAACCCAGTTCCAGTTGGGGGGAGCTGGATGGGGTTGCCCCCAGAGCCCAGACACCTGCACTCCCCTCCTCACAGAGCCCAGCTGTGGGGCACCCCCCTCCCCAGAGCCCAGCCACGGGGCACCCCCTGACCCAAACACCTGCAGCCCCAGATGCTTTACTCCCTCCAGCTTCTTTACTGTCCCGCCGGTGGTGCAACCCTGCCCTTCCTCGCCTTTTGCCAGAGCTGGATCTCCAGGGCACACTCCTGTCCCCGGGAGAATGAGAATCAAGCCGGGCAGCCAGAGCATGCAGAGCCTCCATCCTTGCCAGGCTGGGCGCTCCCCTCACTGAGAGCCAGCGGCTCCTACTGGCTGCCAGCAGCTCTGCAGCCCCAATTTGGCGGGGGGCGTGGAATTCTGTACAAATTCTGCATTGCGCAGTGGCACAGAATTCCCCCAGGCGTATTAAATGTAGGAGTCTCTTGCTGCAGCAGTGTCTTTTGACACTATCTTCATATGCCAAATGTTAAAAATGTTTCAGTTCTGAGGGATCTTTTCCTGACTCTCAGTCCAGAGCTGCACTGATTGACTCATTGGACTGGATATTTTTCCAGCACCTTGAAACCAGAGTTTCCATCATCTGTGTTCTCTCTACTGAATCATTTGCAGTGAGCTTTTACAGCCTCAGTTCAGCAAGTATGTGCTTAGGTGCATTCCTGTTCAGCAAAATACTTAAGCATGTGCTTTAGTCACGTGCTTAAAGCTAAGCATGTGTTTAAATACTTTGCTGAAGTGTTGTGTGTAGCCTCTGTCATAGAAAAATAAATGGTAATTGACAGGTAAATGTACATTCATGTATGATTAAGAATAAATATAAACTTTTATTAAATTTTTATATAATGGAAATACAAAGGAGGAAAAAGAGACATATATATGCTTTATAGTTGGTATGTATATGAGTATAATACACATGCCTCTTTTGATATTGAGTCAGCTGGTATCTGTAGTAAGATTTACATCACCAAATATTGCAAAACAAGTCACAGCCCACAAAACACTCATATCTTGATCCCAGTAGTTGTGAAAATGTGCTGTGAGATACTAAAAGAATTCCCTCCAAGTAAATATTGAAAACTGGATATAGTCCGTAGTTATGGCATTGAAATTTGAAAGGGAAAGGATACAATTTATATGCTTGAAGAATAATGGATTGGAGGGTTTCATGGATATATGGGAATCCAGTTAATGATTTCTTGAACTACGTTGGATTATGTCAATATGAATTGCATAATTATAAGTTTGTGTTGTAGTTTATAGTCACACAGCTTATTCAAATATATAAAAGCTGTGTGATGATAACTTAAATTTGTTAGTAGGACTAATATTTAATTGGGATGAATTCTTCCAGTGCCTCAGAATGACTTTCACAGAAACTCTAATGATGATGTATGAAGGTTTTTGTGTGTGCTTGCTTTTCTACAATCCTCGATGATGTAAATATTACTTGCCTACAACCCTTGTATTAAGAGAACATTAAAGTTGCAAAGTCCAGTGCTCAAAGTTAAGAAATGCCAGAATTAAGAATGTCTGTGCAAACTTCATTTGGCCCCCTCATGCATATGTATTATGATAGTCTCTAATCACATGATTACATACTCTTTTTTTCCATGTCTTTGGTCAGATGTGTTTTCCATAATACATAATTACAATGTCAGAGGCTTTTTCTTGTACAGTGTGCCAAACAATGTTCACCCATTTCCACTTCAGGTGGAATCATGAGATATTTTTTTATTCAGGCTTTAATTTCCCTTTTCCACTGAAAAATAGTTTGGAATCTTCTTCATGTCCCTAAAGTAAGTACTTTTGCTGCTGTATTTCCTGTGATGGGCAAACTCATTATTACGACAGCCCCTATGAAGGAATGGCTACATCCTTCAGGAGCAAATAACCTTTTTTCCCCGTTGTCTCTGCCCTATGTAGTCTTTGACATTGGTGCTGCTGAAAATTATATCACATCTCTTTTCTTGTGCTTATTTTGAGATCATTATCTTACAATCAAGACAAAAAGCACTGCCACCATTCTTCCTGTGCATGAAATCCTATATTACAATTCATTTAAAAAAAAAAATCCAAGCCAGAATGGTAATACTTCTTGCAGAGAAAATTAACAAGTAGATGATGCTATGGAAATCACTTCATTACACCCAAAATCATGGATAGATTCATACCAGTATTTCATAGTTGTGCAGAAAATGATGAAGTGCTGATTCATAGTCATCACCAGTAAACAACTCAGGAACAACATATTGAAATGTTCAATGGGGTGTGCTTAAGAACTGGAGTTTTGAAAGCTGAAGAAAAATTATTCTTTAGGAGCAATTTTAAGTCTGAGCCTCTTGTTCACAATTGAATGCTATTAAGATTGTATTTCTATAGACTTGTAGGGAGACTTATATGTTACGCTCTGTGTTTTTAAAGCTGTGGCATGTGAATAGAAATGTGCTTTCCTTTATTAAATCTAGCTGTGAAATAAGATTTTTTGTTTGTTTGACTTTGGGACCATTTAACATGTTCATTATTTGATCGCCACTGAACGAGAGTGCCATTTGGAGTTTGTATGTGGGAGGGAAACAGAAAATGAACTTTTTGTATGAGTGTCAGGGCCAGGCTTTGGGCAGCTGGCTTGCCCTAGTCAGCTGCTAAGTTGTGATCTGAAGACGAACAGCGGAGTCAGGAGGGAGCTGGATCAGAATGCCAGGAAGTCAGGGTTGGGCACCAAGTTATAGGCAGCAGGCAGATAGCAGGGTTGGAGTCGAGCCAGGTCAGGATACCAGGAAGTCGGGCACCAAGTTATAGACAGAAATTGAATAGCAAAGTCGAGGACAAACCAGGATCAGAAACCAGTCTGAGGTCTGTCGCAAACAGGGTCTGGAGAAGAAGCAGGCAGTCTATGGTGTTGCTCAGACTGTTCCTCAGATGGCTTCCTGGTTTAAATACTGGTATCAGCCAATCAGTGGACTGTGAGGGAGCACCACTCAGGCCTTGCTGGGTGGTACTTTTTGCCCAGCCTAGCTTCACAGGGTCCTCCTGGGGGACCTCAGGCTATGCCTCAAGTGACAATGCAGAGATATCAGCAGCCCAGAACCTCTATAGTTCCAGATTCTAATCCTGCAGGTTCTTACATCGAGGTTCATGCATTAAGATGCAGAAGTTGCAGGTTTGATCCCCACTTCCCAGGACCCACCCAGGGGTGTCAGTGTTACACATTAAATAATCGATTGCTCACTTCCTTGCCCAGGGAGCCCATTATGTTTACTTCTCCAATGTGTCTAAGCCTCACTGCTGTAAATTTAAAACCTCATGTGCTTTCCAGACCTAGGGTTCTTCCATGCAACAATACTTTCACCCATATACCAGGCTGACTTTTCACTTAGAATACATTTCATCTCCAACCAATACTTATAGTAAAATGGTGCTTAATTTACCATATTTGAGATAAAACAAAACAAAAACCCTAATGTCTTATGCAGCCCACGCTGAATATATTGTTTTTTCATTTTCAAAGAACTGTACACGCACAAACTAACTAATCTTCCCATTGCCTCTTTAAGGTAGGTAGACAAATATATCCCCGTCTGTGAAATGGTGATAATAGTGCAGAGAGATTGCTGCCTTCAAAGTACACATTACCATGATATTGTTGTTTGACCTTGACCTTGCACAGAAACATGATGTCCTGAATTCCACCCATGGCACATATAAGAGAACAGGAGATTTCCTTCTTGTGTGAGCAAAATTTGGACATTTGTTCATAAACGTGTAAATCATGCCTCTCCCAAGAAGATTTAGGACCTTACCTTTTTCAGTGGACAGTATATTTTTTTGCAGTGTTTGTTTCCAAGAAGTCATCTGTCCTCCTGCAATCACATTGCCAAGTTAACTCTGTGCGTGTAAGAGAGAGCCCAGTTAATTTTCTGTATGGAAAGGGATTTATTATGAAGCCCATGTTGCCCTTCATGATAAAGGTTTTATAAAACCAGTACTTAGTGATGTGACAGCACAAAGTGACAGAATTTATTTGTTGTCTGGATAAACTGCCCACAACTAGCAAAGAAAGACATAGCAGTACTGCCTGGCTGTTCTCTACAGAAGTAATGGAAGTCATTCAGCTTTTGTGATCACCAAGTCCTGTCGTTGAAAGCACCAGAACAACAGGAGGGTGTGGAGCTATGTCCAATATGCTAAACTAGGCAGTATTTCCATTATGTGAAATAACACATATTATAATGCAACTATTCTAGGCTGATTTCCATAAAACTGTATTATGATGGCACCTGCCATCTCACTGCTGAACTGATCGCTATGCTCAGCATTTGTCCCTAGGGAAAGATACAGCACTTTACGATTGCATAAACAAGATCTTTGCAGGAGGAATATGTTGACATTTGAAGGTCAAACATGCTACAACACTTCTCCCCTTAATTCTCCTCTCCCTTCCTCCTCCCCCGCCCATTTTAGGCACAAAACCAATTCTATTTGTTGTTTTGGGTTTTTAAATAACTGTTAGTAAAAGCTTTCCCATGAAGAAGTAGTGTAAAATAAAACTTCTGTGTATCAGGATTCATTTTGTATTCAACATAGCTTTTTAAAAAAAATGTCTTACTCCCAGTAAATTTATAGAATGAATAATATAAATTAAAAATTATATATGTCCTGGATTCCCTGTGGTGTTGCTCTGCACTTGCCTGAGGCTCAGGGGTGACGCCAGCCTCTACCCAGTGGCGGGCTGAGGTGGGCCTTAGTCCGTCGTTGTCGTTCTCCCCCCCCCCCCCCATGAGTCCCTGCATGTGTCCTGCTTTTGCCTTTTGAAAAGATGGTCACCCTATAGCAGCTTCATGTAATATAGAAGTTCAGGTCTTTGAATCACTGTAAATACAAGCTTTCATATGAAATAGATATTCTAAAAAAAAGTATTGGCTTTATTTTTTCTTGTAAATATTGGTCTTGTGACAAAGAAAAGAGAACTTTAACTCACGTGCTTTTTCATTTTCACTGTAAGCAAAAATTTTCTGAACCATGATTTTTTCCAATGAAATTTTTCATCAAAAATTAAAATAAGCCCTGCAAAGAATTTTGACAGATATTTTAATCTTCTCCCGACATCTGCCGTTTTTTCAACCAGCAACAGAGCAGGCTGCAATTATTATAATAAAAAAAAAGTACAAAACTTTTTTTTTTTTTTTTAAAGCTTAAACCCCTCAACTGTCGCTATATAACTCTTAGGCTGAAGTGTACATCAGATTAGTGTTATCACCTGTTCATCCCTTTGGGTTAATGACAATGGAACGTTCTTACCTACATTAGTTACAGACAGAAGAAAAATTTTATTTTACAATATTCATTTGAAAAAATTAGTTACGTTGTTGATGGCAAATTGGTTGTTGGGTGCTAGTTCTTTTTAAGTTTGCACATTTATGCTGTACACGACAATACCAACTAATCTACGTTGTAAAAATTAATATCTTCATAACTTGGAGATTTTTTTCTATTCAGATCAAACATAAAACTAATCTTTCCACATGTGTTAATGAATGTGAGATTGGTATCACATTTACATTTCAGTTTTATTTTGCTATAGAGTTAAATGGAACTGACTTAAAATTCTTGGACTTGTTTACAGACCTCCAAGCTTATTTATAATAAATAATGGTTTAAACTTCTTAGTTGGGAGGAAAACAAAACCCCTATGATTTAGAAGTCTTTTCTAATGACTAATTAAGGGACAAAATTATGGTATAAATCAGTGATACTCTGAACTCAGTGGTCCAGGAGCCAAATTAGCAATCGGCATTACCCAAAAGAACCACAGTAGTGAGAATTCATTGTTTCATTTACTATTTATATATATAATTGTTTCATTTTCTCTCTCTCTCTCTCTCTCTCTCTCTCTCTCTCAAAATAGTAAATGAAACAATATATATATATTCTCACAGCAAAATGACTGATCAACTACAAATGGTTAATAACCTAGTAAAAGCATCCTGATTGGTTAATAACTAAATCACACAGTGTTTTAATATCATGTGCTGCAAAGAGTAGCAGGAGACATATTAAAGAGCCACTTGCGGTTTGCGAGCCTCAGTCTGAATATCACTGGTATAAAGTAAAATTTGCTCAAGGAAAATAGGTGGACCTAGAAGATTTAAAGCTAAGGTTAATGTGAACTATTTTAATTTTGATTAAGACCTTAAAATATGCAAAAACAGAAACAAATTGTCTGCTTAATCTGCTCAAGTTTTATGGTTTACTTTGCTCAAGTATTTTTTCAATGTGCGTCTGATCTTATTTTTTTATTTATTTTTCACTGAATTATGTCTACAGGTCTGGGCTTCTAGGTCTAGTCCTTTACTCATTGTGGAACTCCTGAGTTGACAGTACAAAAATAGTTCCTGGGTGGGTGGGTGGTTAGATTTATACATATAGATATATACACACACACAGACACATGGCAGCAAAAATTATGTGGTAATGGTTGAGGAGGAAGATTTCTGGGGACCGTTTCCTTCTTACACTAATATCTTGCATGATATAGTAGTTCCTGTAGGGTCTAACATTAAATTAGTTCTTGCTGTGCAAAATATTTAAATCTACCCTAATTGTGATTAGATCATTGTATTTAGGTCAAAGGAAAATTGAGTCATACCAATTTATTAAGAGTTTATCTGGGCAAATTAATCTGACCTCTGCAATAATGACCGTTTTTTTGGGACGAGGGGCAGTTTCTATGCAGAAGGTAGAAAAATAGGTCAAGTCAAATATATGAACAGCGCATACTTTTTCTCTCTTGTCTGATCTTGCATGCTTTGCAGGAAATATTTTTTTCTTTCACTTTAATGGTTCAGTATTTTTTTTTTAAATAGTTTTTGCATATATTTTCTCTTTATAATGAAATGGAGTCTTCAAGCTACCACTTACAGTGACTTTTTATACTATAGAAGAACACAAATTCCCTACCTTCCAAAATACCTGCCATAGGATCTCTACCTCAGTTTCATATGTCCCATAACCACAAGCCAGTGATGGGGTTCTCAGTACTGATTTCAGGTACCCCTGCAAGTTCGCTTTTGCAGTAAGTTCACCTAGTTGTAGTTAATATGCAAAAGGTAGTGTTTTAAAGGAAATGCTTTATTTTCCTGTTTTAAATTTGGGAAGATTAGGGCAAATCTAAAAAGCATGTGTGATGCGTTGTCACCCCTGGGGTGCAGCCTCAGAGCTGTGGGAACCACGGCGCCCCTCTCCGACACACAGCTGGGTTGGGGACACAGCCACAGGCCCTGTTATCACCCAATGCTCACACAAACTAGGCTACTTGAGTTCAACAGCAGACACCAGCCAGTTTCCCAGGTCCCCAGGCATGCACCCCCCTTGGGAGTATAAACCGAAAATTATACTGTCTTGCACTGCACAGGGATCTGATATTAATATGTTCGCCCCTTCCTCAATGTGGAGAGGAATATGCACCATACGCTTGTGTTAAACCAAGCTGAGATTTTTACCAGACACTTTCAAAGTCACACTGGGTTAGATTAACACATAAACAAGTTTATTAACTACAAAAAGATCGATTTTAAATGATTATAAGTGATAGCAAACAGATCAAAGCAGATTACCTAGTAAATAAATAAAATCGCAAACTAAGCCTAAAATACTAGAAAGATAGGATATGAATTAGCAAATTCTCACCCTGGCAGATGATACAAGCAGGCTTGCAGTTTCTTAAGGGCCAAGCTGCATTTGCTTTGAGGTTTGGGATCCCCATCCCAGTTCCCAGTCCTTTTTTTCAGGGCTTCTCTCAGATGATGTCACTCCCTGCCATAGCTTTAGCATATGGTGGGAACCCTTTGTTCTAAACTCAGTTCCCAGCCCAGTTTGTGGAAAAATACAGGTACCCAAAATGGAGTCCAGAGTCATGTGGACTGGTCACATACCCTTGCAGAGTCATAGCAGCCATTACTTTCAAGCTGGCCGAAATGTCCACAGGGAGGCTCACCAGGTGGGGGATAAGCTTCTCTTAAGGCCTATTGTTTTCCCTAATGGCCCAGTACCCTGAGTGGGCCCTTCACAACCAGCTATTTAGACTGGAAGCATCTTGCCTAGTGGGTGTCAGCAAGGTGTGACTACATGTGAAATAGATACATAGTCACTATTCATAACTTCAGATACAAAAATGATACATGCATAAAAATAGGATAATGATATTCAGCAAATCAGAACTTTTCCAATGACACCTGACATGAATCATCTTATACAAAATGCATTATAATCATATCATAAATAATACCACTATGAAGAATATGGGGTCCAGTGTCACAGCATGTTTCCTGTCTTTTAAATGATTTATATACACAGGCAAACCTTTATACATCAGTCGAATTAAGGATGTCACTTAAGCAAATGAACTTAATTATGCTTGCCACTCACTTATTAACTCTTAATTACCAGTTTGTCACAATCTTCATGTTCTGCTCTTACTGAAATCAGTTAGAGTTTTGTTACTGATTTCATCTGAAACAGGAGCAGGTCTTTGACAGGGGGTTTAGAAAAATCACCCTTAAAAGGTGACCAACAAGTGGCCATGCAGTGCCATTGTCTGTCTGAATTAGGTTGAGATTTGTAAGATTGTGGAGATTTGTAAAATTGAGTATTTCAATGCAGGTATTCTATGGAAGCCTGGATTTTGTGCTTTCACAAGCTCAAGTGACATATGTATATGAAGTATCATTTTCTTTTAGTAATACAGTATCTTTTATGTGGAAATTTGTATATAAAAATGCCTACTCGGCTCATAGCGCCATACACAATTCAAAGCGAATACAGTCTTTGGCTGTTACTCTTAGATAACCATTTTGTTCCGTAGCTTACATCGATTTGGGGCTTCTACAATGTAACAGATGGAGTGAGTTGCATATAGATGGGGAGACTTGTGTGAGGTCACTGATTCCAGCGGGGCAGCAGAACAGCAATATCTTAGAGATTTGGAAAGAACCAACACTTGCTAGGTGGCAGCAAAATTACTACACCCTGCCTCGCTGGAACACGCACTGTTGTATGGGAAGGGAAGATGAATGAATATGCTGGTATTATGGTGACGCAGTTTATTAGGGGTCCTTGTCAGTTGGTTAATGGTAGCTAGTTAGCTGTCTGGAATGCTGGGTTTGACATTCCAGAGGTTTACACTGTAATATGTACCTTCAAATGCTTGTTCTAAAATCTTCATTCTTGACCCTCCTTCTTTCAATTAATTCATTACCATGTCGCTTCTAATATTGTCTGCTTCACCGGGGTATGTATAATTCCATTAAACTTAGTTTTATTCTGCGTCTTTATACTACACAAACTATCTTTGCCAATCTAGCTGCGAATTGGTTATCTTTCTTCTTTTTGTGATGGAGCAAACTCATTGCCATTTGTTTCAACTGCACAGTAGAGCATGCCCCATGCAGGACTCTCCAGTGGCTGGGTATGCTGTGGCACTGTAACTGAAAGAAGGGAGATTTTCTTGTAGTCTCAGTGCTGGCACTCAGGCAGCATGGAGAAGGAGGAAACAACCCTGGCTGGAATGCAGAGAGGTGAGGAGTGCAGGGAGAAAGGATGGAGGCAGGAACTTGGGGACAAGATCGGGGGGGAGGGGGAAAAGGTTTGGTTTAGTGCAGGGGTTGGCAACGTTCGGCACGCGGCTTGCCAGGGTAAGCACCCTAGCGGGCCGGGCCAGTTTATTTACCTGCTGACGCGGCAGGTTCGGCCG
>NW_020664384.1:1871695-1885538 GCF_002925995.2 Terrapene triunguis
CGGCCGAACCTGCCGCGTCAGCAGGTAAATAAACTGGCCCGGCCCGCCAGGGTGCTTACCCTGGCGAGCCGCGTGCCAAACGTTGCCGACCCCTGGTTTAGTGTGATATCAGCACACAGGAACGCTGTGGCAGTGGTAGGGTTAGTAACCAATTTTCCAGGGTGACATTCAACTACTTTAATAGCTAGATGCTCGTTTCTTTTTCTGCAGTCTCCTGACTCATTCATCAAACAGGGTGAATGAGAGGGTGCCTGTTGCCTGTAGGACCCCTGCCTCATTTGTTGCTGAAGTTGGAAGATGTGTAGTGAATGAGATGGGGGACTGCAGAAAGAAAAACCTTAGTTCTGACATTTCCTAATTCTGGAGTGGTTGACTTTGCAACCAGATTTGGGTTGTTTTGCCATGTATCATGTTTGAGAGGCCGCACCTTGATTTGTGGTGCAGCATTTTTGGACCACTACAAGAAAACATGATTATCACAACAGTTATGACCTGGAGAGTCCAAACTAAATGGAAGGTTTTCAAATAACCTTGCTCTGATGACCTGGAACATGAGGTTGGGGTAATGAACATTGTTAATAAGTGAGAGGGAGAAAGGAGGGCATTTCACCGCAGGGTCAGATATAAGATGCCGTTTTTCTTTAAAGAAGGGAAGAAAAAAAAAAAAACCCTAGAAAAGCAAATGTATTTAAAGCCTATATGAACCACCGTTAGATGCTGCAGTACTTTAAAATGATTTTTAACTGATGCATCTGTAAAAGTGCCAGAACTTGTAATGAAGCATATTTAAATAGTTTTGCATCTTAACAAATGCATTCTCTATTTGCATGGTGTGTAAAATCTGAATGACACTTGCATTCTATCTGAAAAAGAGAGAACAGACGTTTTCATTATCAAATGCAATCAAGCAGAAAAGTATCAAAGTGAGCAGAAATTCCCATTTACAGCTATGATTGAAGCATTACCTGGAGGGAAAAAAGGGCCAAGGAGAATAGCCCAGTTTTATACAGTTACGTAACAGGATATTTTATGACTAGAAAGGATTGTTGGACACTTTTTGGCAGCATCCCTTGAGTACACGAGACTTAAGGCTCAGTTGCACCCGTTTTAGACTAACTGAGCTATTGGCTGCTGCCTACCTCTTCATTAGGTTTTGTTTATCTTTTCTGTCTTAAGTACACATTATACACTTTCTATAGTTCATTATTTCATTGAGGCAGATGTTGCCCCCTTGATTATGCATTAAAACTTACAAAATTCTGGAGACAAAGGCCTAAAAATAAAAATGTGGTATCAGGTATTGGGGCTTCTCAAAAAGATGAATGATCATTATTTATATACGGTAGAACACAGAGCCCTGGGTCAAAATTGGGGTTGTGTTGTGCTAGACTCTCTACTGACAGAGAGACAGACATAATCCCTGCCCCAAAGAGTTTATAATCTATTTCCTTTTATTTCCCGAGGGTGTAACTCACCTGATTTCTTGTGTGTCCCATGCACAGGACAAGCTGTCCTCATGCATCTTGTGCCATCATAGGATGCATGGAAAATGGTACTGTTTAATGTCTATGATTTGCAAAATTATGTTGGAGGAATTTAGTGATTAAGAATGACAGTACAATTAGAGTCAGCATTTAAGGTAAATCAATTTTATATCCAATCAAGATAAATTTGTTAATTGAAGCCTATAATTTTCTGTACTCTGACACTGTAGATCAACCGTGCTTCTTGTGTAACTTTTTTGACTTTAGGGGAGTTACACTAAGGGTGAATCTGGTCATATGTCAATGTTAAAAAATCTCATTCTTCTTGGATTTTTATTTAAATATAACTTTATAAAAATGTCCTTTATCTCTTCAGACTTTTACTGTAGCAGGGGCAGGGAGTATGTCTCAATCCCTTTTTGTAAAGCACTGTGTAAACTTCTGTCCTTTCCTGAGGCCAGGGCATTTCTCCCTACCCAGCATTGCCCTGAGTTAGTGGTCCAACAGCTCTTTTTTGTAGTGCAGCTTTCAGGAATCTAAAGTGCAGTGAACAGCGTAGTATTCAGCCTCAGAAGATGTAACCCATAGCTTCATTTAGATGGTAGTATACTGCATACTACTAATTCAGCCATTGATAAATAGGTGGAACATAGCTCTAAAGTGTTCCAACCTGCATCATCTTCAGTGCTTTAAACTAACAATCCCTCTGTGGGTTAGGGATGTGATTAGTGAAAATCACACCTCTGTAGTCCAGTTCTTTGCCTCTCAGTTGTAGAAGTGCCATTGTTGCCTTGCTTGATTTGACCAATGATGAGTCTTAAGAAAAAGACAAATTGATTATCAATTACACAAATGGAAAATGACTGCCTAGGAAGAAGTTCTGCAGAGAAGGATCTGGGGGTTATAGTGGATCACAAACGAAATATGCATCAACAATGTTAAACTGTTGCAAAAAAAGTGGACACCATTCTGAGATGTATTAGAAGGAGTGTTGTAAGCAAGACACAAGAAGAAATTCTTCCGCTCTACTCAGCACTGATAAGGCTTCCACTGAAATATTGTGTCCAATTCTGGAAGGATGTGAACAAATTGGAAAATGTCCAGAGGAGAGTAAGATAAATGCTTTAAGGTCTAAAAAATTAGGAGAGATTGGAAAAAATGGGTTTGTTTCGTTTGGAGATAAGACTGGGGGGAGAGGGGGACGTGATGATAGTGTTCAAGCATGTAAAAGTTGTTATAAAGAGGAGAGGGTGATAAATTGTCCACTGAGGACTGGATAGAAAGTAATGAATAGGTCAGACAAACACCTGTTAGGGATGGTCAAAATAATCATTGGTCCTGCCGTTGTGCAGGTGACTGGACTAGATGACGCATCGAGGTCCCTTGCAGTCCTACATTTCTATGATTCTATGATTCAATTCCCTGCTCCCTTATAAGTCACTGGCCAGAGAGACTGTTGCCTCTACCTCACTTCGACACCATCTGATACCTTCCAGGAGCAGAGGCTGAGTGTGCTGCACAGCAGCTACAAATGTTTGTGTCTTATAGGTTCCATGAGGGCATGGAGCTCACAAACTCATTTTGAATGCAGAATAATAATATATCCCTGTGGGTTTTCTGTTATTGTTGTGAGTAAATTGCAAGCATTATCGTGTGGCACACTGGGGTGATAAAATCCATTCTCCCCCAGAAATTTGCTGACCTTGGCTTTTAATGACTTAAAATCACTAGCATCGAATACAGGAGAAAAAAATCAGTTGGACTACAAATATCATCGATCATTAGCAAATGGAGGCACACTCCCTTTTGCTGAAGTGTGATATTGAAAAACTTTCCGTGTTAGTTAATTTTTAAAGCAGACTTTTTAAATCAATAAGTAATTCTCAAGAGCCAGCACAGAGTCAGTAGCCAGCACGTTTCCTTGCCTAATAATAAACATATAATTACTTCACTATAACTCATTTAACCATTATTTCAACATGTAAGCACTGGACCATTTTTGTTCATTCATTTGAAATGTGAGTACTTTAATTTTCTTGGAGGTTGCTAGAAACAAGTATGCTTCAGGGAGCAGATAAACTCATGCCACTTGAATCATGTATTCTTCTTTGAGTGCTGGTCCCTATTTGTATTCCACTGTGGGTACACCTGCACTCCATGCGCCAGAGCTGGAGAATTTTGAAAGCAGTGTCTGTTGGTCCCCACATGCTCCCTCATCCTCTTTTTGCCCCTGACTGAGGATATAAAGGGTGGAATGAGTGACCACCTCTCCAGTTCCTTCTTACCATCACATAGTCTGGGTTGCAACCTCTAATATCCTGAGCTTCATCTTTATTCCTTTATCTACGCGCGCGCGCACACACACCTATATGAAATGTATCGTAAATAGATTTTAGAAGATGTTAGGATTTATAGTCTTATATAATAGTTTTAAATGTTTTGTAGTTAGTTAGCCTCCCTGACCTGGGGAGCCCCCTATACACCCCCAGACCGTGTTTCAGTACAGTACTATGCCTATCACTCCTGGCTTCAAAATTTGTGCCTGTGCTACTTCTCAGTCAATGACAACCATCAGTGCTGCTTGTACTGCCTTGGAGAAACCTCACATCGCGGCAAAGTGCAGTATATGCCAATCGTTCTCTGAGAGGGGTGGAAACTTTGCCTCAGAAAGCATCCAGTAGAAAAGGCCATGAGGCTGCAGTTGGACTTTGGCAATGATGCAACTCCTCTCCTACTTGAGGGGGAGCGTAAACACCGAAAACTCCATTTTCACCCCGACGCAGATTTAGACTTCATCAGGACATCCTTAAATTCAATCACAGCAAGGCCTTACCTGCCAATGAATAGGTTTCAAAAAGTGTATTTACCAAACCAGCAGTCCATGAGCACCCTAATAGCTGTTTTGCCAAAGTACTATCATCTCTGGTGTGGTAGAAGAATCCTCACCATATATGCGTGGGCGTTTCCTTCCTTGCTACCCCATCGGATAGGACAACTGTTACAGTCACTTCCCTGTTGGACTGGGGAACTGACATGGGCAGCCATACAGTGCAGGGCACCTGGACATTTCAAGAGTCCAGAATGCTGTCCAGTATTTTGGAATTGCGAGCAGTTCAAAGGGTTTGCAAAGCCTTTCTCCTTTTATTCAGGATTGCAGTGCCTGCATGATGTCAGACAATATCATGACCATCTTTTACATCAACAAACAGGGAGGAACGAGATGCATCCCACAGTGTGCGGAAGCAGTCTGTCGAACAGGTGCACTAGTAGTCACCTCCGACTATCTTCTAGAGAGACAGAATGTGCCAGCAGACATTTTGCTGTTGACCACAAAACCAATCAAAAAGGTTTCCTAGACTATTTGTTGCCATAGCAGAAAGAGTTTGGAGTCAAGCTATATCCTCCCAAAGAATCTCTAAGTGGATCTCAGGCTTTATTTTGCTCTGCTATCAGCATACACTAACCTAATAGTATCAGCTGTCTGATCTTCTTCCCCCATCTCATGGGGTTAGGGCCCATTCCACAAATGCTCAAGCAACATCTATGGCGTTGCTTCAAGAAGTACCTTTACTTGATATCAGCAAAGCAGCTTACATGGAGTTCCGTCCACGTGTTTGCGAGGCATTAAGGTTTAGTTCAGGTCTCCTCTGCTGAGGCATCCTTTGGAATGGTGGTCCTTCGTTTGGCTCTGTCATTTGGATCCTCGTACCCCTCCTCCTACTTAAGTATTGCTTGTCAGTCACCTATAGTGGAATACACATAGGGACCAGCACTGAAAGAAGAAGTTACTCACCTTTGTTACTGGACACTCTTTGAGATATTTGGTCCCTGTCTGCATTCCACTTCCTACCCTACTTCCCCCCTTCTTCAGTTCATCTTTTGGATTCCCGGTAGAGAAGGAACTGGAGAGGCAAGTGCACTGTCTCACCCTTTATCGCCTTAGACAGAGGCACAAGAGGGCGAGGGTGCATGTGCAGACCAACAGACACTGCTTTCAAAATTCTCCAGCTCCAGGCGCATGGAGTGCAGGTGTACCCACAGTGGAATGCAGATAGGGGTGACACATCTCAAAGAATCTCCAGATACCAAGGTAGGTAACTTCTTCTTCCTACTGTCCAGACAATATCCATACAATAGAGTATATCAGTTCTCTGACCACTTCCTGCTAGTTATTTGTCCAATATCTCCATGTTTGTAACTTAAAAAAAAAAAAAAAACTGCAATGCCAGAATTACTACAAAATTATGATTGCAGTGCAATAAATCATGTTGTTCATCATATTTCCCCCATAATCGTAAACACCAGCACTGTAGACATTTATTCCCGAGTGTGTTTTTCAACACTCTTTAATTGTACAGCAGGTGGATCCCTCCTGGCTAATTAAAGTATAGTGCTCAAGAGAGAGGCAGTGATCACGCATTAACTTGGTATACAGAGCTGACAATCGGATGATCTCAGTGTGTTGTTAGGATGTTGTTTCAGAGTACCATTAACCGTCTCAGTTAACCTGTGTGCTATCCTGCTGGTGAAACTGGGTTAAACTGAAAAGGGACTAAAATACTATTTTTTTTTTAAAGCTACACAATAACAATGCCCTGTCATTTACTAAAATACTTTAGAATGATTTGCATTGGTGATTTGGTGTCAAATTTGTTCTGGATGTAAAGAATGTAAATATGTTCCAATATTCTTCAGATTCATGTTTTAATGTTTGTCAGATAGCCAGGTCACAGCAAACACTAACTTAATGGTAAAGGCCATTGAAGTCTTCGGTCCTGGAGATGTTGTATTAGGAACATAGGAATTGCCACACTGGATTAGACCAGAGAGTATCCTGACTCTCTGGAAGGTACTGGTACCACATTCATCAGTAGAAAGTTAAAGAATCCTTATAGTGGGGAAGTATTGAGTAACCTGTCTGTCAGAGAAACTTTCTCATTAGCCTCTATTAGTTGGAGGTTGACTTCTTCACTGTTAAGTTTTAAAAACAAAAATTCGGAGACTGAAATAATGAGTGAAATGAAGACTTCATATTGTTTTCTTCCAGTTGGTGAGTTTGTGAGTGATGCCCTTCTGGTGCCAGATAAGTGCAAGTTCCTCCACCAGGAAAGGATGGATATATGTGAAACTCACCTGCACTGGCACACTGTTGCTAAAGAGGTACAGTATATAATTTATCTTGACATTTCTAGCCATCTTTCTTTCAAGTTGTATCACTTTCCTGGGATGCATCTAATTACAACAGTGTTGTTGTAGAGAAAATTGGGGGATTGGTCCTGCTTTGAGCAGGGGGTTGGACTAGATGACCTCCTGAGGTCCCTTCCAACCCTGATATTCTATGATTCTATGAAAATGGTGAGGACACAGTTGTATTTGTAAATATTTATTGATGGGTGGTGAATTGGTGCTTTTAATTAGGAGAAAACCAGGAAAAGTTCTGTTACGTTTATTTTGATTCATAAGCAGTATTATTTTGTAACTTGATGTGTCATGTAGAGTTGATGTTTGAATTTTCATATTGTTGTTGTTTTATACCATATTCTCAAATTTGAACACTCCTGATTTTTTTTATGCAAGTTCCAGTGTTTGTGGAGGTTGACTTATCAGTTTGACTTAACATTGCTCTTCTGTTGAAGAACTAAGATTACATCTGTAATATCACT
This sequence comes from Terrapene triunguis, assembly GCF_002925995.2. Lineage (NCBI taxonomy): Eukaryota > Metazoa > Chordata > Testudines > Emydidae > Terrapene > Terrapene triunguis. The sequence continues at coordinate 1,878,843 of NW_020664384.1, forward strand.
ACTCCATGCTTGGAAAATAAGAACATCTATTTCCATAAACTTTTGTCCCACATCGTACATGGCAGTATTAAGCTCTCTAATTCCTTTTAATCACCTTTAATGCTTGACTCACTCACTTGTTATAGTAGTAGTAGTAGTAGTAGTAGTAGTAGTAGTAGTAGTAGTAGTAGTAGTATAATTTTGTGCTAAGTGCTTCACAGAATTAAGACATGACTCCGGCCTCAAAGAATTTACAATCTAATCTCAGAGATGATGCAACAAATGAGGTCAAGAAGGGGAATGGGAAAGAAATAGGAGAGAGAGGACAAGGAAACTTGTGAGGACAATGTGTAAAACTGATACAAAGCACAGAACATATGATTTTACAACTCACTGACATTTTATTAAAGACCCTCTGAAACTTAATTTTGTAGGTGTCATGCATCCAAATGATATCTTAGTCCTTTGTAGGTTCATGTCTTCTTAAAGGTAAACTGACAAGAGTTTAGAGTTGCAAATTACCATTTTGCATGGACCCTCCTGGAAGTCTGTTTGACCCTGTAATATCAGCTCACAATGACATGCTGAGGGGTGAAAACATTTAAATGTTTTCTTCTTTTCCACATGTTCTGTGTGGTTTTGTCTTTTGTGTTTTGTGCAACCTCTTAAATGATGCATAATTAACACTTTTCCAATATGGCTAGAAGGTACCATACTAAACGAGGAATCAAACCTCAATGTATCAAGTGCGTTAGGTGTTGATCTCCTCTTCAGTAGCACTATTACATAGTCAGGGCAAACTGTCACTCTCCAGTGGTTAATTGTGCACAGCAAAAGCAAACCCTCAAAGTAGTTCTAGGTAAGAGGATGTAGGATTTGTCAGGTGTATGTGAGGGGATGAAATCTTTTGGCAAGGAGAAGAGTTGAGGAGAAGGAAAAGCTTGTTGCCTAAAATAACTAGACTGTGGTTGGGTGCCCATGTTCCCATGCTGAATGAATTTATCAGTCACAATAGTTGAGAGATCAATTAACAAGCTAACTCTAATTTTCTGAGGCTGTACACAGACTTTTATTATTTTCTTAACATCTATGCCAACTTTTCCTTGGCCAGCTCACTGTGTAACAATGTTGTCACTGTTCTCTTTATTTTTGTAGTCCTGTAGTGAAAAGAGTATGAATCTGCATGATTACGGTATGCTGCTGCCCTGTGGAATTGACAAGTTCCGTGGTGTGGAGTTTGTTTGCTGTCCATTAGCAGATGAAAGTGACAATGTTGATTCAGCTGACGCTGAGGAAGACGATTCCGATGTCTGGTGGGGAGGTGCGGATGCAGATTATGCAGATGGAAGGTAAGAGTGGTGTTTCCCCTTTCTGGTTTACTGAAAATTGTCAGAAGTTTGTTTGGAAAGACTAAAAGTTAACAGCAGAGTCTTTGATATGAGCACACTTGATGGATCTTCACATTGTTTGAAACATTTGAAGTGACCCAAAATGTCTGGGTTTTAATATGTTTTTGATTTTTACAAAACCATAAGGTTTATAACGTTTTAATTGTTTTTTTTTTTAAAATGCAATGAAAAATGTCTTGTTGGACTGTAAACATTCCCTTGCACAATATAGTGTTGGGTTGCAAATACTGCAAGCATATGACAACCAAAAATTGAAACAGGCTACCTGGGAAGCTTTCATTGGCAAGCTGAGTGAACTGCAAAAAATGCACAGCCAACCCTGTTAGTGATAAGTGAGGTGTTTTAAAACCCCCTTTTTAGTTTTATTAACATAGGTGTTAGTGACACAGTAAGAAGACTTTCAAGCTGGCAGCGTCCCTTTTAATTATGAATTGAAAGGTATTTTCAAAAATCTATTTAAATGGCCACACCATGACAAGACATATTCTTCTTTACTAGACACTGCCTGCATTACAGTTGCAACTATGTTAGGGGAGTCACTTTGCAAGACAATTGCGCAGCGACCAAGTTACAATATGGACTGGTTTTGCCTGTGTACGTGGGGAAAGAACATGGCTATACCTTGGTTCCTTTAACAATTTAGCATCATCTAAACATACCAAAGGGGTGCTGGATTAAGCTTGGGGTATGATCATACTGTAACTGGGTATCCCAGGTTGATATGGCCTTTTTCATGGTAGCCTACTAACTGCATTAGGGTTATACAGGTGTAAGTGAGAGCTGAGTACAGTTCTATTCAAATCTTAAATATCTCTGGGGAATTAATTTTAAAATACAATGAAAGTTACCCTCCTTTACTAAACTAAAATCCAGGGTCATGATTCTGTATTTGACCAAACATCACAGCATGCTAGATTAAGTTAGGAAGTGCAGAGTTTAGATGTTGGTAGTGTCAATTTTTAGAAAGGGGAAACAAAATCCAAATCTCAGAAATTGGCTGATTAATTCCTTTTCATCTTCTGCATTCATTTCACAGCACCTTAGAACCAGGATGAGCCTGGGAGACTGGAGGGAGTTCAGAGAAGAACAACAAAAATGATTAGGGGCAGGGTGGATAAATTTATATGGCAAGATTAAAAATGCCAAATGTATATAGTTTGCCTTAGCAATGGCTAAAATGGGAACATTAGCCTACAAGTGTTTCAGGGATGTAAAGATGAAGGATGGAGATAAATGACTCTAACTAGGAGTAATGGGCTAATATTGGCAATGGAATGACATTAGGACAACGAAAAATTAGACTGAATATCAGGGAAATCTTTAACAAGAAGATGTATTCAATTGTGGAAATGTCTTTTGGGGAAGGAGCAGAAGCCATATCATGGAGAACACTGAACACTAGGTTGAACACAGTACTAAAAAAGCTGTTGCAGGGAACAGGTCTTTAATTGCAAGGGGATGGATTAGATGAACGAAATTAAGGTCTTTTCTCTGATTCCTTGTCACAAAAGAGTAGTATCAAGGCCCCTGCTTTTGGCCCCATCTAGGGAGGAAGACATCTTCAGTCTTGGAATATTTGATTTTTCTTAATGAGTACATCTAACAGCCAAAGTGTAGCAATAGAACTCACTTTCGAGGAGGTTTATAGGCCAGGTCTCACAGCATCGTTTTGTAATTTCTGTATATTTGGTTTATGCATTGCTGATTGGGTTTCAAGTTGTTGAAAATGTGGGCTAAGAATGAAAAATGTTTGCAACCCTCAAATTAATTTCTTCCTATATAAAGATGGAGAAATTTGCAAAAATGAAATATTCTCCTTTAATATGTCTGGTCGAAGATATCTAAAAATATGAAATAAAAATGTTCTCATAATGGTGCACGTTACAGCAATTAACAGCAATTATGAGGGATGTATATAAAGCAATCTGAATTATCCATTTGTTTCAATTGTTCATGTTTGTCACTGGGGAAGCATACAGAATCTACTCATAAAGCAATTCAAATTCTAAATTGAGCAGGTCAAGGATGACTTCAGAAAACTAATATCCTATTAGAGCATCAACTGGAGTTACATTTGAATCCAATCCTGAAATTCCAAGTGAATAGTAAAAGCTTTTTTCATATAGAAATACCTATAGCAAATCTGGAAAGGCCACGTTGCTTTTACGAAGTAGTTGAACTTTAATTAAGATGAAGAGCTCGACAATTTGCAATTCTTATAAACGAATTCACTAGTTTCATTTGCTGGTTCTTCAATCCTCAAGCTGCATCCAGTCCCTCCTCTGCCTTGAAGCCAAAAATACACTCATAGAAATGATTAATGAATCCTTTTGCATCAAAATTAAAGTATCCTTGATATCAGGTTACAAAAATAGAATTTCCCACTTTGAACATGAGTAAGTTTAAATGCTGTATGCTTGATAGAATAACAAACATGAATCATATAATATATTATGCGACAGTATCTGACTACTAATATGTAACATTAGAAATTATGATCAAATTTTGGATTTCCAATCTTAGTTTTAAGTCAATAGGGAGGGATGCTGATATTGCTTGCTATACCACTAAACTAATGTTTTTATACCACTAAAGCAGTTTTCTTTGTTTGGAATGTTTACTTAGCTCCATGTAGTTTCACCATAAGTCAGTAACCTTACATTTACAGTGTTCCTTTCATCATGACGCCTTCCAAAAAGTTTAATATCTCTTCCTGTATGTGTGTATTATGTGATACTGTATAAAAAGTACAGAAGCTGCTGGTAACTCCTGCATTAATGGAGCTTCTGTTTCTATCCCTCTTTTTTTCAATAGCTTTTAATTTGATAAAACAAAATTGTGGGGGAGGTGGTAAAGCTTTAGCAAAATCAGTTGGGTGATGTGAGTGTGAACACTTATTTTCCCCATAGCGGGTGGTGAGAAAACAACTGAAGTTAGAACCTTCAGACGTGGCTTTTGTAGCTTTTACGGCATTCAGATTAAGAGGAAAGACAAGTTCAGTTTTGGAGACAGCAAATTTTAGACAGCAGTGGGTCAACCAGGAAGAGCAAGGAGACAGATAATGAGAAGTAAATTTACAAGTAATCCACATAAAAGTGGAGGTGGAAACCTTAGTGGAAGTGCGGGTGGAGAAGAGGAAAGGAGCAATGACAGAACGTCGAGGAATGTCTACAGGCAGAGAAAGGAGGATAAGGATTCAATAAAAGGATTTTAATTATTTTATTATTATACATTTAATTTAAAACAAACAGCTAATCTGTATTTGTTTTATTGTAAAGTCCCTAGGGTATTTTGGTATCTCTGCCCTGTAGATTTTACAATCTAAATAGGTACGACAGAAAGTGTAAAGAGAAACAAATGCCCAGAGAAACTTGCCCAAGGTCACACCATAGGTTAGTGACACAGCTAGGAATTGAACCCAGGTTTCCTGAATCCCAGTCCAGTACCCTGTCCACTAGAACCTGACTTTTGGGGGAAGAATTTATTCGAAATCATGCAGCTGTAACAGAAGTCTGTTTTTTTTTTTCTTTTATTACTTTAACTTTTGTTTTGACTTTTACTTTCATTTTTCTCAATTGTACATTTAGTAAATTAGCTTTTTGTCTCCTTTGTGCAGTGATCTTGTCAAGAGCTGGAGTTTATAGCATACTTGGACTCCATTTTTTCTTACCCTTTCAAGAAAAAATAGAATGCATGTAATTTAGTGACCCATACCAATGTCGATAAATTTGTATTCCTATTTGTAGTAGATTATCTGGGTCTCTTAAACTGACTGTCATACACACAATGCAGCATTAGTTTCTAGTGACAGCTTTTAACATCTTCATTGCTCTGTAAGGGATTGGCCTTTGGAATAGGATTTCAGAGATATAATAGAGAAAGAAGTGCAGTCCTTGAGCCTGCAGTAATTATCAGTGAAATTGCTTTATCATGCACTTAGCTGTCATTTACTGTGAAACATTTCTATTCATACAAAGATAAGTAAAGTTAGAAGATTTTATTTTAAAAAGACTTCATTATTTTATGCTATGACTTTAGCATCATTCTAATTTAAGAATTCTTTAACATGTCTGTTGCAGTTATATTATTTTGATATTTTTGTGCAGTGCTTTTGCAAAAGTGCAAAAAAGCTGATTAGAATTAATGCAGAGTGAATTTTATATTTAAGTAATACAGAGTAACTGAATATTTAAATAATTATAATGTGCGTTTTTCTGTTTTCTTTTTTATTAAAAGCTGATCAGTCTTGTCTTGTGTTTTAGCCCTATTGTGCAAATAGGAGCTATTAGCAGGTTTTACCAGATCTGACTCTTCTTTAATTTTCATGCAGTAGCTAGCTATGTCCATAATGTTACCAAATACTCCTCCTTAGAACCTAGTCCAGACCCACTCTCAGGACAGATACATGTCTTTTGTGAGCGACTGAACTCCTAGATCCCACATGTTTCTAAGCCCCTGAGTCTGGATAGTGACTGGTCACTGTCCCTAGCTCTGGATCTCAAAGGCACACTCCCAGAGGCTTACCCTTTGTATGACATTGGAACCCTGCAATCCAGCTGCCCTAGACTCCAAAACCAGTCCCTCAGCCCTTTTCGGGCCCCTCCAGTTGCTTAGACATGTTCCCCTCAGAGTCCACCTGCTGTGGGAGCTCTGGTTTCTAATTAAACCCTTGAGGGACAATGTGGCAGAAAAGCAAGGTCTTAGCAAAGGAATTTTTTTTTTAAACTATAAGCTCTTTACTCTTGTAAGCACTTTGAGAGTTACAGATCTGTGAAAAACAACAATCTTGAACACAGTCCCCCTTATTCTGATCTCACCCCTTTTCTGAGTCCTAGGTTTGGTCAGTGTCCTTAGACATGGCAGAGTTTCTCCTCCTTCTCTTTCTCCTGCCTTTTTTTTCTGGTATGTGCCAGACAGTGTGTGTCCCCCTTTTGCTCATGTGCTTCTGCTGAAGGAGTTACAGGCTCCAGTTCCCCTCCCCATCCCCAGGCTTCTGTGTAGAGAGTAATTTAGGGTTACCATATCCAGCAAATAAAAAAAGAGGACCCTCCACGGGCCCTGGCCCCGCCCATTTCCCCAGCCCCGCCCCAACTCCGCCCCTTCCCCGCCCTAACTCCGCCCCCTCCTCCCTCCCACTCCCAGCCACAAGGAAAGGGCTGCCCCAGCACTACCGGCTTCACGGTTTGCCGGGCAGCCCCCAGACCCTGCGCCCCCCGGCCGGTGCTTCCCCAGCGCAGCTGGAGCCCGGGAGGGGAAGCGCCCAGCCGGGGGCGCAGGGTCTGGAGGCTGCCCGGCAAACAGTGAAGCC
>NW_020664384.1:1885638-2019855 GCF_002925995.2 Terrapene triunguis
GCCTCTGGACCCTGCGCCGCCGGAGCCCGGGAGGTTAAGTGCCCGGCCGGCGGCTGGGGTCCGGAGGCAAGGAGGCTGCCCGAAGCCGGTAGCGCTCGGGCAGCGCGCATGCCTCTGGAACCTGCGCCGCCGGGGCCCGGGGGGGTAAGTGCCCGGCCGGCGGCTGGGGTCCGGAGGCAAGGAGGCTGCCCGAAGCCGGTAGCGCTCGGGCAGCTCGGCTCTTAAACAGAGCCGAAGAGTCAGGGGAGGAGCAGAGCTGCCATTTTCCCGGACATGTTCGGCTTTTTGGCAATTCCCCCCCGGACGGGGGTTTGAGTGCCGAAAAGCCGGACATGTCCTGGAAAAAGAGGACGTATGGTAACCCTAGAGTAATTCAAACTCAGTGGCCCTAACAGTAGACAACCCGTTGTTCCAGAAGGGGAGAGTCACTCAGCATTGATTCAGATAGTCTTTCCACTAGGTGTCAAGGCCCTCTTACAAAAAAAGATGTTCTAATCCACAAACAAGGTTGCAATGCAACATGGTCATGTTCCAAAATGAAAGTCACAGTACAAAGTGGAGCCCCTGAAAAAGAATGGGGTTCACAAAACAAAATGGAGCTCACAATTTGAAACAGATGAATCCCCACTTTGTCACATTCCTAGCTGCTCTAATTGTTCACAGTATGCTTTATACCCGTCACATTGCTTTAATTCTTCTTCTGTTGAATTGCTGCTGCCCCTGCTGTGCTGCATTGTGTTGTCCATTAACAGTGTTTGGATGTACTTTGTACGTTCCACTGCAGGTGGGTTTTATCTAGAATGGTCATCAGTGGTGGTTGAAGGTTCCTCATCAGTTGTACCTGATATTACATATTTTTTTGGTATATTCTACTTGGACAGCAGGTCCCCAGTGTGCCTTGTTCAGGTGTCTATTATGTGCTGCTTACATAATAGGCTTTTCTTGTTTTACCCCCTCCATTGATTACTTGTGGTTGAAGAAAAAAGAATGATTCTTATGTATGTTTATGCTGCAAAAGTATTTGAAGCCTACTTAACATGTAAGTTGGCAGTAAGGCAGTGCACGTGCAAATGACAGTGAGATTTTTAGTGCTGGTTCTGGATGGAGGAGAGGGTGGGGCCGCTGCACAAGATCCCCAGAGCTGCTGCTGTGTCTTCCCTGCTGCTGCCTCTCTCCTTGCCTGGCTCCTGTGTGAGAGAATGTGCCAGGGCACAGGTGAGTAGGGTAGCTCAGCCAGCTTCCCAAGGGATTACGGGAGGCACCATGGCACATTATGACACACCCCATGCTGGAAGCGGACATGGCGGTGGCAAGGTTACCTCACTAGCTCACAGGGATGCTTTGCTCCTGCCCTGTGCACTGCTGCCGGCGTGCGGGAGTCCTGAAGGGAGGTGCCTGGCAGTGCCTAGGGCAAGTAAGAGAGTGCGGAGGGGGCTCCCTAAGTACACTCTCGCAAGCCAAACCCAACAGAACCCGACTACAAGGGTCATGTTGGGTATGAAAACAACTCAGTGCTCTCAAGCTCAGGTCGGGTTTGGATTGGCTGTGGTCTAGTCAGTTCCGGTTGGGATATAAAATTAGGTCTAACCAGATCTCTACTAAGCAGCACAGTGTGCCTTGTCAAAATCCCCATTCAGTGTGTATTTTGGATCCATCACTGCTTCAGAATTTGTAAGTACTTTAGCATTGCTGGCATGTACAGCTGACGAAAAGGTTGCAACCTTTACTCTCAGATGTGGCACTGGTAACAGTCATCCACAACTTCGCTCCCTCCACCTAAACTACCGTAATGAACTTTACCCTTGAAAACTGCCTCAGAGGCAAACAGTGGAGCAGCTGTCCTCCTTCTGCACAACTGCGTTGCCCTGTGGTGACTCTGTCCACTCAAGAATGGTGCAGTTCAGAATGGTGGGCTGCATTCTGTTATAGGGGCTCCACTTTGTTTTGTAACTTTCATTTCAGAGTGTGAGCATGCTCTGTTGCAGCTTTTTTTGTGGATTACAGCATCCTTTTTGTATCCGGCGTTAGAAAGTCTGAAAAGCCAAGACAGAGTTGAATGACTCTCCCCTTCTGCAACAATGGGATTTCTATTGGTAGGGCTTTGAATTACGCTCTCCACAGAAGCTTTTGTGAATCTTACAAGCCTCGACTGTCCTGGGATCCAGAGCTTAGCTACCTCTCACCTTGTATCCCCAGATGGCAGCTAAGATATGGATGCTCTTGCTAGGACTGACCTCTTCTAGCATCAGCAATAGAGTTTTTAACTGAAGGCCTTCTTTAGAATTTTATCTATCTAGATATGAGAGAGACAGGGTGGGAGAGGTTATATCTTTTATTGGACCTACTCAGGGATAGTCAATAGGCAGACCCCATGGGCTAAATCTGGACTGCCAGATGCTTTTGAATGGACCACAAAATCTTTTTATTTACTTATTATTGTCATTATTGTTGGGGGGTGGGCGGCTATTATTTCCTCTGGAGTCTGGACCTTGACTATACCTTGACCAAGAAATTTGGACCTGACAAAAAATAATTGACTACCCCTGGCTCTGTTGGTGAAAGATAACAGTGAAGATGTTACCTCACCCATCTTGTCTCTCTCATATCCTGGGACCATTTTTTAAAAGTACATTTTTGTTGCATTAGGCATTTTTATTTAAATTGTACATATAATTTGAAACACTGAGAGAAACAGCACTCTGTGGCAGTGTGGTGAAAGCCACTGGGCAGCACCAAAATGAGTCTTAAAAGATAACACTCAAAGCTGTAATGGACAATGAAATTTGAACCCCAGAAAACTGTTCCACATTAAAATGAATTTTTGAGGGGTGATAAACATATTTTCTTTCTTCTGTCTGGTTAGTTTTATATATAATATGTACAGGTAAACCACAATTATCTAATTAGCTTGTAGGACATCCAGAACTTGGTAAATCTGCATTTTGGAAAAGTTACATTCCAAGGGGGAGGAGAATGGTTGGTTGGTTTTTCTTTTGTTTTGTTTTGTTCTTGGTTAATATTTGTTTTTTTGGGTGGGGGAAGGGAAATAAGTTTTTGAATTTCAGATAACAGGGTTTCAGGCAATCCCAAGTTCATAGCTTTTTGAAGTTTTGTGACAAATCATAGTTACGAGAATGATACTAGAAATTAAGATGAAACATCATACTCATGTATGCTATTGAAAGTGTGTGCAGTCTTTTTTAACATCCATGTTCTTTAGATGCACAATTTCCTAAGGAAGTTCTGTACTCTCTACATTTTATAATTCCTATCTGTATAAACATTTTTTAAGATTAAAACACTGGACTTTTCCTTTAACTTTTTTTTTTTTAAACTATGGTACCTGTGGCTGTTAAATCTGTTCTGTTAATTGTGAACATAATAAAGTTCCTGCATGTGTTTTGCATCTCTTGGAATAATATGTTACACATTTTAGGTTAAAAACTTACTTTGATTAAAATTTTAAATAGTAGAATTTGTTAATTTCTTGTATTTGCCTCCTTGCTGACATGTTGCAATATTGAGATTTGAAGACATTTTTAGTGCATAATGGTTTTAATAAATAATCTTTCTTTTCATGGAAGCTATTGAAATAAACAAAGCACAGAACGCTTAGGGGCATGTGAGCATTAGAGAGTCCAGAAAGACAAATATAATGTTGAATCTTTGCAAATGGATGAGTAGAGTAAGAATAGAACTGATGAAGCAGCTTATTGCTTTGAGAGGTAATTGCTATAGTACTGCAGAGGCAATTCCAAGCACCATTTGAGTATAAATGTTAACTCTAGTAATGGACGAGCTCTTGTGCAGAAACAATGAATCTAATCTGGGAAACAATGAATAGGAAATAGCTGAGCTTTCTTGCTTCCTTGAAGGCTCAGTTTGTCAGCCAGGAGATCTCCTATTTGACTTCAGTGAACTTTCAGCATCTTTTGGGAGGTTAATACCACACTTCTGCATTTAACTGACCAAAGTTAACTTGGATGGAAGGGTTATGACCTTATGACTTACGGAAACAGAGCTATCTATTGCAAAGCATGACGTAGGCCTTAAATCATATCTGTTTCAGGATGAAAGCTTTATGATAAGTTAAGGTTAGAAACAATCATTACAAAGTTGTAACTATGTAAACTACTGGAATTTTGTAACTATATATTCTACTTGAAGTATCTGAAAAAGAAATCTGGACATGAAAAATTCACAGTTGTTTCCACAAACAGCTTCTGACTTTGTATCCCTGCCCCCATCCCATCCACCTGCCTTATTGTGTGGTATCAGATTTATATACGGATATTATTGAGACTTTTTTGCTGTGGGTAGAAAGCTGAAGCAGACGAGAATCTTCATTCTGCTTGATAGCCATCTTCAGTGTGTGACAAGGGAGATGAGAGGTTGGAGTTATGAATCTTTGGCCTTGTTGATTTTTTCCAATATGAACTAGAGCCAAAAATTATGTCTCTCCATGAGATATTTCAGTGGTTTTTATTTGTTTATATCTTTACTAGATTCATGGTCTGATCCTTAAGGATTTGTGGTCCCTAATGGAAATGTGGAAGTGGTACGGTGGTAGGTGACTGGTGATGTGAAATAAAATAATTTAATTCCCAGTCTTTCAAATTTCTTTCATAACAATACTATTATAATGTTTTATTTTAAAGGTTATCTGTTTATAACATTAACTCATCTTAATGGAGCCTTGTCTGGAGATTTTCTGAATTTCTTTAGAAAGTATTTTAAATTTTGATATGTGAAAACTAGTTGATCTGTTTCTTTCAGTTAAAGAATATAAATTGTTATAATTGTAGAGATGGTCTAATGATGGTACATGATGGTGTGTGAAATACAATACAAAGTACTAGATCAATCATACATTCTGCCAAACGAATATATAATCTCTTTCAACCCAAGTGGTTTAACTAACATAGTTTACAAATTTCAGAGTAGCAGCCGTGTTAGTCTGTATCCGCAAAAAGAATAGGAGTACTTGTGGCACCTTAGAGACTAACAAATTTATTAGAGCATAAGCTTTCGTGGGCTACAACCCACTTCTTCGGATGCATACAAAGTTTACAAAGCCCACATGAACTCCGCTGGATCCTGATAAAGCAGTCCAGAATTCTAAAATCTGCACTGAATAATCCCTATGGTCTTTTTGATGGTAAGTGAAGCTTTTCTTAAAATTTACCACCACTGCACCATCACCAGGGACCAGCAAGGGAGAGCTGTGTTGTAGACAAAGCACTGGTGGCTACCTACATTCTTACTCCTGTGCCTTTTCAATTTCCCTTGAGCAGGGTTAGATCACATGGTAGTAGAAATACCAGTGACTAGCGCTCCCACTATTGGCTTGCCCTTAGCAGAGCTGCATTGGTGCTGATGAAATTGTGGGAAACTTAAGTAAAAGCTCTGTGTAGATGCAGACTGAAACGCTCCCATTATATATGTTAATTGAAGAGCGTGGTTCTGTTGATGTGGTATGGAGTCAGAACTAATGACCTTAGATTAGCACCCTGTTGTACAGCACTGAAAGAAGCCCACAAAAAAATTAATTTCCACTTTTTATGGGAGTAGAAAACAAATTAAAAAGTTCTCCTGGAAAAAAAGGAATTACACTAGCAATTCTGTTCTTTATTCACTCTAGTGCATTATGAGAAATGCATACTTATGACAGAATAATACTGAAGTACAGATAATGCAGAAGGTGATAACATAATTCATGAGACGGGAGGGGGATTCATAATTCAGTTGACTGTAACACGTTGCAGTGTTAAGGGTGACATAGTTTGCTTTCCCCATTGACTTAAGTGGGATTTGAATCAGTCCATCACTTTAAAATACAAACTCTAAAAAATTTCAGTCCTGCTTGGAAATATGACACTTAATCCTTTGAGGACTCAGACAAGTATCAGAGTAAAAGAACTGCTTTCAGATACAAGCAATACAAAAAGACATTTGCAAATTAATTTTGGTAAAAAGTTACTCCTAGCAAGTAGAAGAGACTGAGTTATACAACTGAAAATGTTGTATCCATAGTCAATAAAATATCAAATTGGGGCTACTAATGCATCTTGAGGGTTGTGGCGAAACCACTTATCTTCCTACTTGTGGTTCATTATTATGTCATAATAGCCACCATTTATAACTTTATAATTGCACCCATTATTTGTTCTGTTATAGGCAGCACAACTAGCAATGCCTGTAGTTAAGGTTGCGCAACATTGTTGATTATAAAACTCTTTTTGGTTGCTTATAACTTAATCGCAGCTCTACTCATTTAGGCTGAAATTTTCCATACAGTACTTGGTGTCTGCCACTGGCTGAACTTTTTTGGAAAACTTCAGCAAAAGAACAGTTAAATGATTTTGCAGAATAGGGTTAGGGGAAAATGTGCTTTCCCCATGCTAAAAATTCTTGCAACCATTTGGTTGAAAAGCTCTAGTGCTTCTGTGCTTGGGACATGGAATATGGCCGGTAGGCTGCCCTGGGGCGAGGGATGTGCCTTTGACACGAAAAACTGCCCAGATTTGGCCAACTTACAACACTTTGGAAAATCTCAGTTCATGCTTGCTCAGTAGAGACTTGTTAGAATTTGGCAGCTCACTTCTCAGAAGAATCTGTCCACAATAAGCATCCTCCAGCCCAGAGGTGAGGCAGCTGAGCAGGACTTTTCATGCAATTGCTGCTGCAGGCCCTGTGACACCAGGCACCAGAACACAGAATAAAGAGATGTTCTTTTCTGTGCTCTCAATGGACCCCTTGCTTGCACCCAGGCAGCCGAGAGGAGGGGGAGGAGGAAGTAGCCTGACCGAAATGCAGAGGGAAAGGGCTTGTAGAGTAGGTTGGGACAAGAGGCCATTGGAATAGGACAAGGATGAGGAGTTAAGAGTTCTAAAATGAGCTAAAACTCTTCCTAGGAGTCATGAGTTAGCAATTGGGATGGGGAGCCAAGGGGGGGCTGATGGAAACCTGGAACCAGAGGATATGGGGAGACTGGAACTGGGACAAAGGCTGAATGAGCCCAGAAGCAGAGGGAATCAGGCTTGTGGGGGAGTGGGAGTTGGGCGTAAAGGTTTGAAACCAGCAGAGAACACTTAGGACCTGAAACAGAATCAAGGTTCTTGAGTATCAACATTCCTCTGCTGCTAAGAAATAGCTGTGAAACCCACTGGCAAAATATGTGCCCCATCTCCCTCTAGTGGCTGGCTGTACTATTGCTTTCAGTTGTTGTGTTAACTCCAGTGACAGAGGCCTGTGCTGTGGACTAAACTTTCTGATCCTTCCGATGAACCATGTTGGAGTTGATGCTGTTTCTACGTGATGGACTTCCTATTTTTTTAGTTTGTTTCTTTAAAAACTTAGGAAATTACATGCATGCAAAATATTACATTCAAAGAATGTTGAAGTTGGAAAGGAAACACCCAAAGGCTAGAAAATGTCAGACCGTTGCCTATGTGTATGCATTATGATATATTCCTTAGCTGCATGATGAAATGATATTTTTCCACAAGTTCCCTGCCTCATTTGCTTCAAAATTTGAAAGGTGATTAGTGAATAAGGTGGGGTGGGAGTGTCATTGCAAGAAGAGTGAAGGGATGTTCTCAAGGTTTAGGCAACTGAATGTCACCCAGGAGGATTGGATTCTATCCCTGCCTCTGGCACAGAGATCCTGTGTGATGCTGGGCAAGTCACTTAAACCAAACTTTTTGCAGGTGGCCACTAATCAAGTAGTCATCATTTTCTGCGTGCACAATTTGAGACACCTGGTGTTTGATTTGAAGAGTTGAGCACTCTCAACTGCAACTAAAGTCATTGGGAGCTGTGATCTGAACAAATAAAGTACTATAAAATGCTACTTTATCTGAAAACTCATCATAAGCTTCTAAAACTGAGCACCCAAAATTAGTGGACACTCTTGATATTGTGTCTCTGCCTTCATTCCCCATCTGTAAAATGGAAATAATACCACTATACCCTTATGAGGGAAGGTAAAGATAAATTCACTGAGATACTACAGTGATGAGTGCCATTGAAAAGCCCATGAGGAAACTAATAATTCTCGATTCAGTGCACGATTTGGATAGTGTGCAGTAAATAAGACATGGAACCACACGTTGAACAATGAGAATAAAATGAAATATCGAATAGCTGCTCATTCAGTGAGCATTGTTCATCCTGTGCACTGAATGAGAGAGGGGCATGTGCAAAGAATAGTATGTGATCATGTAAATTCAAGACTATCATGATTACTACTTGGGGGTGGGGCAAATTAAAATTGCACAGACACCTTAATTCTGGCATTTCCAAACTTGAGAATGCTTGACTCTGCAACCTTTAGGGCTTGTCTAGACGAACAGTTAGTGCATGGCAAGCTGGGGTGTCAATCTACCTTGCACTAGCTTGACATGCATTAACTGTTCATGTGAACCAAGCCCCCTAAAAGTTCCCTAGTGTACTTTGATCTACTTCCTTTACAAAAGCAGCAGAGTCCTGTGGCACCTTATAGACTAACAGACTTATAGGAGCATGAGCTTTCGTGGGTGAAACTTTACAAAGCAGACTAGATCGAAGTGCAGTAGGGAACTTTTAGTTCATGGTGGCAGGTTCCACATGGACAGATATTGTGCAGCAAGCTACTGCAACATAGATTTACACCCCAGATTGCTGGACACTAATTGTTGTCTGGACGAGCCCTTAAAGTTCTTTTAATGTAGCTTTTTGGATGTAATATTTATTAAATGTTAAATGTATTAAACATCTGTGAAGCTGATGGGGTGTGTGTGTGTGTGTGTGTGTGTGTGTGCAAGAATATTTCATCTGATCTTTGTTTTGAGTTTTTGCAGTATAAAGTTGGGGATGACTGGGCGGATTGATTTAAATCAAAGTGATTTAAATCACCAATTTTGATCATGATTTAAATCAAGCAGAAATGTTCATTTAAATCATTGCTTTTTATCATGTTTTGCATTCATACTTTTTTGTTATTTCCCCTAAAGAAAGTTGATTCTTATTGGTTCAGAACCATTAAAACATGTTGATTTGCAACCAGATATACTCCTTACACTAAATTTGGTGCTGCTTCTTGCAAAACCTTTTGATTTTTTTCTAGCGTTTAAATATACATTTTGTTAAACTTGGTATCTGACAGAATTGTGATTAAAATGTAACCTGCTTGTGAGTTTAAAACAGTAACCTTAAATTTTAAATATCAATTCTTGATTGAAACTTTTTACCAAGTATTAGCTTGAAAATCTTTGCAGCAGAGACAGAAACGTCTTGTAATGGAGTGCCACAACTGCTGAGGCATAATTAAAAAGACCAGGTAATAGTCCTTTTAAATTTGTATTCCCACTTCCTTTGTTTCCTGGCTTGTTAGAAGACTAAAAGAAAACTTTCCTCTGCTGATTTTGTCTTTTTTCTGGAAGCACGGTAGTTGGCGTCGCTCAATTTTATTTATATGTTTGTCCAGCATCAATGAAGTCATCAGTACTGCGCACAGGTCGTAGAATGAGCAGAATAAGTATAAGTTTGTGTTAGGTCCTAGCAAAGTGGTGGATTTAAAAAAATAACATACTGAATAATCAATGTATATCTGTGGGCTAAATTCTTCCTTTAAATATGTTCAGAGATGCACGTTAGTGGGACTTGTACGTGTGCATGTTTGAGGACAGACATTGGCCCATTAGACCTAAAATGGTTGATATGCTTTTATTTAAAACAGAAATACAAGTGGAATTGCTTACCTCATGAATTTGCCTGAAATACCAGTGGTTCCGTGAGTATAAGAATGGTATTACTGTAATACCTCTTAACCATATCCTGTTTGACAATACAATAAGCAGGGGAGAGATGATTTACATTAAGATCTAGTTTACTTCTCCAGTGCTTCAGAGCAGAAATGTTTCCATGGTGAGGAAATTTTAATATTCCCTGTGTAAGGAGTTTGAGACAGGTCAAGGTTGCTTTTAGGCCCCCATGTGTCTGTTGTTAATGCAAATTACTATCCCTAATTACTGCAACATTTTTGTTGAGGCTGTGAGCCACTAATATTGATTTTATGAACATTGCCGGTATTTTCAAAGCCATATTCACGTCTAGCAATTTATCCCTGTTGCTTGCTGCTGAACTGTAAAATTCAGATAGTGGTAAGGCTTCACAAATATGTGAACTTTGCCAGTGTATCGAGTAATGTCTTGAACTGCCTCTGAAAAATCCTGTCACCACCACCATTACGCTGAGTCAAAATGTCAACAATATCTTGTAAACTAGACACTGCAGTCTGTGGTGCTGGCTGAGATAGTGTCAAGGGAATACGCAGAAACAGCTGTTGAAGGATCAGCGTTCCAAAACCAACAAGACTGAGTCACGTTTGCTTAGCAAAGGAGTAAAATGCAATAGCAACATGAAGTATGCACACCTGCACAATAGGTTAAATAAAACATAAAGAAACTCTTGAGCTGATAGGTACAAATATTTTCTTTCTTAGCTGCCTTCTATAACAACTCTTTCTTTCAAAACTCTTGATGTAACTTGGAACCAAGGTGATGGATATATTAGAATAGCTGGAAACAGCATCACTCTGATGCCAAATTTGGGTGCAATGTCAGCGGGAATAAGAGTATTTACCATGACCGAGAGAAAGAAGTTGGCAATTCAAGTTGTGCACTAAATAAAGGGATCTGTACCATTGTAAAATTTGCAGTTGTATTCCATACGATTGGAATTTAACTTCATTCCATTTGTGCGCTAGTCTGTAAGCCCCCGACCCGCTCCTCATTCAGGCCTCTCATGAATACCCACGTTCACTGTGATGCACTCAGAAACAGATACATACACATATACACACGCACACTTTTTAAACTATGTTGTGCTGTCCACACCTTTGTCTGTGTAACTATGTAATTTTTGCTGTAGTCCATCTCATCCTCCCCCCGGCCCCATCCTGTTGTTGTTGAGAGAGTTGGTTGTCAGAAATTAAACTCCAATATGGTTTCTTCAGCTTGTTCTGTGGGTGTGGACCCCTGTGCCCCCACGTAGCCCATTGAGGTCAGTGGGGCTCTGCATGGACGCAGGAATCTGCCATACATGCAACAAGTTGCAGGATTGGGTCCTAATGTTGGTAATTCTTCAGCACAGAGATTGTGGGTCTTTACTGGTGCTGTGAAGTGCCTATCACACTAGGGTGCTGTGAAATTATCACCAATAATAAGTGCCAGTAAAACTAATCCAACAAAACCAAGCATGACTTTTGATTAAAAAAAAAAAAAAGAAGAAGATTGGTTAGCTGGGGTGTTTCACTGCATCTCTTCTGTCCTGAACAACAATTAAAGTATTTGAGTTGTCTTGTGAGTGAGAATGTTACGGCCACGTACAGTATAGAATACATCATTTGTCACAGAAGCACCATAATATTAGCACTCAGTGTTGGCCTTACCACGCATGTGCCGCAGTCTCATCTCGGATGACAGCACCAAAATTTGGTTCAAAGTCTACATCTGTGAATATAAATACTTACAATAATACCAAAACTTGAGACTTTAACCCCTTTTGGCACAGCACCTGAACAAACTCTGCCTCTATAGCGTAGCTCAGTGGTTCTCAACTGGGGGACCTGGTTTCTCCCAGCTGGGGGTGGGGCAGCTCCAGGTTTAAAAAAAGGAGCGAAGATGGGACATGATTCAAAAAAGGTTGAGAACCCCTGGTGTAAGTGATATGAATCCAGGGTTGTGGTAAAAGACTATGATGCTATTATTTCTTGGTAGGTCTGTGTCATTTCTTGAGGGTGTGGGAAAGGGATGCTCCCTGAGTACTGTGGTAGTAATATATTGAGTGCTGCTATCACAGTTGAATCTGAGGAGTATATGAGACAATATGTTAGTGTTGTTTTCTAGTATAACAGTGCTGTTACTATTATTTTAGTTGTTTTCTGTAGTACATGCTTGATATATCACAACACATATTTAAGTTGCATATTTGTGCTGCGCCGTTTATAGGATTGTGTTGTATACATTTAGGACAGTATGATGAAACCATCAGGCTTAGCCAAAGTCCGACTACTCTCTGTTATTTTTAGTTCCTTTTTAGACGTATTCTCCGTAAGCAAAATTAAAATGCAAGTTCAGGTTCTTCAACTCCAATTTCTCATTTTCTTTAATAAGAGGAAAGTATGTCTGATAGTAAAACTGACTTGTGTATCATCTAAATAGTCATCTTTGAATGCAGATTTTCAAAATCCTCAATAGTGATTGAAAAAGTAATGACTACTTTTATGGTGAGACTGGAACCCTACTTTAGAAGTCTGTGGGATGGCTGTGTGCGTCCAATGAGAGGCCAGCTGTTTCTAGGAACTGTGGGGAACAAAAATAAACCTTTAGATTTTAAATTCATTTTGAGAAAACCAAATACTGTATCAATATGCCAGTACTTTTGGTTCCTTCTGAATGATTCACATCAAAATCTCTGGAAGACTGTGTGTGTTTTAATCTATCTTCACAGTACTCCCCATGCAGTGATGTGTATAAAACCAGTTCTGTGACATATTGCCCTTGGGGGAGAGTCCTGTAGAATATAGTATACGCTTTTAGCAAGAACATAATTTTCTAGAAAGCTTAAAAAAAATGCAAAGGATATTGTTAACTTCTGTAGGTTTTTAGAGTAATTGCAGGAGCCTAATTGCCCCAGTCATCATAGTCTTTCTTTACTTCCCACCACAGTGCCTCCTGTGAGGCTCCAAAGTGTTTAGGCAAGTGGCTGGTCCTGATATTGTCTTACACGTTAGAATTCACTATTGTCTACCCAAGGCCGTCTGTGGTGTAGTCAGGTGCTTGCAACCAGCATAAAACATAGTATGCACAGGATATGTCACTCATATGAGGGGTATATAAGCACAATTTTCATGTAAGGAAGAGGAGTATTGTTTTCCAGTAATTGAATTCCAGGTAAATAGCTCACTATGTCTCTAGCTAGACCTTGTTTGTTTGGTGATCATTTCTTAGTCACACTGAATTCAATATTTGTGCTCCCAGCTACAAGTAACTTCTATGTGGATTTGTGTTCGTTCTCATGAATTGTCTACAAACTATCAAAAATGTGCTACTTCCACTGATGATCTTAAAGCAGATGCAGAACATATTTTTACCACTCTAAATATTTTTAGATGACCCTGGCCTAGCAATAACTTTTCTACGGGTTCACATATCAGATTTGTTTAGAATTCTACACCAAAAAACACGATTGCGGTTAGGGACTGCAAATATAACAACAAAATGTTGTGCATTCACATGGCAAAATGAATTGCTTTTATATAGCTAAACACAGCTGGATCTTTGATGTGTACAAGTAAATCGTTTTTGTAGTGCTTTTCCCTGCGCCTTCTTAAATTGGCTTTCCTTTGTTTGTTCCATTACTGTTTGTTTATTCAGAGTCCTACAGTCAGAAACCATAGAAGCCTTACTTTCAGCATTCTTAGGGAAAATGTCCAAGACTAGGGGTCTTTCAACCTGGAAGTCACAACCAGGTGACAGAGGGTCATGACCACGCTGCTCTTCCCATATTGCTAAAAGGATGGGTTGTCCTGGAGTGGGAAGAAGATCACAGTATGTAATAGGTGAGACCCATTGCCCAAGACACACTACAGGGTTGGAAAACCTTACCTTGCCTTGTACTTAAACAAGATGGTCTAGTGTGGTTGTGATTCAGACACTCTTGTTTGTCCCACCTGAGTACCAAAGTGAATTAAGCTAAACTGAATAAAGGCCACTTTAATTCTGAATAACATCATGCACACTAGGATTTAATGTTGTTTAACTAACCCATTTCAAATTCAACCTTTTTGTTAATTTGGATTAATTTTCCAGGATGCTCCTGTGTAGACAAGCCCTTAGTTCCAATGGCTAATGATTTTGTCCCATGTCTTAATATGTGTTTGAACAGCACCTAGCACATAATGGGAGCTACCAGGATACAAATAATAATAATATGTGAGTTTGAGTAAGTTAATTGTTATTATCACTCATTGCCGTCATTTTCTGATGATAATAATTACTCATTATGATCTAGGATGTGTACGTGTTTAAGAAAATATCACTTAGCGCTGAAAGCATATGGCCATCGGCTTCATTCATCTGTTTGAACCCACCTCAGTCATTTTACAGAATTCCAGTGCAAAGCAACTGTCTGATCTCCAAGAGCAGCATAAAACATGCACACCCAAGACATTAATCAGTTGGCACGATCTGGTATGGTTAATACAGGGCCTTTCCCCTTCCAGTGCATGGAAATGGGCTTCATATTGGCATCCTGCTATGTTAGCAGCAGAACAAAATCCATATTTATCTTTTTGTTACTGTTTCATTTCCAATATATGCATTAAATCTCACTGCATTGCTCTCCAGAGTGCCAGGCTGATGCTTTTTGAGAGGGGGCTTCCTTGTCACACTTCCGCGAGGTTCTGAATAAGCCATTGTCCAATTTCTCACCTAGTAGGTGTTTTATTGCTAACTCAACAAAATCTGTTGATTCTTTCAGTGATGACAAGGTGGTAGAAGAGCAGCCGGAGGAAGAGGAGGAAGTAACGGACGTGGAGGACGAAGATGCTGATGATGATGACGATGATGGTGATGAGATTGAAGAAGAGGCAGAGGAACAGTACGAAGAGGCCACGGAAAGAACTACCAGCATTGCTACCACAACCACCACTACTACCGAATCGGTAGAAGAGGTTGTTAAAGGTAAATTAATGTTTGTTTAGGTTGGGGTCTGTGGAATTGATCTTACTGGTGTGTATTTGCCCTTTACTACTAAAAATGTTCCAAACAGCAAAATATCCTAAGTTGCTACATCATTATGCTTTGTCTTTATATGATTTGCAAGTTTTTTTCCTTTTATATCTAATCTTAGGATACATGGATAGTGATTGCCACATATTTTTGAGATTATTTTCACAAACAGCATAGTAAACTACATGAGAAGAAACAGTGTTGTATGCTGGTAAAACAATTTATTGTGAAAGAAAAGGGAATGTTGATATCAAGTGGAAAAGGTGTGTTAGAAAGCACTATTAGGTAGGACATTGTCTTACATTAACATGTTCTGGTTAGCTATTTTATTCAGATTCTTGGATTTTTTACGTCCAGCATTTCTCAATAATAAGCAAATAATTAAATTTAAAAAATCCTATAGTTGACCTAGTGTATGGGTTAAAGATTACAAATAATTATAAACAAAATTACAATGTATGTTTGTTGTCTATGGGGAAAAAAGAAACAAATAACATAAACGGGGTAAAATAGATTTTAAAATATGCTCCATTTGTATGTTCTTCTATATGGTGTCATTAAAGCAATTTAATTTTTTTGATAAATTTGAATATTAGCCTACCCATAGGCAATTTGACAGTCCAAATCATGGTAGAATTTTTTTTTTCTGTTCCTCTTCCCTTGTACAATTTATTCTTTAAAGGAGCGCTTCCTAGATTTCTATATGATTTGGAACTATTCTATATGGTGTAATATTTATATAATCCAGGTATTAGTTTTCTATATTGCTCATCTCCCTGGTAGCATTGTACTTATCAAATGTCTTTATGATGATCTTCTACCTCCTAAGAAATGAGACACAGGTAAAAGCCAGGACAAAACATAAAATGAGCTGAGTTCCTATGAGTTAAAATGGAAGGAGTTGCAACTTAAAACATTCAGAGACAAAATGACCATGAAATGGCTGTAGTGGAACTAACACAGACATTTCAGTCCTGGTTCCCTTAGTCCTTTCCTGCTGCTATTGGAATTGAGGGACACAGACCCTTAAAAGTGTACACACTGACCTTCCTATCCCTTCCCTGTGGCAGGGTTGTTCTGCCCTGTTGGCTGAAGTTTATGTTGTCTGGTGGTAGGGAGGACAGCACAGGATCGATCTTAGCTATGATTTTCATTCCATGATGAAATATGTATATAATTGAATGGAATTACCCTATAGACTCGTTCGTTAGCTCGTTCATTTATAAGCTGACCCCCCCCAAGATGGTTAGGTAAAAATAGCAAAAACTGTATGACCCTTTCATAAGCCGACCCTATGTTTCAGGGGTTGGCAAACTTTGGCTCCTGGGCCGTCAGGGTAAGCCGCTGGCGGGTCGGGACGTTTTGTTTATTTGGAGCGTCTGCAGGCATGGAGCCCCTCAGCTCCCTGTGGCCGCGGTTCACCGTTCCCAGCCAATGGGAGCTGCGGGAGGTGGCGCCACTTCCCGCAGCTCCCATTGTCTGGGAACGGCGAACTGCGGCCACAGGGAGCTGAGGGGCTCCATGCCTGCAGACGCTCCAGATAAACAAAACAACAATGTATTAGATATTCAGTTCAATGGTTCTATAGAGTTTAAAATTATCAAATTTTAGTGTAGACCCATTTATAAGCCGACCCCTGCTCTTTGATGCGTCGCTTTTTTACTAAAAATATTCAGCTTATGAATGAGTATATACGGTAAGTAGCTAACCCGGAAAGGGTACGCTTCCTTTATTAACATTTTCTGTCCTTCCTTATTTTTTCTCCCTGTTTCAGGTGAGTGCTATGATCAAATGAATTGATGCTTGAGTAAAATTGATTCGCAAGGGCTTCCTTCTTAGGCAGAAAAAGCTCTTATTTATCTGAACTCTGTCTCTTGAGTCTTCGATTCAGCCACTGGAGAACCAGTGTGAGATGAAAGTAAAAATCCCAGTTTAAATCTTTAAACTGCTTAAATGTATTTCCATATGTGAGCTCTTACTGACCAGGGATGAAACACCCTGTCCTCACTGGTAAATGAATATTTAAAAAGATACACTTCAGTTTAATGGGATTGGGGATGAGTGGAAATGAGAACAAATTAGGTACAGCATGTCTTTTACCGAAGCTGAAATTTCGAAGAGGTTAAGATGTTCAGTCTTCAGGCAACTAGGATGTTTAGTGCGAAAATAAACTACAAAAAAGTGAAGGAACACATTGAATTTATATAAAAATAGACTGTAACATATAAACATTGACATTCAGTGGTGCTGGTTTTAAGAGCCTAAAGATAATCGTCTTTAGTTTTTGCATGTAACATTGGTAAAGTGCATGTGTCATGAAGGCAAGAGTTTGGCTGCAGACAAGTCTAGTGTAATCAGGCTTGATGCCAGATTCCCTATGCAGCTCTCCTGAGGCACCTCAGCCCATCTCACCTTCAGCATCTTCATCTCTCTTTAAGTATGAGGCCTCTCGTGATGGGACTGTTACTTGTACCAAATTATTTGCATGTAGATGGCTATCCCTGATTATTTCATTGAGATGACTAAACTTTCATTGTCAAATTGTTCCACAGCTGCTTCTGCAGCTCTGATGACAGAGTTGTCCTCCTGGGACAACATGCTAATAGACTGGTCCACAGACCAATAACTGGTGGTCTGCAGAGAGCTGGCTTTTCTCATGGTATACGTTCATCTCCTTGTTTCCACTGGAAAAATGCATTGAAAGAAGCTAAAAATACGTTAGGAAATTAATCCGTTACTGTAAGATGTTGACGGTTGACACAGCGATGTTATGCTGTCGCACATGGGAGGAGAGTTGCTCTTCATGATTGCAAATAGGAAGGGGGTAGGGTCTGTGAGACTTTCTCTATTAAGATGTGGTCCATGCTAAGGAAGATGTTTGAGAACCCTTGTAGATAGGGCTTCTTTGCCATGGGTGGCTGACTAGCTTTAACCCATTTGGGTTACAAGTAAAACTAAGATCACTTTTCCAAAGGATTAGGGCAATGAAGTTTATACAGTGTATTTACTCCTGGGAGAAATCTGCGCCAAAGAATTCTATGCCAAAAAATTAAAAACTCTGCACACCATATTTTAATGTTCTGCATATCTTTGTCAAAATAACACAATATAATAACACCAGTTTTAGGGTTTTTTGGTAATTTATTTCAAAATACCTGTCAGTAAGTATGTCTGTAACAATACAGGGCACGCTGGAAAGCAGCTTCTGCCCTCTCTCTATACACGGCTGGCTGCTCTGGCCCTGAGCTGGCTTCCCTCTCTTTTCTGTTGCCATAGCAGCCCTGATGGGTGAAAGGTGTAATTGCAGCACCTCCCTGGCAGAATGTATTATTCTGCGGGGTTAGGGTGTGGGGGATCTGTAGGGGACATGAATTCTGCATGTGTACCAGGGTGCAGAATTCCCCCAGGAGTAAATACTCTCCATGCTTATTGCACATCCAATTTCTTCCTTATACTTTCTGGAGACATAATTGTTATTAGATCCATGATCATTAAAGAATGTGGGGAGAAGTTCTTCATGTTTTATAGGAGTTATTTTTCCTATGTCAAATCAGTGGAAGCTTGTTTTCTTCTCAAACCATAAATTAAACTCTTCTGATAATGGGTGATGCAAAGCCCAACCAAGTAAATGAACTGACTCCCATTAACGCCAATGGGCATTGGATCAAACCCTAAATAAATAAAGCATGTACGGAAACTGAAGCTGTATCGTGAAGACATTCATGCTGTCTGCTGTAGTTTCAACATGTCATGCTGTTTCTTATTCCTAAGCATGTTTTAACTAGTAGTGACCAAAATACCCATAGCAAAACAGCTCACAAATATATTTCCAACCATCAGGAGCAGAACAATTTTAGTCTTGTCTGAAAAATGCCAGATAGCATGAAAGTTCTCCTGAGCCAATAGCTCATCAGGCTGACACAGTAAAGGCACGTCAGTTACCTAGCCCGCAGTACACAAGGGAGTGATGTGGCCAGCATCATGTCTGCAGGCCTATGGCTGCCCTAATGCAATGGATCAGGTACCCATTTTGCATCTGGGTGAACTGGAAGTGGCTTTTCAGGGAGAGATTGAGTAAGAATCAAACCCACGGCTATCAGGATTGTCATCGGGTGCCTAAACCACTCAGCCACTGCACCCTGACAGATGGCAACCTGTTATTTCATGTCCTGTGGCAAACGTGTTTTTGAAAGCTGTTGTGTTTTTTAGCAGGTTTTTCTTTATTAAAGAGACTATAGAAAGGAGGGCTTTGGTGAATTCCTTTCCATTATCCTAGCACAATACTTAGCGATATGCACATGCCTTTGTCTGACAAGGGCATTTATGCTATAGGTTTTCAGATAGATTGAACACAGGAATCAGGAGTCCAGGATTCTGTATATATCTGTGCCACTAACTGGTTATCAGTTTGCAAGTCTGGCTGAGGAAGCTGTGTACCTTGACTGGTGGGCTTGAGGTCACAGGCTCTAGGGAACCCAGAAGCCAGCCCTTTTCAGTTCTATATTTCTCACCCCCATATGCTGGGAGATGTTATCCCTGAATTTGTATTCTTAAAGCTGAGTGACTGATTTCTGCAGAGTGCAGGAATGCAGGCACTTCACCCAACCTACATACCAAACAGGGGAAGTCACTTTGAAGACCAGTCATAACTAGCAGATCAGCTCTGGTTCTGCTGACATCACTGCCTTAATACACTATAAATTGTTTCAGAACCAGAAAATGATACTGAGATATCGAGGTCCCGGGGAGTTTTTGCTAGGATTGACTGAATCATGGAGAAACTCTGTTCTCCCATGATGTGTAATTGTTTGTGATTCCATTTCTGTTCTCCTTCAGCATGGCTGTTGATAAGCAACATTGTTCCTCTCTTCGCTTACATCAAAGAAAAGGCAATTAGATCTTGTTTTGAGTTTAATGCTTCCTGTCAACATATCGGTCAATTAGAGCTTATTTAAAGGCAAGCAGCAGGGCCAACACAGCAACCTGTTGAACATTTGGCAGCTTGCACACATACCATTCAGCAGATGTGGGAAATTCAGCAAAGGCTTGACCACCTGGTTTTCGTAGTGTTGCCAGTTAGGAATGATTTCACCATCCCTTAATTCAAACAGATTTGTTTAAATGTTTAGGAAAGAATTGAAGTGGTGCTCCTTGATGTGGCATTTTGAATGTGTTTGTAACCTGCAGTTGCACATGGGAATCTGAGCCAGCTTTCTAGCAAAAGAGAAGTGACATGCATTAGGTATGGCAGCTGTTAGCCTTATTGCTCTACTGTATCTTGTTTGCTATTCCCTTATACATTTCATAGATTCTTTAAATCCATTCAGTGACAGTTGCTACCTATTACAAGGCAAGTTATTTAGCTTATTATAGGGAAGTGCTGGTCCTGTCTATTGCAGGCTTTGATATAGTATTGGAGTATTAATGCCTTGTTCAAAATCAGTTCTGCTTTAGCCCACACTGACTTAATTGCTTTTCCTCCTTTTCTTCTGTGAAATGTTATTACCTTGGTTTAAGCGTCAGAACGTTTTATGTTTTTCTTCACCTAACTTAGGGTGAATTTGATTGGTCACCTGCTTGGGTGAAAAAATTTGAAAAGGGATAATAGACGTTCATATTGCATTTTAAGAAAATACCTAGACATTTGTACAAGAGTGTCCAATGTTATAACTATCTTTCTGTCAATTGACAAAAAGCATGTGTGATTTTCCTTACTCTTATGAATGTTAATATGCTCAGTCTAGCCTTGGTTATAGAGAACCATGTATTGGTACATTTTGATTAGTACAACTATGAATTTAATTGGATGTTTTGATTTAAAATTCAGTTGCCCCTCCATAAAAGGACATCTTTAAGTTGTCTTACATCAAATGAAATCTTTTTCACTGTTAACCAGGACTGCTGAATCATAAAAGAACATGTTTTTTAATCAAAATTCTGGGCCAAGGACAAACATATTGGAATACTTTATAGAGCAGTTCTGCTGTTTTACATAAGGATGAAAATTTCATTATGATCTATTGAATTTTGTCCTCTGCTAATCTGATTCTCCAACAGAAAATATCATTTTAATGTACCGCAACTGTAATGATCTAAAGCTTTGGTTTTATTTACTAATCTGTTTAATATTATCCTACATTATCATCATCTGTGGGGATAAGTCTTTTGGATGAGTGAAATGCATTTCTGTGCTAACCCTCTCAGTCAATGTGTCTGCTATGTTAATAAAATCATAGTGTTACGGGAAAGCTGCATCTCTTCTAAAACATACATAAAATGTGGAATTTTGTTGATCTAGTCTTACGTTCAAGCTGTCCTTTCTTTGCCACTTGACATCTTGGTTCTGAGTGAAGTTACTCTTCACACAAATAAAATGAAAATATGTTTTATACATTTCTTTTACATTGGAATTGGAAGGCTTTGTATTTTAGGCACAGTATACAACTATATTTTATTTATGCCCCAATTATTCCCTGCGAGTAGGCTCCAAGTCAACATTAGAGAGATTGATTCAATCTTAACTGGCAATTACAATTTTAAGGTATTTAACTGTTTTAAAGAATTGTTCTTTGGCATTGCATTTATAATTAATTGTTCAGCCTTTTTTTTTTTTTTTTTTTTTTTTTTTTAAATTCTCTCTAGAAAGTATCAATGCTGTTGTGAAGCTAATGCATAGGCTTTATTCCCAGAGCTGGTGCCAGCTCCACAGCTGCCTCCTGCTGAATTCCAAAAACCTCTTAGGTAATTAGTTTTTGTCTTTGAACGTTGAAATTAAAATTTGGCTGCTGGTTTCAGGCATATATTCAGAATAAATAATTTCTTCTTTAAATATTCCCTTGGGAATAATCCACATAGCAAAACAGTAGCGTAGATTTTTGACTAAGGAAAGTAGAAGTACAAACAAAATCAACAAAGGAGTAAACTTTATTTAAAATATAGTTCTGTATCTCTGAAGTAATTACATACAGGAGAGTAATGCTCCTGATGTATATGTTGGTACATCCATAGAGGTATACAAATAACCCAAATTAAGGGAATGGCAAAAGTACTGATTGGAATCCTAAATTGTAGTACCTAATGATGTTGAGCAGACACTTCGATGATGTTACATTTGCTAGGGCGATTTGATTCTTTTGCCCATTTTGTTACATTAATCATCTACACTGCAGTTTTATAGTGGAATATAGATTATAAAATATATTTTATTTTACACCTTATAAAAATACAAAAAATTACGGCCCCAGTTCATCAAACACATGCTTAAGTAAATCCCTAGTCACCAAAGTGCTTAAGCATGTGAATTTTAAGCCCATGCTAAAGTGCTTTGCTGAATCTGGGTCTACATGAATACAACATAAAGGTTGCACAGATAGCCACTGAAATACAAGCAGTTTAAATATTATGAGTCTATCTGCAATAACTTGTCTTTATCACACACTGTGGCATATTTTATTGTATACACTTTCAATTTTATGACATAAATAGTAATATGAAGCTGCACATTCAGAGGATAATCCTGGAGATAAAGCATAGTATTGGGAGTCAGGAGATTTGGGTTTTGTTCCCTTTCTCTGCCAAGGACTTTCTGGGTGCAAGTCGCCTAACTTCACTATGAAACTGGGACTTGGCTGCATCATAGGACTGTTGTTAGGGTGAATTTTACATATTTCTAAAGAGCTTTGGGATTCCCAGATGGAAGGTGCTATAGAAGGTCAAAGTGTTGATGTCATAGGAAAAAATATTGGAAAATGCTGGATAGTTACAATAGAGCAAAGTTATGGAACCTTGACTTTTGCTTTTCCTGATTGTTGATTAATTTAACTATGGGTCTTTGAGATTTCCAAAGGCACTAAGTGGAGTTAGAAACTTAGCTCCCCTGGAAACCAGTTGGTCGTCTAATTCCCATTTTTGTCTTTAAAGAAATACAGTGGATATTTTCAGATTTCATTCCCTAGATTTTTTTAAGAGTGAAATTTTGGTTTTCCCACAGAAGTTTTTAAACCATTTTGAAAAAAGAAAACCAGAAACATTTGTTTCAAATTAACATTTTGAAATGAAGTAAAAATATTCATTTCATTTCAGCTTAAAAATGTAACTTAAAATTTCTGTAAAGTGAGCAAAATCATACCTATTTCTTTTGTAATAAAGCTAGGTATTACTATTAACTGTTAAGTGCTAGGTATTATTTTGTGTCAGTTTTTCAGTTTCAAAAAACAAAAATGAATCAACATTTTAATTCAACAGGTCAAAACAGAAATTGTCATTTCCCGTGGGGAAATCGTAATTTTGAAACATTTTTCATAGGAAAATATAATATGAAAAAAACATTTGTATGAAAAACATACAGAGAATTTTATCTTTAAGCATGAAAACTTTTCCCACAAAAGTTGCAACTAGCTCTGTTAATGACACATTGATCAATGAGCACTTATGAAATAGCTTGGTGTAAGCAGCTGTAAATCCAAAAGTCCAAATGTTTGAAAAGTGTATGCTTCTAAATTTGATCACTCAAAATGTTTTACTGTGCCTGTTCAGTAGCTGCTTTTCAATCAATAACTTCATTATCTAGTCATTTGAAAAAACTGTTATGGAGATATCCCTCAGTGAGAGAGATATTTACCGGCTATATTAAAAGTTCAGCTGTTTTTTAGTTGTGTAGAAAAAGTATGGCAATTTTGTCAAATAGAAAACAAATCATTTTTTGCCCATTAGAACTCAAAAAATTGAGCTTTAAACATTTAGCACAAATTTTCTGGAGGGGCTAGCAACAGGAAACGCTCATTTCTGGGCAAGGACAACACACTGGAAATTTTGAGTACCAAAGGTGGATTGTTTGAGAAAGTCTAAGCACATGAAAACAGCAGGTTAGAACTTGAACTGTTCAGAAATTTTAGCTATAACAAGCACTACACAAAAAGCTCTCCCTTTAATTTGCCTTGCTTTCTTGCAACCAAAAGCAAAGAATTGCTTCAGTTCTTAATCAGTTCTCAGAAACAAATTAAAAGATGAAAGTTAGCATTTTGCCACAGTGTAATTTAATTTTTCTAGTTATCACAGATAATTTGTTCCCAGTATGGCCTTACTAGTGAGCCTTCCTTTGTATTTTTGGGGGGAAAATTAAATGCAAAGAATGTTTTTAATTCTAAATGACATGATTGCGCAATATGTACTCTCTGCTGCTAACTGTGAGTGTACCATCGCGCTCAGATGATGGGGTAAATCTTCACTAGCTCTGTGCACCCATGCAAAAGACTTACTCGTATATACTCGTTCATTAGCCCGTTCGTTTATAAGCCGACCCCCCATGATGGTTGGGTAAAAATAGCAAAAACTGTATGAGCCTTTCATAAGCCGACCCTATATTTCAGGGTTGGCAAACTTTGGCTCCTGGCCTGTCAGGGTAAGCCGCTGGCTGGTCGGGACGTTTTGTTTACTTGGAGCATCTGCAGGCATGGAGCCCCTCAGCTCCCTGTGGCCGTAGTTTGCCATTCCCAGCCAATGGGAGCTGAGGGACTCCATGACCGCAGAAGCACCAGGTAAACAAAACGACAATGTATAAGATATTCAATTCAATGATTCCATAGAGTTTAAAATCATCAGATTTTGGTGTTGACCCATTTATAAGCCGACCCCCGCTCTTTGATGCATCACTTTCTTACCAAAAATATTCGACTTATGAACGAGTATATATGGTAGGTTATAAGGCACCACCTTACTGTCTTACAAAGGTTATGTGTACCATGGGTTTCAGCGAGGAAGGGAAAGCTATTCTTCTTCCATCCCAGTACAGATGACAAGGGCAAGCAGAGGGGAGACCAGGAGGGATATTGACTCTGAATTACAGTCTGCTGCCTTGATCAGGGCCAGTCATAAAGTGACGATCTACCCCCATGTTTGTATCCTGCATTGTTGTTAATCTCTAGATGTTCAATTCTCCTCTCATCCCCACACAGCAGATCTGTGTTCTGATATTCCAGTCTCCTGGCAATGGAACACCATCCATGCAAGGTGTCAAGACCTACGATGTAGATCTAAGAGGGGGATTTTGCCCTGTGCTAGCACTGGCTTCACCATGGGGAGGGGAAAGGAAGGCATGGCTTCTAGCCCTGCATTAAGTTCAAGTAGGGAGTCTGATTTAATTTCATGATTAAGTAGTCACTCTTTAAAGGGCTGTATTTTCCATTTTCATGCAAACAGATTCTACTGCAAGGCTCCTAAAGACTGACTCTTAAACTGCCAGTGAAATGAATGCTTAATATGTATAAATGTCTGTAGTGTCCCAATAGTTGATTCCTGATTATCATTGCCATTATTTCACTGATGGGTTATCATCTTCATTTTTTTTTTCACATTATGTAGGTAGCAAAAATATACCGGGTACTAAAAGTCGTTGCTTTTATTGTTCCGATGTGTGACACATTTAGGGATTGTCCTCACTTATCCTGGGATCGACCTGCCTTAGAGAGCGAGGGCAGGTCTACGCTACAGGGCTAAGTTGACCTAAGTTATGCAACTCCAGCTTCATGAATAACATAGCTGGAGTCAACGTACCGTAGGTCAACTTACTACGGTACCTACACTGCGCTGGCTCGACGGGAGAGCGATCGATGGTCAATTTAGCGGGTCTTCACTAGACCTGCTAAATATATCCACGGTGGATCGATCGCTGTGCATCAATCCCCCAGTAAGTGGAGACAAGCCCAGAGATTAAAAAGGAAATACTAAAGTAAGTCTTTGGAACTTTCAGATACTGATAAGAGTGTGTGAAATATAAAATGATAAAATAACTTAGAAGGCATTACTTCTTTATATATTGAGGTTGACCAACAGTTGCACTAACTGAATTATTTTTTAAAAGAACAACAAATTGCTGAGGCCCTGTGTTCTTGAAATTTGGTATTCTTTCAGTAAAACTGTTCTTGATTATACATGTCTCTTTAGTGTCAATCACTCTACCAGTGATTAATTTTTAAAATGAAATTTGTGGGGTCCTCCATGTATTCAAAGCCAGGCAAAGTTACTTTGTGTGTAGACTATAACTATGTTATGTAAAAATCAAGCAAGAGTAACTGGTATGGAAAACCCTGTGTACTATTAATCACACCTGTCCTGGATTTTAAAAGTAAGAAGCTAACTCTCCTCTACCATAACTTATTTCATTCATTTCTACAAACTAAACTGTGTAAGTGCCTAAAACACTGTTGATGTGTATATGTAAAGCTTTGTGTTGGATCAGTCATAAATGCTTTACAGTAAATAATTATTGATGTAAATGTACACGTGTTGATTACTGACAGCAATTTGATATAAAATGCACGCTGCAGAAAGGAGGTGGGAAGGGTTATATGTTAAACAGAGATGAACCAAACAGCCTAGAAGAAAAGAGGCTGTGAAGCAGCCAGTGAGACTCTCCAAATCTGGGCTAATGCCAGTGAGAGCCTCTCAGGGGTGATGAGCGTGTGGAGATTTGCAGTGCTACATACACTAGCAGGTGTTGAGGTGACCAAGGGGGAGACCCCATTTCAATAGTGAGGAGTCAGCCTTCCACAAAATTAAGACTTGTGAAGTAATGTCAGAAACAGTTGTAGATAAGTTACCAGTGTCTGCCATTATTTTGAACCCGTGTCTGATGGAAGCATAGAGGGGGAAGTACTGGTGTTTCATGTTCTACAATTTTGCAAATGATATACAGCATGCTGAATGTGAACGCTGTTTTTCCTGTTTGGAACATTATTGGTAAAGGGTTATATATGTACCCAGGTGATGGGCTGAATTCCAATTTAAGGACAGAGTTCCTGCATTCACTTTTTATTCTTTGATCTTAATTTGTACAGCTTAGTTCCCCACAGATTTCCCGTTGAGTTTCAATGCAAATACAGTGACTGGTCTAGCTCCCAGTGAAAACTGAGAAACACAAATCATGATATATGTTCAAAGCAGATTTCGTACTGTCGTTTGATATGTTAAGTAAGGAGAAGAATCAGCCCTATTCACAAAGCTGGCGCACCATTTAAATCTTATTTTGAGGGCTTTTGTGGATTTAAGTGATATATAAGCCTTGCGCTGAGCCTCTACACGTGAGGGAGTTTCAACCAAAATGATTCTGTATGTGTATGGAAGGAATTTTACTCCCTGCATCATTTATATAGAACCTCTTTACAAGCCAAGAAATCTCAGTATTTTAGATGTATTTTTTAATAGTTTGATGTGTAGATGTTTTCTGCCATTAAGAGTTTTTTCCAAAGACAATTATTCAAACTTCCTCATGGGCAAAATTCCAATTAAGGGCTTGTCCACACACAAAGGTTATACTGCTTTAACTGTACCAGTATAGTTATAGTGATACAACATCCCTCGTGTGGATACTGGTCTAGCGACTCCCAAAAGAGATGGGGAACCATAAGACAACTTTATCCAGTATAACTATGTCCACACTAGGGGTTATACCAGTATAACTATTTAAGTAAATAATCATGCCACTAACCAAAATAGATATACAAGTACAAAAATTGTGTGTAGAGCAGGAGGGATTTAGTTGTGTTAATCCAGATGAGAATACATTGTTTTAGAGACTATTTATAGATAGTGAGTTAAAATGTAGTAATTGAATTCTTTGTGAAAGAGAGAGATGCTTCCTTGATACATCCATTTTGTAGCTAATGTGCAAGAGTTAGAACATGTAAATAAACTTGTGTAGATGAAAAGCAAGACAATACCATTTTCATGCTAAATGTAGTTCCTCCACATCTCCTATAATTAGAGGTGTGCTCTGAACAAGCTGAGACTGGTCCTTGCCGAGCAATGATCTCCCGCTGGTACTATGATGTGACTGAACGAAAGTGTGCACCATTCTTTTACGGCGGATGTGGTGGGAACCGAAACAACTTTGACTCTGAGGAATACTGCATGGCAGTCTGTGGCAGCGTCAGTAAGTGGACCTCTCAAGCCTGTAGCAGTCTTTCTCTCTCTCGCCACTGACTCTGCTGTTTGTAACAGATTTGTTTTCTGATCCTTGGGATGGGCCTGTGCTACCACTAACCATATTTCTGTCAAGATGTTATAACTGCCCATGTTCTATAGAGTGTGTTTACTCATTAATATTACTCATTAATGACTGTCTTTCTAATCCAGCATGACAGTGGATGACTTCTTTAATCTATGTTGTAGATGCAAGAGTCTTGCAATTAGGGAATGAAAATTTTGTCCTAACATTTCTATCAACAAGGCAGTTGACAGCTATGGTGTCTCATGTAGGTCTTTCTGTAAAAGTGTATTTACATTTCTGTGTCTGTGTGTTTGTCTTCATGCATGTATTATGCGTGTGCAAAAAACCGTCAAAACTAAATTTATACCCAGTTGTTAGTGAAGCTTTAAGTGAGTTAAAATAGTTTTATAATATCTGATCCATGAAAATGCTGTTTTATATTGTATTTCCTTACTTGGGTTCCTATTTTTTATCAAAGCAACACAAACAAATCAAAATGTCATGATATTTGTTCCCACACTTAAATATTAGGCATTCACTTCTTCCTTTTGGACGCTGGTTGTTAGAGAGTGTGTGTGTAAATAAGTAACTTGGAAATATATATTTCTACAGGAAAAGAAGAAACAGAGTTGCCATTTGAGGCTTAGGTCTTCAAGTGTGATGATACACATTAATATGAATTACTTGCTCCCTGTTTTATGTTTAATACACCATATACTTTAATGATTAACTTTCATGAAGAAGGAATACTCGCTTTTGAGTCTTCAGTTTGTGAAGCGTTGCTGTCCCCCACTGGGGAATACTGAAGCTGATAAATCAAAGATTACATTTAATCTGGGTGTGTTTTGACTTGTGAGCCTCTTGTACTGTCCCTTTTCCTCTGCCTGGGGGCTGTCCATAAATTATGTAACATATGTTTTGGTAATTTTCAAGGCCCACCTTCCCCTTGTAACACTGAAACAAACATCCAAAATCAAGGACCCTCCGCCCCCAATATGTTCCATAATTTATGGACAGCCCCTTGTCTGCTTTATTCATAGGAATTATATCCTCTGTTTACAAATGAAATGTACAAGAATGATTGCATATTTCAATATCCAGCCTGCTCACAAGAAAAGAGCAGTGCAGCCAGACTAACAGGAACCCACCATGACTTAATTTTGTAGAACATCCTACGAATGGTGTCCAGAAAAGCTTTAAATAATACAAAGGTGAGAGTGTGTGTGAGTGAGTTTGGGGGAGGAGAGTGGCATAAGGTGTAGGCAAGCAAGACAAGGGGATTTTGCAGATGAGTTTTTCAAAACATTTGGGGAGTTGGAGAGGGATTCAGATAAAAGCTTCAGAGGAGGAGTCCACACCAGCAGTGGCAAGATTTTATGGAAGGACATGGAGGAGGCAGGTGCCAGAGAAGTGGGATAGGAGTAGTAGAAAGACAGAAGAATTATGGTGTAGGATGCAAAAAGTTCAGAGTACTCTTCAAAAAGAATTAAAATGCAGTTTTGAACCGAGTCCTGAATTGAATAAGACATTAATGGAGTCCTCTGAGGACGAGTGATGTGGTTGTAGTTTTGTGTTTGTATGTTCCATGCTGGTGTCAGGAAAAGCTGGGACTTGGGAAGTCCATGGAGAGTTGATTTATAGCAAGAAAGGTGAAAGTATGGATGAGAATTTTAGCCAAGGTAGAGTTGATGCAATAGCAAACTCAGGTGGTATTGTATTGGTGATGGGCACATATGTAGATAAAGAATGACAGAAAAGTAAAGTTCAGCATCAAAGATAAGGGATATGATAAAGACAGATAGTAAATTCTTAAGTCCAAAAGTGAGTGAGAGAGAGTAGATGAAACTGAGGATTAACACACAGGCCCATGCCCAGAGGCCGTGGCCAGTTTGGGGACCCACAGAAAAATGGGCACTCCAAGCCCCAGCAGAAGCCACAGGGCTGCAGGAACACCGGAAGCTCTCTAGAAGTGTGGGGGAGGGGCCCACCAGCACCCAAACCATGCCCCCCCCTTTTCCCCGCTCCACCTCATCCCCAAGACCCCACCCTCATACTGCCTCTTCCCCCGAGGCCCCACTCCCGCTCTCCCCCACCCTTCGCTCGCCCTTATGGCAGTGGCCCCCTGCCCTCTCCCCATTGCAGCGCCCATGGCTGAAGCCATGAGCCCGGGTGCTTCCTTCCCTCCCCCAAGCCCCATCTGAAGCCTGGAGCCCTACCCCACGCAGCTGAAGCCCAGAACTGTAGAGTGCAATTCACTTCCTGCTGCCAGGACTGAGTGATCGCTTCCCCCAGCTCATTCTGGGTCCTAGTGATAAGCCAACTGCACTGCAGCCACCCTGCCTCTGAGCCCTATGTCTACACTGCTGTTTTCAGCTCCACAGCCCAAGCCCTGCAAGCCCCCAGTCAGTTTACCTGTGCTCTGAGACTTGTTGCCATGTTGGGTGGGGTGGGGGAAAATTGCACTCAGGGCTTGCCTCTCCCAGCATTAAGGAGACATCATGCAGAGAAGCCACCATGTCAATGGGAGGACAGAGAGAGCAAGCAAATCCCCTCTGCCAACACCATCCAGCTGCCAGGGAAAGGCAAGGACAGAGAAAGCTAATTTGCAGCAAAGTGTCTAATTCAGACCACACCTCGGCCAGAATGTTTCCATGCACAGTGGGGTTCAATGGCTGCAACCTTGTGCCCAATTCAAAGAAGCAGCCCGTGTAACTAGCAGTATCTGCAGCAGCATCTTCTGTCAGTGCTCCTCTCCCACCACAGATGAATTTCTTCTTTGGGCTCCAGGAGCGCCAGAACCTGTGTAGAAGTGAGGGCCTGCCCCCAACTGGCACTGGAACTGTGGCCCCGCCCCCTGCTCCTCCTCCTTCCCCTCAAGGCCCCGCCCCCTGGCCAGGCCAGAAGCCAGAGCCAAGTCATGGTAAGAGCTGCCCAGGAAGCCCAGGCTGCTGTGGGGAGTCCCAGACTCTCCACCTGCCCTGGACAGGGGACCAAAATGCCCAAGAGCAGCCCCCGGCCCATGTCGCCACTCCCCCCAGAGCACGCTGTCTAGTGTCCTGGGTTCCCTGGGCAGCATTTACCACGGCCCAGCTCTGGGCTTCTAACCTGGCCTGGGGGCATTGGGGAGAAGAGGAGGAGCACGGGGCAGGGCCCCATAGTGAGGGAGTATGTTGGAGGGTCCAAATGTTCTTTGTGCCCAGGGCTTCAATAAATCTTAATCCTCCTCTGCTGTTGAGTATGCTCCTTTTCCCCTAGAAAAGTATTTCTAACTTTGCAACATTTAGCTTCAGGTATCAGGTTTTATTTGATAATTACAGGCATAGAGAGTGGACAGAGGGAGGAGTAATTAAATATGTCAACAGCACATGCAGTTAAATATCATCAGTTTAAATGGCAGTTAAGACTGAAGATGAGATGACCAAGATAGAAATTGTTCAAGGGAAAGAGCTGAGAAACTGAGCCTTGTGGGACTCCATAGAGGAAGGATCTTGTTGCAGAAAAATAACTATAAAAAGTTAGTTTATTGAGTAGGAGAGAGGAACCATGATAGGAATTAATCTGGCTCACGTGCACAGGTTTAGAGATAATCCAGGAGCGTCGATTGTCCGTAGCGGCACGGAAGTTAAGGAAAATGTATAGCTTTCTCCAATCACTGTCTAAATCTGATATTGCACCCACCACCATGATATCTGAGTGCCTTTGCCAGGAGAAGTTCATTAATCAGTTTCTTCTGCATAGTTAATGTACAGCAAAGTAAAATCCAAATTGAAAATGGCTATGGGAATCGTGTTGTGGGTTTGTCATATGGTCGGTCGCTCAGCAGAGGATTTTGAAACTTGCCTACGTTGATCTCTCTTTATTTATTTATTTTTAATCACTGTTTGCCTGCAGTTACTACATATGAGATTCCACACTTTTCCCCTCTAGTTAAAGTGAAAAATAACATTGGCATCTTTTTGGCAAATGCTGAGCTTTTCATGGTAAACTTTGTACATCTCAGCCTTACTGTGAGGACCAGACAGATTTTGTGGAATCAGGAAAATAGTGTTATAAACATATGTTGCACATTAGGCCTTTAGAGTGTTGTGGTAGGTACCAGTCTTGCAATCAGGTGGATCTCTGTGTCCAAACCCTTTTGACTGCATTGGGGCTCTGTGCAGGCCAAGGTCTGCCCATATGGCATAGCTTGCAGAATGGGGCCTTAGTTTCTTACCTAAAGCTTCTAATTAGAATGTTTATTTCTAGTTTAAGCAACATTGTCAATTGGAGTACAGGGAAAGATGCTATTGGTTGAAAGTGCAAATAAATTAAATCTATACTGTGATGTTAAAAATTATTTCTATAATATCCTGAAATGATCATGTATACAAGAACTCCTCACTTAAAGTCGTCCCGGTTAACGTTTCAATGTTAAGTTGCTGATCAATTAGGGAACATGCTCGTTTAAAGTGAAATGCTCCCTTCTAACACCTGTTTTGTCCGCTGCTTGCAGGAAGAGCAGCCCGTTGCAGCTGGTGGGGGCTTGGAACCAGGGTGGACCGGCAGCCCCCCCCTCCCCCCCCGCCATCAGCTCCCCACTCTCCTAAGTTCCCTGTGCAGCAGCTGTCCCTCCCCCCACTGCCATGTGCTGCTCTTGCCCTCTGCCTTGGAGCTGCTCCCAGAGACTCCTGCTTGCTGTATGGGGGGAGGGGGCAAGAGGGGGGCTAATGTCAGGGTGTGTCCCCCTCCCCCCTGCTCCTGCACCCCGCTTACCCCATCTTCCCTAGAGCGGGGGGGGGCACACCACGGGGGGAGGGAGCTTCTAGGTCTCAGGTCTCAGCAAGCTGATTTAATTAACAAGGCAGTGTACTTAAGCCTGGGGTCAGCTACTTAAAGGGGAAATGCACATTTTTTCTCTCACACACGGGGTGTGTCTCCCTGTCTGCCCTCCCTCCTTTCCTGCTGCCTCCTAGAGAGTGAGAGTTAACCCTTGAGGGCTCAGTCAATTGCTAGTTCATTTAGCAGTAAGGCATTCCCTGGGAAATATCCCACCCTCTGACTCCTCCACCTCAACCAAGCTTCACAATTATCATCACTGTGTACCAGGATTAAATTGTTTTTAAACAATTAAATTGCTTTTGTCTGGTGAAAAAAACTTCCCTGGAACCTAACCCCCTCATTTACATTAATTCTTATGGGGAAATTGGACTCGCTTAACATCGTTTCGCTTAAAGTCGCATTTTTCAGGAACATAACTACAATGTTAAGTGAGGAGTTCCTGAATTTGGGTTGAGTTTGAACATTTAGCAACCCAAGAGGCATCTATGACTGAAGAGCAAATGTTTGAATATTTGATCTCTTTTATGAGACCATCTGAAAAAGATGGTAGGATTCAAGCTCAGAGTATTGGTAATGGGATGTGGAACCTTTCCTCTCTAGGTTACCCGGTAGAATCCAGCACAGGTGAGTCATGGCAGAAAGCTGTCTGCTTGTTCCATGACCTAAATGGAATGAGTTGGCACTAGTCCATTTCCAAGTGAGCAGGTGTCCACAAAACAGAACAGCCACCAACACAATTGGTGACCATGTCCATGGTCTTTGAAGGGAGGCCATGGATTAAATGGGACTGGTGACTACCCTCCGCCCTCAGATTTGTCCAGTTAGATCAGGTTTGCACCTCATTGATGGGAAAGCTTGGAGAAGTTTTTCCTATTATTGTCTGTGTTCTGCCTGTTCTGTGGATAAAAGGCTTGTATCTCTAGAATGGTCAACCCAGCAATTTTTGCACAGTGCTTAAAAAGAGAGAGAGAGAGGAATCAGTGTGGATCTAAAATAAATTGATCAATAAATCTAATCCATTAGGAAAATAATTCTTGCTCTTTTTTTGTTTTGTTTTGTTTTGTTTAACATGGAGATAGAATGGACACATGCTTCCTGGGTTTCTATTTATAACATGGTTTTAGTTCAATGAAGACAGCGAATTCCCATTTGGGAATTCTGAGAAGGCTTTTTTGTTGGGGAGGGAGAAAGGAAAGAGGGAGAAAATCCAATCTGTTATTTCATAATGCAGATTTGATGCCTGAAGGTTTTTTTAAAATGAGGAATATTTCAGAATTGAGGATTTATAAGGGTCAGTTGTGCATTGTCTTTTTCTGTGTGTAAATTCACTGCTCATGAAAGTTCTCCAATTGACAGCCCTAGAGACTGAAGTCTGATTTTGTTATCCACAGTTGGGTGACCAGATTTTCAGACTTGGATACCCAATTCTTCTCTCCCCGTCCCTCTCTTGCAATCTACTCCCATTTTCTTCCTCCCTCTCTAACCCTCACCTTCCTATTTCCCCCTTGTTCTCTGTGCTATACTCATGCACACACACTCATTTACTCTGTCCTTCATTCTCATCCAGGCACAGGTTTTTGTTTTTTCCCCAATGTTGTGTAAAAATTCATCTCTAGTGCAGGGTAGGATATGTGCAGGTGCCAAAGCAGACTGGTCAGCAGTTGCCTGCCCATTCAGCTAACCATCCATTAGGCTCATTGCTCAATCACAGTGAGTTTGATTCCATATTAACCTGTTTCGATGTGCAGGGGAGGGCTGGGTCAGAAGGATATGAGGATTCACTGGGAAGCCAGGATGGCAATGTATGGCAGCTCTTGAGATGGGGCAAGTCTGAATGGAGAGAAGACCACATGGGACAAAACGGACAGAACTTGTGTGGGACTTGCAGAGGTGCAGGGCCACCCTCTCCCTAGAGCAAAGCTAGCATTCCCTCTCCTCTCCCTCCCCCCGTTGCCCACACACACTTCCCTGCTGAAGGCCCTTAGCCTTCATCTGAGAGGACAACCTATGTTCTTCCAATCCTTAGCCTCTCTGTATATCATTGGTCTGCTTAAGTGTACTGAGTTTTGTCAAAAAGACTTTTGTCTCCTGGGAACGGGCTAAGATTGCAAAACTCATGGTTTCATTCACCACTGAACTATGCTGGAATCAATCCATTAACCTAGAGGCTAAAGGTTTTAAATATCAATCACCGATTCTCTTAGCCTTCCAGAGCACGTGCCCCTCCATATTGATCATTATTA
The DNA here is from genome assembly GCF_002925995.2 of Terrapene triunguis. Lineage (NCBI taxonomy): Eukaryota > Metazoa > Chordata > Testudines > Emydidae > Terrapene > Terrapene triunguis. The sequence continues at coordinate 1,920,459 of NW_020664384.1, forward strand.
AGGAAGTTCAATACAAAACATACACATTGTACAATGTAAGTTTAAATACTTAAACTTCCACTACATTAGTATACATTGTGACTTCAGAAGAGCCATTAGGATCTGTCAAATGAGTAATTCAGATTAAATGACCTTGATGTGAATATCCATTGTCAAATTAGACCAGAGGAGCCATTTCTGAAGGATCCAATTCTATATTTTCATCATACCATAAATTCACCAGTTATAGGATTTGGTTTATTGATTTCAGATTTTCTTTGTTTAAACTGTCCTTAAAACTACAACAGAAACACTTATTTAATATATATCCTTTCTGAATAATGTTAACAATTGGACCCAACTTCTCAAAGGCAAAGAATTTCAGATTTGGGGCCTCTGCCTCTCCGTTAGGTTTAACTTATTTTAATAAAGACGGAATACAACATAACATGCTGTTATCAGGCCTCTACAGTACTTCCAGCATTTGCAATTTGGTGAGTTCAGAATATCATGAAATCCTTAGGTCTATATTTCATTTGTTCTTGATTTTAAGCCAAATATGTATGGCCTATATATTGTACAACCGTATTATTATTGTTGCTAATTGTTCTTTTTTTGAAAATAGGTTTTGAGAAATTTTTAATACATTGCATAGACGTTTATTTCTTAAGTAAAATGTAGGTGTCAGCTGTCAAAAGTTATTTCTTAGGGAAAATATCCACTGATATTTATCTCCAGTAACATTGACAAGTCTTACCAAGGCTGAATATTAGCATTAGCAAAAGAATAATCCATTTTCAATTAAACTGAAGGGTCCCACCAGTTAATCTTAAAGAACGTTGCTTGCTGTGAAGATTTGCTTAATGCAGATTCTCTTTCAAACTCTGGATCATTTACATTTTTCAGAAGAGCCTGAGAGACTTAGGACATCCTAAGTCCCATTTAAAGAATTGGCATAACAACAATTTAGGCGTATTCAGCAATACACATCAGTATCATTTTTCTGGTGGCACCATCAATTTCTGAAGAATTTAACATCTCATTTGAAAAGGAAAAAATCTAGCTCCTGGGCTGGGCTGTGTTGCTAAGACTGCCAAAACAATGGAACTTGCCCAGCTATCCCATTCATTTCAGTTGTGTAAATTCTAAAGCCTAATGATGACCATTTTGATTGTTAACATTAACTGTTCAATTGCTGGACATTTTTTAGAAGAAACATCCAGTCACTATGGGATTTTGGGTGGAGTGTGAATTGAATAACATCCCCCCAATATATGTTGAAAATAGTAAAATTAATCAACTTGCTAAATCTACATCAATTTAAGCAGTAATTATATTTAGTAAGTGGTATATGTTTTGGCTTTAAACTGTAATCTGAAGCTGGGAAAATTAAAATAAGTATCATCCATTTGATTTAGGACCCTACCAAATTCAGGGTCCATTCTGGTCAATTTCACGGTCACAGGATTTTAAAAATCGTAAATTTCATTATTTCAGCTATTTAAATCTGAAATGTCATAGTGTTGCAATTGTAGGGGTCCTGACCCAAAAAGGAGTTGTGTGGGGATCACAAAGGTTATTGAAGGGGGGGGGTTGCGGTACTACTACCCTTACTTCTGCGCTGTTGCTGGCGGCGGCGCTGCCTTCAGCGCTCAACAGCTGGAGGGCGGCAGCTGCTGGCCAGGAGCCCACCTCTGAAGGCAGAACCACCACCAGCAGCAGCGCAGGAGTAAGGGTAGCATGGTATGGTATTGCCACACCTCCTTCTTGCGCTGCTGCTGGTGGGGCGCTGCCTTCAGAGCCAGGTGCCTGGCCAATAGCCGCCATTCTCCAGCTGCCCAGCTCTGAAGTCAGCACAGAAGCAAGGGTGGCAATACTGTGACGCCCCTGAAATAACCTTGTGATCCCCCTGCAACTCCCTTTTGGGTCAGGACCTCCAATTTGAGAAACGCTGGCCTCCCCCATGAAATCTGTATAGTATAGGGTAAAAGCACAAAAAAGACCAGATTTCGAGGGGGGACACCAGATTTCACGTGAATTTGGTAGGGCCCTAATTTTATTTTAAGGAACATCCGTTGAATAATTAAAATACAATATAAACCAAAGTATTTTCTTTTCAAATCTACTATGCTATTATGCACAAGATGTAGATAGTCTAACATGTATGTCTTAATCTGTTACTCTTCGCATAGGCTAATTTCACATTGATTTCAAAACTGGCATCAAACCATCAGTGTCTGTTGACAAGAGAGTATTTCTTAAAACACTTTGAATTCGTGCTCCTTGGTGAAACTTCAAGAAAATTGTGTTACATCACATCACAAATGCTATGTACTATCTGGTTTAATATATCTTCAAATATAACACACATTGTAATCTACCCCTTTCAAGAATAAATTCTGAAAGCCTGTAAAACGGCACTACCATAATTTCCAGTTCTCAGTAAATTTCTTGATCCATTTGCTGTTTGTTTTGGATCTTGACATCCCTCTAATTAACGGGGAGTAAAATGTTTTGACAGCTAAATGTCCATGTCAACATCCAGAGTATATTTAGCAGTAAGGAGCTGAAATATTTTGCTGCATTTGTGTAAACAGAATGGGCAAAATATATGTAATTTTTAGTTAAAGAACTAAATGGCTCTTTCCATCTTATTTATCAGATGAGTGCTCCAGACAGATGGAGGTCGAGTAACAGGCTTGAGGGCAGAAAACAAGCAAATGAGCAAGAACACATTCCTCTGCCCTGGATGGCATTGCCCTTTCACTGTTCTTGAGTTTTATAGGGTAATTGACAGGACTATATCTATATAAAAGCAGCAGAGCTTGCAAGTTGCTCCATCCAAGAAGTGCCTTTCTGACAGTACAGAATGTGATGGGAAAGATTCATCACAGTAAGCCAGCTGCAGCCTTAACTCACCATAGCATTCCCCAGGGCGTAATTTAAGGTATAAAAGCCTAGTGCTAAAATTTTAAATCCCCAAAACCTAATATTTGTTAGAAGTAAATCTAAGCTTGACATTGCAGCTCTGTGCTCCCCCTTGTGAGTGTGAAGTCTTCAATTTGAATGAATAAAACACACAAGTGAATTTATGACAAATATATATTAAACCAGTCCCCAGGTATAATCTACCAACGGTGATTTTATTATCTAGGCACTCTCTCTATTCTTAACAGAGGGGTCAAACTGGCTCTGGGGGTTAGCTTAAGAAACGTCTTCTGAGGCAGTTCCCTCTCCTGTGTGGATTGCCTGCCACTGCTGACTTTTATTTCTCTGGCACAGGAAACAGACAGGACACATGTCTTGATGAAGTTGATGCCAGTTTTAGCAAGATGAGACTCAGGGACAATCACAAGAATGTAGGTCTCTCTGTTGTAATTATTTGAGATGTGTCCTCCAATGAATCTTATATATATATTTATTTTTAAGTATATTACCTGCCATGGCTGTTTAGTCACAGCTGACTTATTGAGTATAAGTAATCAGTATACATGGGACAAGCCACTTAAAACTATAATAATGTAAGTTGAGCTCATGGCTTGTGCTTGGTCCATATGTGGAATGAGCATAGGGTATGAAACTTCACTTTTAAAATGAATTTGGATTTTTTGACTTTAGAATGCTTAATGGATGGATTAGTATTCATAATAGCAACAATACAAAGAAGTGAACATGCATAATGTTATGGCAAGAGTTTGATCAAATGGTAGATTCAGACATAGTGATTTTAACAACATCGCTTACAACTTGTAGGAATTGACTTTGGCCAAGTTTCATGGCTAGAACAAATAGAAACTTCTCAGATTCTGATCAATTATTTAGTTTGCCTGGGAATTTTCTACAAATAAGAATTTATTTTTCTGTATAAGAGATCAAAGATATTTTTGTAGGAGTTTGTCCACCCTTTATCAATTTGGCAGGAGGTAAATGCTTGAAGTACTTCTGCATCCTTCACTTCTTAGTACTAAGCTCAAGGTATTTAGCACAAGTAAGGGAGGATTTTGTATTTTACCATTTTTTCCTTAAATTGGGGCAATTTTTCTTTCCTTAATTCCCTCCCAGTATAGCCACGATGTAACTTTATTTATTTATTTATTTATTTATTTATTATTTGTAGTACTTCAGTGCCTAGGAGCCCTGGTCATGTCCTGAGCCTGTGGTGCAGAGGCCCATTGGGGCTAACTGGCAAAGGGTTCATTGTTCTCTATAAGCAACTCTATCTCAGACCTGACAAACTCACTACACCTAATACACTGTTTTCATGGTATTTATCCATAAAGGGTAGCTAGTGAAGTCTCTACGGAAAGCTTGTAACTTATCCGTGCTCATAATCATTGCGAGATGTATGTACCGGTAGTATTTAAGGAATAATGTAACTATTGTAATTATATAATTATGTAATTATGCCTTTATGGTTTTGGAGTAAAAGTTAGTCACCAGGTAACCATGTGTCTTGGTCATGACCCATTCAAGTGGGAGGGAGTGGTCACCCCACCTTGGCTGGCTGATTATCTAATGTATTGTTCAATTGCCTACCCATGCCCCATCCCCAAACTAGGATTACCATCTGGCTGGTATTTGACAGGCCTGACCGGTATTTTTATGGATTTGCCAGTTGCCAGAAAAATTATTTAATCTGCCGGGGGAGGGGCGGGTTATGTGGGTCTAAAGATTTGCATTATCCTCACAATACACGGGGATATCTAAAGTTAAAAGTTTCTGTGTCCAGCTAAAGATGCTGCAGTGTTCCCACTTCTGCAGTTAAGTAAGAAGATTGATAACATAATTTGATCTCTGTGTTACCTCTCTCGATACTGTATAAGTAGCTGTTGAAGGGTGCAGGTGTTGCGACGTCGTGTTGTGGTTGGGGATAGGGGTTGCAGTGGACTGGCCTTGTGAGGGGGAGTGCCTTTTTTTTGCATTTCAAAGGTGGTAACTCTACCCAGAACAGTCAATGAAAAACCATCAAAGACAATTGCAAATAATCAAAACCACATGCAGGTAAAAAGGAACACCATAACAGACAGAGATCACCCTGTCTGTGAATAAAGGCAAAAGACTGATTCAGTATATGACAGGGCAGGCAAAGACACTCTACATCCATTCACTGAGGAGCCATCTTGTTGAGCAGGAGTGTTTTCCAAGAAAGATTGGATCCCATTTCCTGTGAAGCCTGCAACAGACTGACCTGTGCAGGGGAAAACTACTTTATTAGATAGGAAAGGTAACTATTAATAAGTGTAGGCCTTAGTTCATGTTTTGTGATTTTGTTTTCTATTGTAACCATTTGCTTCCATCATGCTCTCTTGTTTCAAAAGAAGATTTGTTTAAGTTTTATTATAAGTTCTCACAAGTTCTGTTCATTACACAGGAGCAGTGATTTAAGATAAAACTGTTAAAATGGGGTACATTGCACTGGGAGCAGATAGAGTTGCCTGGTATCCGTTTCTCAACCAGAATGCCCAGTCAAAAAGGGATGCTGGCGGCTCCGGTCGGCAGAGCTAAGGCAGGCTCCCTGCCTGCCCTGGCTCTGTGCGGCTCCCAGAAGAGGTCGGTAAGTCCCTGGGTGCCCCATTGGCCAGGAACCACAGCCAATGGGAGCTACAGGGGCGCGGCGCCTACGGGCAAGGGCAGCACACGGAGCCACCTGGCCATCCCTGTGCCAGGAGGCCGCAGGGACATGCCGGCCGTTTCCAGGAGCCACCTGAGGAAAGCGCCTCCTGGAGCCCGCACCCCAACCCCCTGCCCCAGCCTGGTGAAAATAAGTGAGTGAGGGTAGGGGAGAATGAGCAACGGAGGGAGGGGGGATAGAGTGAGCGGGAGCGGGGCCTCGGCGAAGGGGTGGTGCAGGGGTGGGGCCTCGGAGAAGGGGCGGGGCAAGTGTGTTCGGTTTTGTGCGATTAGAAAGTTGGCAACCTTGGGAGCAGAGGATCTGTAATTTCTGTAAGTAGCCCCTGTCGGGCTGGATGTCAGAGGTATACTTCAAGGGGATTTGGGAACTGAGGTACATTTCTTTGTTAATTTGCAAGGCAAAGACAGGGCTGGCATAGCCCAGAAGAGGGCCTGTGGCTGAAAAGCTGGTGCTATTAGGGACCTAACACCCAGTCACCACCGGCAAGACCCCCTCTTGTGAAAAGCAGGGGTAACAAGGTGACTTTCAGTCCAGGGTACCCCCAAAACCATCACAGGGCCCCATTGTACTGAGACAGTATTGCTCAGCATGGTAGGTCTCAGCACACCCAGCAGCCTAAATGTTGTCAAGGTTATTTTAGGCATCATGTAAAAGGAGAGTTTTTTGAGGAGGGATTTGAAAGTGGGTAATGAGGTAGCTTTGCAGATGTTTATGGGGAGCTCCTCCCAAAGGTGAGGGGCAACATGGGAGAAAGCACGAAGGGGCTTCTTTGAAAACGTAACACATGGGTGATGGAGGCTGGTATCATGAGGTGGGAGACAACATATCAGTAATGTCTGAGAGATGATAGGTAGGGTGGGGATAGCCGATGAACAGCCTTGAAAGTGAAGACAAGCAGCTTATGTTTGATGTGATAGAGAATGGGGAGTGAATGAAGAGATGCAAAGGGGGTGACATGGTCAAAGAAACTGGCTAGGAAAGTGATCTTTGCAACAGCATTCTGAATGGATAGGAGTAAGATAAAATTGCATTTGTCAAAGCTCTAGAAAAGAATATTGCAGTAATCAAGGTGCAGATGATGAGAGCCTGAATGACAGTTTTAGCTGTGTTGTGTGGATGAACAGGAAAGGCTGCATCTTAGAGATTTTACACAGAAAGCTAGCTTGGTGCTAATTAGAAGAGAGTATCAATGCCAGTACAGGCACTAGATGGTGAATAGTGTGGGAAAGGTAAACTTCCTTTCCCAAAAATGGCTTTTCTCAGAATTGTAGTGAACTTTCTCTCAAATTGTATTTTCTTTGGATGTTCTACCTTGCTATGATGTACTGCAGTGGTATGTAACTGTAACATTTCAAAGGCTGATAGGCTGCGGCTTTACAAAGTAAGTTTGAAAGTAAATATAATTTCCAAAGCATAAGAAGTAATTTTCCATCCCTGCACCGTTAATAATGTTTCTGTCCAAATCAATAGAAGTTCATAGGTTCAGATGTGTAATTAAGCTGTAGAATACTCAATTGAATAAATATGAGAGAATCCGTATACAGACTTTTGTGACAAGACATTTGAGCCAGGACAGGAGGTAAGGTAATAAAAACAGGAGAAGAAAAACAACCGTTAATAAGAAAGGACTTCCAGGGAGCAATGGATGTGTAACGCCATTACTTTTAACTGTACTTGTACGTCGCTGTAGTTAAACTCATGAATGTCCTAAAACAGGGGTCTCAAACACGCGGCCCGGGGGCCTCATGCGGCCCGCGGGGTTGTTTTCTGTGGCCCGCGAGCTCCTCGCGGCGCCCCCCCCCCCAGCGTTTACCTAAAGCGGCTCCAGCCTGACGCGCACCGGGGGAAGGGCAGGCTCCCTGCCGTCCTGCCCCCAGCTGCTCCGGGAAGCGGCCGGAACGTGGAGAAGGGGGCGCACAGGGCTCTGTGTGTTGCTCTTGCTTCAGGCAGCGCCCCCAGCAGCTCCCACTGGCCGCAGTTCCCCGTTCCCGGCCAATGGGAGCTGCTGGGGGTGGTACCTGAAGCAACAGCAACACACAGACCCCTGTGCCCCTCCTCCCCCAGGTTCCGGCCACTTCCCGGAGCGGTGCGAAGACAGGCGGCCTGCCCTGCCCCCGGTGTGTGTCAGGACGGAGCCCGCCCCCCGAGCCCCTCCTGCAGCCCAACCCCGTGCTGTACCCCACACCCCTCCTGCACCCCACACCCCAACTCCCTGCCCTGAGCCCCCACCACACCCCTCCTGCCCTCCCTGGGGGCAGGAAGGGGGCAGAGTTGGGGTGGGGATTTCAGGGAAGGGGTTGGAATGGGGGCAGGGCCTCATGGAAGGGGTGGAGTGGGGGCGGGGCCAAGGGTGGCGGGGGGAGGTGTCAGTAATGCAGCCCTCGGCCAATGTACTAGTCCTCATGTGGCCCTCATGGTCATTTGAGTTTGAGACCCCTGTCCTAAAACAAAACCCATGAAAAGCATAAATTTGAAAAAGGGAGAGATGTGGGATATTTCAGTCACAAAGGCCTCGCTTCTTTTTTGTAATGTGGAAATTATGACAGTTGTGTGCCATTCTAACCTTTTTCGGACACATTTGCCTAATTCAGTGACATTTTGTTGTTTTCTTAGAAGTACAGCAACATTTTGAAGTTGGAGATGGAGAGGAACTAAAAGTTTGGTCTCCTACATGGGACCTAGCCATGACTCCTTTTAATGTGTAATTTATGAATCCCCATGTATATGATCAGTTCTAATGCAAGTGATACTTTTTTCTGAAAATCTGGCCTCAAGACACAATGGCTATTTTTTCGATAGAAAATACATTAGCCTGGGTGTCCTAGCCTAGTTTTAATTTGGATGATTCTTTGTCCTTTAAATTCCATCTCAATATGGCAGCCCATTGGATGGAGTATTGGAAATTTATTGTGATCTTTTGTGATAATGCCAAACGCTGATATTGATTGTGATATCCACTGTTACAGGAATAGTACATAGCCCTGAACTCAGGTTTCAACAGGTGTGGTTTGAGTTCTTCAGTAAACAACACTTTAAAAGGAGATGCTCCCCAGCTCCAGAAGTCAGATCTGTAATTCTCCAAAGTTTGGAATGGCTTTGGAGCAGTGCCCCAGTTCAGGCCCAACCAGTGTTTATTAAGTCTGCCCAAAGTTATGGAGCTTTGATTATGGAGCTTTGAACTCAGGGCCTGAAGCTCCCAGAGTGGGATAGTGGGTTCCAGGGCCCAACCAGAATCCAGGGCAGTTGGGAGGGATGTGATTTTTTTTTTTTTTAAGTATTTTGAAAAAGCATTTGCAGATTAAAAATAAAATGTTACTTATGCTTTAGGTACTTTTAAAATGTACTTAAATACAAATACAGAATACTTAAATACATAAGTACAAGTATGTAGAGTACTTTCAAATACTTAGTTAAGCACTTAAGTACATGGGAACACTGTCTTTCACACACACATATAGCAACTCTCCCATCCACAAGATGACTGGATTTCATTGGAGCTGTATATAATTTGTGAAGTGACTTGGGATGAATAGTAGTATATAAACATAATATATTCAGTGAATGAATAGATTACTTCTGAAATGCAATCTATTTAACTAGATCATCAATGTAAGATTTAGGTCAAAGCTTTTTAGTCACTGACTGAACAAATTCAGATACTTACAGCATTTAACGTAAGCTTTCATTTATTCATCCTTTCCCACATCCTCCACTAAATTTATTTTTGGAATATCTTGGGAAGATGGGTTTTCAATATGCTCACTGCTAATTTAGGAGAGAGACTGTTTTACGTGACAGTAATACAGTTCTTATGTGGACAAATTACTCAGTCTAAAGCTAGGTAGTTCAGCCTGAGTATTATGGTCCTATAAAAAAAAGTCCAGGAAGCAAGCAAACAAAATTATGATTGTAAAACTGCAGTGTATTTTTTAAGAAATTTACTAGTTGAGAGATGGAACAAGAGAAAACAAGAGAAAGAGAGGCATATTGGTCCATGGTAAGAAGCCATAACTTTATATTTAGGAGAAAGCAAGGATGTACATAAATGTGCTGGGATATCACTACAGGACGAACACCAGGTAATAAGAGGTTTACAGAGTTTTACAGTTAATCTGATTTAATTAGCCAGCCATGAACCAGCACATACTGGATTATTTCATGCCAGTGTGAGCCTCAAAAGAGAGTGCCAGCAATACAATTATAAATTGCCTAGTCCTGAAAATGCTAAGGAAGACTATGCTTAGGTTTCTAAGATGACGGACAAAAGCAGAGAAAACTCCCCTACTCTCTCAACCCTGACTCCCTCCTCCAGCTCCACTTCACATCCTCACACATCAAGAGAAATGAAGCCTAGTTCTCTAGTCCTAATCTAAAACCCAAAGGGGCGGCAGCAGTGTTTTCCCTTCCATAGCGAGGGACACTTAAGGGTGATATGTCCATGAAAACCAGGAACGTTACAATGTTCAGGACCTTTTCCTTGTGTCCAGTGAGTTCTTACAGACTAACAGTGTTTTGTCCTGTTTTTTGGCACTCCCTGCAAACTAGCTTCATGAAAGAGCAGCCAGCAAGTAGAGCTGGTGAAATTGACAGCAGGCTGTCCATGTGCAGTGACCCTGAGGGATCACCACCCACTCAGAGGCCTTTCATGTGTTGCCACCCTCTTCTTTTCTACTCCACTCACTTCCCAGGGAGCCTCCAATTCCTGCATGAAATCTTGAGCTAGCCTTCCTCCACACTGAGTGAAATCTACTGGAGGACAGGGGAGGAGACTGAGGTGGGTAGCTTACCCAAGGAGAGTGACAGGGCAGCGGTTCTGGAAAAGTTTTTATAGCGGGGGTGCTGAGAGTCATTGGATCAAATTGTAAACCTTGTATATAATGGAAATCACTTCAAGCCAGGGGGTGCAGCAGCACCTATGCGACAGGGAGCAGTGTGATTTAGTATTTATATTACCGTAGTGCCAGAGCCACCATCGTGGACCAGGATCCCACTGGGTGAAGTACTACACAAACACAAAACAAAGAGACTGTACCTGCCCCAGGGAGTTTGCAATCTAAGTGTAAGAAAACTGATGGATACAGACAGACAAATGGGGGCGTGCAAGGCAACAAAGACTCTATACTGGTCAGCAAGATCAGCAGTGGTTGTTGCCCACCAATGGCCTGACTGGTGTCAAGTTTTTCTAATAAGCATCACAGAGCTGTAAGGAAGGATTTGAAAGAGGATGATGTGTTAGTTTTGCAAATGTTTACGAGGAGCTCCTCCCAAGTGTGAGGGGTGGCATGGAAGCACTAAAACCATAACCTTAGGCCCACTTCCCCTGAAAACAGAGGCTGTTCTGTCAACTTTGAAAATCTTGTTACTCTACACCACCCATGTTCTTTTCCCCACTGGCCAGTTTCTGGGCAGCCTCAGGCTCCAAGCCCATTCTGTCACCCGCGTCCTCTCCCCAGCACACATCACAGCATGAGTCTAGAGCAGCATCAGCAGTAGGGTAGAGGGAGAACAAGGGTGTAAGCCTCCCAAGTCAAGTTGGATGAAAGGTTCCTATCTGGAGGGGGAGGAAAGGAAGGAGAAGCTAGTTGCCATGTCTCTTCTCCCCTTCGTCAATATCATATAGTTCTTTCAGTGAAATGTTTTATTCTTAAAGTGATCTGCAAAGGAATTTTTACATATGTGCCTTTATTACTTCTCTATGACATATGAAGGACAGCTGAAAGAGGGTTGTCTTTGTATGCGTGTGTGCGCGCGCACATATTTTTAGAGGTAACTTGCTTTTGGTCCTGACCACTCTAAGGTATGTCAAGTCCGGTCTTCCCTGTTTTGCTGGAGGAATTTTATGGGTCTCAGGGATGTTTACTGTGAGCTTCTGCACCATAATTAAAAAGAGATCTTTAACAAAGACATTCCTTCTCCAAAGCGTTCAGTCAGAGTTAAATATATGTTCAAAACACTCTTTAAACATGTGTGACTCAAAACTATTCTCACTCCCCCTCCTCCATCTGCTCAGGTTTCAGCATCTTGACTCTTCTGATTTCATTTCAATAGTTCTTCACTTTCCACAGAATCTTCCAGACTAGACAAGCCCTGAATTTCTAACAAAAACCAGGAGAAATTCCCCAAGAAACCTACTCCTTATTTTAGTCTTTTTTCCATATGTTTTCAAAGTCTCTTGCTCCCCACCCTTCCCCCCCCATTTGAGGTCACCTTTAAGGAAGTAGCTCTTGGGGGTGGGGAAACCCAGACCAAACCAAATCCTTTTCTTTGGTTATGAGAAAATCTCCTGTCTTCAACTCCAGACATGTCCGCAATCTCATTTATACCCACATGCGTCAACACCCTTCCTTACAAGGAGAGTTGAAAGATAACCAGAGAGCTATTAGATTTTCACTCAGAGGGAGCATTAAAAGGCTTGGATAAGAGCCTCTGGATACTTATGTGAACTTATTGAGTCTTGCCCATCACTAGTCTTGTTACAGTTATCCAGTGCAGATACTGATATTTTTTAAAATTAAGTTCTTAGGTTCAGAAGATCTGAGATGTGACTAAACTTCTATGCAGGGAAATGTGCAGATAAATTCAGAGTGCTAAATTGTGCTGATTATACTCACAGTTTGAAATTCCTGTCCTTGTTAGAACCTTCTATTTCAGCTGCCCATTTTATAATATCCTGAACTCCCATTAAGACATTCATTCATATTAATGCTCAATTCCATTTCATCTACATTTTTAACATCTGGGGTGAAAAGAAGAGGACTAGAATGTTTTTACAGCAAAATTTTGTTCACAGAACACAAAGCTTTGGCCTTAGTCTTACATTGATGATATAGTTAAGTAGATTGCATTTCAGAAGTAATCTATTCATTCACTGAATACTATATTATGTTTATATACTACTATTCATCACTTCACAAATTGTATATAGCTCCAGTGAAATCCAGTTATCTTGTGGATGGGAGAGTTGCTATACATGTGTGTGAGAGACAGTGTTCCCATGTACTTAAGTGCATACCTAAGTATTTTGAAGTACTCTACATACTTGTACTTATGTATTTTACGTATTCTGTACTTGTATTTAAGTACATTTTAAAGATACTTAAAGCATAAGTAACTTTTTTTTTTAATCTGCAAGTGCTTTTTCAAAATACTTAAATATATGTATATAAAATAAATAAATAAAAAGGAAAATCACATCCCTCCCAACTGTCCTGGATTCTGGTTGGGTCCCAGCAGACACATACCTCTCCATGACCTGCATTGAAAGAACAAGCCCAATATGCACATCTTTTACTTTCTCTTCCCCTATTTGCTTATATTATTTAGGTAGCTGTCCATATATTGACCATACAGTTGCAGGAAATGCGGGAGTTGAAAGTACAAGCGCTTATATTTGTACTTGTATTTATAAATACCTAAGTGCTGTTTCAGTGGCATACTGTACTTAGAAGCAGCGCTTAATTTGTAATGAGAGGTGCCAGGGCTCAAGCAATTTGTTTTACTTTCATAACTGATGCAGCAAGCCCTGGCACAAATTAAGTACTGCTTATAAGTCCTTCTGTTAATGGTGTGTTTGGCACTTATACATAAGTCCTTTTTATCAGCACTTTCAGATAAACTTTTGAGAGATGGGGAAATTTTTGTAGAATCATAGGGTTAGAAGGGACCGCAAGGGTCATCTAGTCTAACTCCCAAGGGCACTCTTACTTTATTTAAAGAAAGGGAGGGCATCTTTTATTTCATATTTGAAAGACCCCATAAACTGCAAAAGGCAAGGGGCACAGTTGGCCCTGTTGAGATTTAAACCTATGTTTCCAGGAAGCTTAGATTATTATTATGATTATTATTGTATTTATTATTATATTAAACCTGATGCTTATATCCTCTACACCACCGGTCCAGGGATCTATAAAGAATCTCATAGGCATTATTCATGAAGAAAAGAGCCATATGAATAAGGAAAAAGCCCTTTTCTCCTCTGCCTTCCAGCAAGTTTGCACATATTTTTTTTCTTTCAGGTTTCACATAGTAGCTTTTGCATAGTCAGTATACCTAATTTAACTGATGGAATACAAAGTATAGAAAATTGAAGCTTCCATTTATTTACTAGTATCTTCATAAAGTTGAGAACAGATTGCAAAAATGTTTAAGGTATTCGTACATGCTGTTGATGTCTGTCTACCAAAGAACATTTGCTGTTGGTACTGGGTGGGGAAAAGTGATACACCTCTATCATCTAATGTCCTCAAATTATTCAAATGAAAATTAAAACTTGCATGAAAGGGAGCAATTAAGGATTTTAACAAATACTTCTGCTTATGTAAGAGTAGAGCGGTACTGTTGTAATTGTTTCTTCTTCGTCGTGTTCTTTTTTTTGTTTTAAGTCCGGAATCTTTAAACTGCTATTAGTCCAGCTCTGTGGGTTTTGATACTCTTTGAGAGAGATAAGTGCGGTATTCTCATATCATTGTTTTGGGACTTTGTGAATACACTAAATAAATTGCGTGGTGACTGATTTTTTAAGCAGACCTCTGTTTTTTAAAGAAAGTTTTTACTAGTCTCTTATGCCAGATTAACTGGTGTTCTGCCTGTTATTTTTAAATTGTTATCTTATTCATCCACTGACAGTGCAGGATTGTTCCCTACAGGTAAGCGAGTGCTAATTTTAAATGACACAAGCAAGAAAACGTTTCCCTTTTCAACTGGGAGACTATTCCACGTTCTAATGAACCTCACTGTTGTTAATATTCTGTTCTAATAGACACTCTAAACTTTTCCTTTGATCACTTTTCATTCCTTCACTCTTAATTAGACTTTCTGTACAATCTTAAATAATTCCTCTCTGTCCTTGATGTTTATACCTTTCAGATATTTGTACGTGGCGATGTTAAGCTTAGCAGATGCTTAGTGCACCTGTAACATGCCACCCATCCTCACAATATTTCTATCAGTGGTGCCAAGCATTCGCGCCACCACTAGGATTCTACTTGGACTGGTGCTGGATTAGTGTTGACAGCAAGCACTGATGTGTCAGCTTTATCATTTCATTTGATATTCCCACAGTGCTCCTGCCCACTCTTCGGTGATGCCTTTGACAGCTCAGAGCACTGGGGGTCACTGGTCTAATGGCTATATGCAGGCTTCCGGTGTTCTCATTTCTCTCCGGCCCCTATTTGTCACTGTCCATGTATGCCACAGAGGTTCCACTGCATTAGGTAGGTAAGGAGGAATGGGCTGGGCCCTATGGAAGCATCTGGAAGGGCGGCCTCGCTCCAGTCCCTGATCTAGATCACTTCTGCTTCTGTCTCCCAGGGAGAGAACTCGAGAGAGGGGAAATCTGTTATTTCATCTGGAAAATAAAATGGGAGGGACCAGAGCTAAAACTTAAAAATTGAAGACAAAAAAGATAAAATCGGGCTCCTTATCTCCTCAGGCAGAGGGACCCAAAGGTGGCAGTGCTTGTCTTAATAGATACCAGGCCACATGTGGTCTGGCATTGGGTCTAGAGGTTACTGGTGACTATTTCATCCTGGTTGCAAGTGTGGGTGCATAGCACAGCATAGGCTGTGCCCTTTGAAATGCGCACATAGCTTCTCGGGCAGGACGGACCATTCAAAGAAATCAGTGGAACAAACCAAAAATGAGAACAGGTGCAAATGGACGTATATTACAGGCATCATGCCAGCTGCCTAAGGGAGTACTCTGGGATAACTGCAAATATTCCTGATGTTTCAGTGCTTGCAGGGATGCTTACGGCCTGTGTATGTGGTGCATGTTGTGTGACAGCAGTAAGGTGGTTGGTGTTGGATGTTCCACCAGTTCTGTTAGCAACAGCAGATCAGATTAATAGAGTAAGGCCAGAAGGACTCCTGCATAAAACAGTCCATTGAACCTCACCCCTCCCTTGTGGCTGAGCTATAGCTTATCTTTTAGAAAGACATCCAGTCTTGGTTTAAAGATTCAGGTAATGGAGAATCCACCATGTCCCTGGGTACATTTCAGGCCCTCTCCCCCCCCCACCCCAAACTTAATTACCGTCACTGTTAAAAATATGCAACTTATTTCTGGTCTGAATTTATCTAGCTTGGGCTTCCAGCCATTAGGCCTTATTATGCCTTTTTCTGCTAAATTAAAGAATGGTCTGCCATCGGAAATCTCTTCCCTATATAGGTTCTTGTGATTGTTGTGGTTTAACTTTTTCTTGGATAAACTAAAAAGACTGAGCTTCTTAAGTCCCTTGCTATAAGACATATTTTCCAGACCTCAAATCATTTTTGTGGCTCTTTTCTGAACCTTATTCATTTTTCAACATCCTTTGGACTCCAGAACTGGATAAAGTATACTAGTAATGATCTCACTAATTCCATATACAGAGGTAATACCACCCCTTTAGTCCTTCTTGATGTTCCTGTGCTTATACATCCAAGGATAGCTTTATCCCTCATAGCTACAATATCTCACTGGGAGCAGTTGTTCAATTGTGTATCCTGGTGACACCTATGTCCTTTTTCAGTGTAACTCTATTTCAGGATACAGTCCCCCAGTCTTGTAAGTTTGATCTACATTGTTTGTTTGATGCAGTGACATTGACTGTGCCTCTACTAGCAAACTTCATAGCCGTTATTTTCCACCAGTGGTACCTGTTCTGAGCAGGGTTAGGTGATATGTTGGTAAAAAGTCTGATCGGTCTCTTAGCTACAACTTCCACAGTTACTACCATGGATGGAGTAGCATCAGTGAAGAATCACAGATGTGAATTTTGTTAGGGTACACACCTAGTGGCCAGATTTTTTTTTTTTTTTTAAGTGCTCAGCACACACAGTTGGGTCCAGATTTTCAAAACAGCTCAGCATCCAATATGCTGAGCTCTTTAGAAAATCTGATCATAAGTATCCCACTGAAAACTGGGTATTGAACGCTTCTGAAAATCTGCTCCTTATTTAGATAACTACATGGGAGAAGAGCTCTTGAAAATCTGTCCTTAAATGTATACATGGCTTGATTGATCTTATATTATTCCAAATGCCCGTGATCTTTTTTGTGTCAATAAATTAAAGGTTAAATTTGCATACATATTTGTTGCACAAATATTTCATTCAATCACTTTTTTCCACTTAAAACTTTTCTTTGTGATACATATTTTAATTTTACTTTTTTCATTTTTAATAAGTTTTATTAACTGTAGTTTCAGCAAAGAGAAATACATGGAGGAAATCAAATATGATTGTGGCAAACATTAACCACAAAGGTAGAAAGTTGCATTTTTGAAATGATTTAAGAAAAACACAAAAAGTTTTCTCTTCACTCAATTGAAGTTCCAAATGATTATAGTTGGAATTCATCAGTGCTAATACATTTTCCAATAGAGAACATTGTACCATAGCAGGAATGTCTTAATCTGAAACAAATTATTTGCCTTGTCTTGCATTTGTAAAGCATCTTGTAAATTTAAAACACTCTATAAAAGTTTTGTAATAAAAACAGCATGGGCGTCTAGCACAAACCATGTAAGTTGTATGTTTGTGGGTGAAAATTATGTTTAGTGGTGTGACAACTGGAGGCAGATTAGTCTGATGAGCATAGCAAAGAATCAAGGGCCAGGACTTTCCTGAGTTCTAATCTTGACTCTGAAACTGCCCGATTACATGATGTTAGGCAAGTAAGTGAACCTTTGTGTCTGTTTCCTTATCTGTAAAATGGGAATAACGCCTTACTTTCCTCACAGGATTGTTTTAAGAACTATTGTACACTACATATGTACAAAATATTATGATTAATAAATGTATGTTGGCTACTAACCATGTGGGTGAATATGTGTAGGTGACTGAATTATAGGGCTATATTTACATTACATCATAATTACATAATGACTCCAAGAGTAGAAAATATTACAGCTTTTGCATTTCTTGACTCTTTGGCATTGTAATTGTATAATTTAACATTCCATTCACATTGGGGTTTCTGGCAAGGAACAGGAGAGTTTAAAATAAAAATAGTAAAAAGAAATTGTCTGTACAGTAACTCCTCACTTAGTCGTCCCGGTTAACGTTTCGTTGCTGATCAATTAGAGAACATACTTGTTTAAAGTTGCGTGATGCTCCCTTATAACGTTGTTTGGCAACCCCCTGCTTTGTCCACTGCTTGCAGGAAGAGCAGCCCGTTGGAGCTAGTGGTGGGGGCTTGGAAGCAGGGTGGACCGGCAGCCCCCCATCAGCTCCCCACTCCCCTAAGTTCCCTGTGCAGCAGCCGCCCAGCAGGCTATCAATTGCCGGCAGTTCAGCTGTCCCTCCCCCTACTGCCATGTGCTGCTCCTGCCCTCTGCCTTGGAGCTGCTCCCGGGACCCTCCTGCTTGCTGTGGGGAGGGGTAATATCAGGGTGTTCCCCTCCTCCCTGCTCCTACCCACCGCTTACCCAATCTCCATAGAGCAGGGGGTGGACAGGGCTCAGGACAGAGGGAGCTTGCTGGCAGCAACTGCTGTCTCAACTTGCTGATCTACTTTAAAAAGCAATGTACTTATACTGTGTATGTGTATGTGTATGTGTAGATAGATAGGTAGATAGTCTTTTGTCTGGTGAAATTTTTTTCCTGGAACCTAACCCCTCTCCTCCTCCCCCCCCCCCCCCCAATTTACATTAATTCTTATGCGGAAATTGGATTTGCTTAACATTGTTTTGCTTAAAGTCGCATTTTTCAGGAACATAACTACAACGTTAAGCGAGGAGTTACTGTACTTAGTAAGAAAAATATTAGGCCCAATCAGGCTTTAAAGACTATATATAAATGTAGTAGAGAAGGGTCCAACTTTTTGCAGCTGGTGTTTGCCTGGAGGGTTGTATTTGTTTCTATTGTTATTATGGCTGTACCTTTGCAATAGGTGCATTTTGTTTAAATGAAATCTTAAAAAGTTCAAAATATGGTAGAGTGCAATAAAAAATTATGGAATAACCCTAAAAATGCAGTATAGCAGATGGTTGTGGAGTCCATGATTTTCAGTAAATCTCTACTAGAAAATGTTTTCCCTTGTTACTTAGCAGTTGATGGTTGCTACTGAATCACGGAAGAATAGGTTGATTATCTCTCAGGAGTGTCTTTTAAAAAAACAAGTAATCTCGTTAACCCTCCAATGCATTGATCAACTAAACAGGGTAGGGTTTTTTAATCCATGTTATTGGGGAAAAAAGCACATCTTTGAGGACAGAATGTCAGTGAGAGGGATTTTGAATAGAATGTCCTTGGACTGCAGTATGGTTGTGATTTATATGGTCTCTGTAGATGCTCTAAAGTGTGTTTGTTTTGTTGTATGTTTGTTTTTAATCTTTATAAATAAATAAAGCATGTGGTTTTGAAAAATGTGTCTGCTGTCAGTTTATGTATCTTAGGTAGTGCCAAGTGTGTTTGCTCTTTGCATGTTTCCTTTGCCAATAGCTCATAATCTGTTAAGTAACATACTGAGTGGAAGAGTTTTTCCTGAGTTATAAAAAAGGGTGAAATCTTTTTCCTCTGCCACAATTTTTTATATATATATTTGATATAGAAGTTTTATAAAGCTAGTCTCCTGACTGAAGTTACTTGAATGACTTCAGTCTACTGGAAAAAGAACGATGTTCGTTCCTGTGTTCAAATGAACTTTATTTATACTAAACTTAAATTGTGCTTTTTCCCCTTTCTCCTATAAAACTCCTACCCTAGTCCCCACCACAGCTGCCAGCACTCCTGATGCTGTTGACAAATACTTGGAGACACCTGGTGATGAGAATGAGCATGCCTATTTCCAGAAAGCCAAGGAGAGACTCGAAGCCAAGCATCGTGAAAGAATGTCTCAGGTAAGTCATACTGGTTGTTCATAATTAAGGCTGGTGTCTTGTCAGATGGGTCACAGAATTAATGAATTCCTTGACTTCCTGTATTTTGGGGAAACTCACGTGTCTTTTACCTGCTGCTCTTCCAGTCTGCAGCAGAGTAAAGAGACCAACTGTTCCCGTCTTCTTCAAGTATATGTCCCTGTGCGTGCTTGATCATAGGGTACGCACATGCCTGTGAACTCTCGACTGGAGAATGCAAAGCAGCATCTGCAGGCCTGCACCTGCTCAGAGTAGCACCTTATGCCTCCAAATAAGGGCATATGGGGAGGCGCGGGCATGCTGCCACTTAGTTCCTTCTCAACTGCCTGCAACTCGATGGAACAATTGCATGTCCATTTATTCTCAGCTTCCTTCCGCTCTTAGTTTATCATTCTGGAATTTTTTCCCTTATTTTTGTAGTTATTTTTATTTCTTCAGTCTTATACAGTTGTGTTAAGAAGAGAGTTGCCCTTCCTTTTTTTCCTGTTTTCTCTCATTCTTTCTTTGGTCCACTGCCTCTTGGGTTATTACAAAGATCCGGGTGTTTAAGCCTTGTGTGATGGGGTGAGTTGTGCACCACTAGGATGGCATCTCCTCCTGGTCACTCTAGGAAATAGTTCACAAGGTCAATGTCCCTTCACGCAGTTGCAAGCCATCCTCCACCTCTCTTTCTGGGTCTGCAGCCCCTCTCTCGCTCCATGAGCTGCTGCGGCCTCTTTAAGACTTGGCCCTCCAGCCAGGTTACCTAATGGTTTCCCCTTCTGGGGTTGGAAAGTCTTTTCCCACAAATAGGCTCAGGCAGTCTTCCTACTTACTGCCCCCCAGTGCCACTTCCCCAGTGGCTGGTTGGGGAATCCAGACCCACCTTCTACTTCAGGTTCTGGCTCAAGGACCCTCTAGTCAGCAGTCAAGGTCTGTTCTACACTGGACCTCGCCTTGTTTCTCTGAGCCCTTTCCTAACCTTCTGGCTCTCCTTTCCTTCTCTGGGTCTGCCAGCTTCAACACTCCCTCCTCCCAGGGAGCAACTGCAGGCTACGTCTCTGCAGCCTCTGGACACTGTTCCCAGAGAGTTTCTACAGGCTTTCCCAGCAGCCCCCTGGGCTGCTTTGGACTCTCCCCTGCTACAGCCCTCTACCAGACGCCTTCCTTGGTACTACCTAGATGGCTGAACTTCCAGCGTTCAGTATCGGCACCTATCTCTGAAGCTCGCCCTTCAGTCCAGGGAACGAATCTTCAGACTCTGATGTCTCAGTACAGGGTTCTTTTTCGGCACCTTACCACTGCACCCCACTGAGGCAGTAC
The DNA here is from genome assembly GCF_002925995.2 of Terrapene triunguis. Classification (NCBI taxonomy): domain Eukaryota; kingdom Metazoa; phylum Chordata; order Testudines; family Emydidae; genus Terrapene; species Terrapene triunguis. The sequence continues at coordinate 1,941,212 of NW_020664384.1, forward strand.
TCTGGAGAAGCTCTTTAGGACCCTACCAGACGTCCTAAAGCTAGGGGCTATGACTATTCATGGGGATCCCCTACACCCCCCCTCAATTAGCTTGTTGGAATCCCTGGGGTCACCTTGGTGAATAATTTTATAAGGTTCCATATAGAAAGAGACCCTAATACCTGCTGGTACCGCATCGTTCACAGGCACCAACTGACTGACCTTCAGTACCACAGAATCTCCATCCAGTATCACATGATCTCCCTCTGGTACCTTATGCCCCCTCAGCTTCAGGAAACACCCAGAAGCAGCAGGAGCCACAGATGGAGGGAAACTCACCCCCACCAGCTAAGTCCTCCACATGCCTGGAGGTAATGCCTCTACCACCTGCTTACACTGATGACTTTTGGGCCTTTCAAGACCTCATGAAATGCCTAGTGGAATCCCTCCAGATCCTGTTAGAGGAGGTCTAGGAGTCTCAACACTCGTTGGTGGACATTTTAAATATCATCTCTCAGGGAAAGGTTGCTGTCCCAATAAATGGAGTCAGTTATCGCCTTCTGCACAGTCTGACAGATACCTGCCCACTATATAAGACAGCAGATAAAAAATACTATATTCTGGCCAAGGGAATGGAACATTTCTTTCCCACCCCACCCCCATTTCCTTGATGATGGACAAGACTAACAAAGGCAATAGACAGGCCAATTCCAGACCCTCTCCATATGATAAGGAATCCAAATGTTTAGACCTCCTGAGTAGGAAAAGCTACTTCTTGGGCAGCTCTCCAATTTTGTGTAGCAAACTACCAAGCCCTGTTGGTGAAATATGACTTTTATACATATTCCACGTTCACTCATTTCATTGAACATCTGCCACAGAACTAGAGGGAACAATTTCAGGTGGGTCAGCTGATAGCCAGAACCTTCCTCCAAGCTGCCCTAGATTTCGCAGGCACATCATCTAGATTCCGAGCCATGACCGCGGTTATGCAGAGAGTATACTGGTTCCAGTCTTTTGGCCTCCTGAGGGAGATGCAGAGTACAGCTGAAGACCTTCCCTTTGAAGGACCCAAGTTCTTCAGCTCTGATACGGACTTCTCCCTCCACACTCTGACAGACTCGAGAGCTGCCTTTACAGTCTCTGGGAATTTACATTCCTGCAACAAAGAGACAGTTTATTAGGTCTCACATCGCAGCAATCTAGGCCACTCCATTACAACCAACAACAAGTGTTTCCCAGACCTTTGAACTTTCAGAAGAGGAGATCTAGAGCTCTGAAAAAGGATCCTCTCCCTTGTACAGCAAGTTATTCTCATAGTGCTGTTCTGGTCAAGACGAGTGTGGTACTTGAACCTCTTTTACCTCTCTGTGATAATGCCTCTTCTACTTCCTCTTAGGAAAGATCTCCTGTCACAGAACTCAGGAATCCTGATCCATCCCAACCTCTCCTCCTAGAATTTGAAATCATGGTTGCTAGATAGTTCTTGAGCATGGAGCTAACCTGTTCAGAGAAGGTCCAGTTAGTTCTCCTACCTAATAGTCGCAAGACTTGCATTCAGAAGTGGAAATGCTACCATTCCTGATTTTCTCTTCACTCTTCCCAAGCCTCAGTGATTCCGCATTCCAAAATCCTGGACTACCTTTTGGATTTAAGAATGCAAGGTCTATCTATGAGATCAATCAGAGTATATTTGGCCACTATCACCACTTTACACTCACCCATCAAAGGCTTCACAGTCTTTGCCACCCTACTACAGCTAGATTCCTCAGAGGTTTATGCAGTTTCTCCCTGTACAGAACCCAGTCCCCCCAATAGGACTTCAGTTTGGTTTATAATGCCCAGAGGAAGTCTCCCTTTGAACTGATGGCTACCTGTTCTCTCCACCTCTCCCTCAAGACTTCATTCCTCATAACCAACACTTCAGCTAGTCAAATGGGAGAGCTTGGCGTTCTCATGGCTGATTGTCCATATACCATCTTCTGAAATGACAAGGTTGCACTGCATCCCCATTCTCGCTTCCTCCCAAAGGTCTATTTGGAATATCACATTAATCAAGAGAGTCGCCTACCAGTGTCTTACCCAAAAGCTCATGCCTCTAGAGAGGAGACCAGCTAGACATCAGAGCAGCCCTTGCCTTCTACCTTGAAAACAGGACTAAGACCTTCTATTTGTACTGTAATTTTTCCATTATAACTTTCATTCTCTGCTCCTTTACCCTATTGGATTTTACTTCTTTTTTCCGTTCTCCTGTATACCGCCTTTTCTCCTGCATAATGCAAACCCACTAACCTACAAGCATGAGTGAAATTTTCAGACCTATGAAAAGTAAGTGAAACAAGTTCACCCTACTTATTAGTCTAGCACTATAATTATGTTTGGCACTCTACAGGTAAACAAGACAAGTCATTGATACCTGAGGCTTTGTCTTAAATTTACACACTGCAAATATGACAGCAAACTATTAGGGCAGAGGGGTATATTCTTGGCTATTTGACCTATACCTCACCAGCAGCATAACAGATGGACATTATCACTTCCAAATAAAGAAAAGGAAAATTCTGAAATAAACCCATTAAAACATTAAAGCACTGATCTCGTTTGCCTTTCAGAAAAATCACCATCTTAATTAAAATTACTTTGGTGGCCAAGCTGATAGTGCTGCAAATTTGTCCATTGTACTAATACATAAGAGAGCCTAATTCAAAGCTGTCCTCAAGCTCTGTGTTTGACTAGCATGGGAGCGCCCCTTGTCTCCAGTAGATAAGCAGAGGTAGAGAGGAAATTATTCACTGAACTCCAACGGTGAAGTTTAGTAGTCTCATCTGAAACTCTTCATGCCATTAGTAACAAGCTCTTGGTGAGGCTGCAATAATGGAATATATCCTTTTATAATACATCCTGGTATAGCCTATCACACAAAGAGAATCTATCAATAACAGCATTCTTTAAGTGGCCAGCTGCAAGCAGTATCTTAAAATTACTGCATAGCCAAGGAGAGTTGCTTTGCAAATAAAAGGCAGTGTATAAAGCAGGGGCGGGCAAATTTTTTGGCCTGAGGGCCGCATCGGGTTTTGGAAATTCTATGGAGGGCCGGTTAGGGGAGGGGGTTGTGGCCCGTCTCTCTCCCCCCCCATCTGCCCCCCCGGGACTCCTGCCCCATCCAACCCCCCTGTTCCCTGATGGTCCGTCCCCCCCGGGACCCCTGCTCCATCTACCACCCCTTCTCCCTGTCCCCTGACTGCTCCCAGAACCCCTGCCCCTGACTGCCTCCCGCCGCCCCATCCAACCCCTCCTCTCATTCCTGACTGCCCCCCCGGGACCCCTGCCCCCATTCAATCCCCCTGTTCCCTGCCCTCTGACTGCCCCCACCCCTATCCACATCCCTGACCACCACCCCAAACTCCCCTGCCCTCTATCCAACCCCCCCCCCCCCCCCCCCCCGCCCCCCTTTCTTCCCCGCCCCGAGCACCGGGGGCTGCCCCCCCGTCGCCACCGCGCAGCTCAGAGCACCGTGTCAGACCGGGCTCTGCAGCTGCGCTGCCCCAGGACCTCGCAGCCCTGCTGCCCAGAGCATTGCGCCGGCGGCGGAGTGAGCTGAGGCTGTGGGAGAGGGGGAACAGTGCGGGAGGGGATGGGGGCTAGCCTCCCAGGCCAGGAGCTCAGGGGCCGGGCAGGAGTGTCCTGCTGGCCAGATGTGGCCCGTGGGCCATAATTTGCCCACCTCTGGTATAAAGAGATGAGATTTTTCTTAATTATTCCTTACAATTTGGCTCACACAATAGATCCCAAAAACTTGGTCTGAGTTTTCATTGTGTTCGACTTAACCTTTGTGACAGACCCAGACCAGTGGGGTACAGGAGTCTGGTAGAGGGCAAATATACTGGTCACTGGATGAGTAGTTTTCTGTTCCCTGAGTGACCAGAGCAGGGCCTGCACTAGAGGAATCAGGAACCTCCTAGAACCAGTTAAGGCAGGCAGGCTAATTAGGACACCTGGGTTTTAAAAAGGAGCTCACTTCAGTTTGTGGTGGGAGTGTGAGGAGCTGGGAGCAAGAGGCGCAAGGAGCTGAGAGTGAGAGGGTGTGCTGCTGGAGGACTGAGGAGCACAAGCGTTATCAGACACCAGGAGGAAGGTCCTGTGGTGAGAATAAGGAAGGTGTTTGGAGGAGGCCATGGGGAAGTAGCCCAGGGAGTTGTAGCTGTCATGCAGCTGATACAGGAGGCACTATAGACAGCTGCAGTCCACAGGGCCCTGGGCTGGAACCCGGAGTAGAGGGTGGGCCCGGGTTCCCCCCAAACCTCCCAATTGACCTGGACTGTGGGTTCTCCCAGAGGGGAAGGTCTCTGGGCTGTTCCCCAACCCACATGGTGAATCTCTGAGGCAAGAAAATCCGCCAATAAGTGCAGGACCCACCAAGGTAGAGGAGGAACTTTGTCACACCTTTAAGAATGACGTTTGCATAAACTATGTTTATATTTTCTACACAGCTGAAAGGTTCATATAGGAGAACTAATCAAATGTGTAATCACCCAGAAAGCAGTATGGAGAGAGTATGCAATTAAAAAACAATGATAGTACTTGGAATTATATCGATTAACAGGAAAAGCAGAGAAATTGTAACTCCAGAAAACTTTAAATTAAAATTCTGTTAAAATACATGTTAGCAAGCATTTTTGCTAACTTTTATAAATGAAGTAAAATGTCATACTGCTGGGAAACTATTTAAAGGGAGACTGAAATATTAAAAAACTTCTTAAAAATTAATAAAAAGAACAGGAGTACTTGTGGCACCTTAGAGACTAACAAATTTATTAGAGCATAAGCTTTCGTGGGCTACAACCCACTTCTTCGGATGCATATAGAGTGAAACATTGAGGAGATATATATACACACATACAGAGAGCATGAACAGGTGGGAGTTGTCTTACCAACTCTGAGAGGCCAATTAAGTAAGAGAAAAAAAACTTTTGAAGTGATAATCAAGATAGCCCAGTACAGACAGTTTGATAAGAAGCAAGTGTGAGAGTACTTACAAGAGGAGATAGATTCAATGTTTGTAATGGCTCAGCCATTCCCAATCCCTGTTTAACCCTGAGTTGATTGTGTCTAGTTTGCATATCAATTCCAGCTCAGCAGTCTCTTTGGAGCCTGTTTTTGAAGTTTTTCTGTTTTAAGATAGCCACCCGCAGGTCTGTCATAGAATGGCCAGACAGGTTAAAGTGTTCTCCCACTGGTTTTTGAGTATTATGATTCCTGATGTCAGATTTGTGTCCATTAATTCTTTTGCGTAGAGACTGTCCGGTTTGGCCAATGTACATGGCAGAGGGGCATTGCTGGCACATGATGGCATATATCACATTGGTAGATGTGCAGGTGAACGAGCCCCTGATGGTATGGCTGATGTGATTAGGCCCTATGATGGTGTCACTTGAATAGATATGTGGACAGAGTTGGCATCGGGCTTTGTTACAAGGATAGGTTCCAGGGTCAGTGTTTTTGTTCAGTGATGTGTGGTTGCTGGTGAGTATTTGCTTTAGGTTGGGGGGTTGTCTGTAAGCGAGGACAGGTCTGTCTCCCAAGATCTGTGAGAGTGAAGGATCATCTTTCAGGATAGGTTGTAGATCTCTGATGATGCGCTGGAGAGGTTTTAGTTGGGGGCTGAAGGTGACAGCTAATGGTGTTCTGTTATTTTCTTTGTTGGCCCTGTCTTGTAGGAGGTGACTTCTGGGTACTCGTCTGGCTCTGTCAATCTGTTTTTTCACTTCAGCCGGTGGGTATTGTAGTTTTAAGAATGCTTGATAGAGATCTTGTAGGTGCTTGTCTCTATCTGAGGGATTGGAGCAAATGCGGTTATATCTTAGAGCTTGGCTGTAGACAATGGATCGTGTGGTGTGTCCTGGATGGAAGCTGGAAGCATGTAGGTAAGTGTAGCGGTCAGTAGGTTTCCGGTACAGGGTGGTATTTATGTGACCATCGCTTATTAACACAGTAGTGTCCAGGAAATGGACCGCTTGTGTGGATTGATCTAGGCTGAGGTTGATGGTGGGATGGAAATTATTGAAATCATGGTGGAATTCCTCAAGGGCTTCTTTTCCATGGGTCCAGATGATGAAGATGTCATCAATGTAGCGCAAGTAGAGTAGGGGCGTTAGGGGACGAGAGCTAAGGAAGCGTTGTTCTAAGTCAGCCATAAAAATGTTGGCATACTGTGGGGCCATGCGGGTACCCATAGCAGTGCCGCTGACTTGAAGGTATATATTGTCCCCAAATGTGAAATAGTTGTGGGTGAGGACAAAGTCACAGAGTTCAGCCACCAGGTTAGCTGTGACATTATCGGGGATACTGTTCCTGATAGCTTGTAGTCCATCTGTGTGTGGAATATTGGTGTAGAGGGCTTCTACATCCATAGTGGCCAGGATGGTGTTTTCTGGAAGATCACCGATGGATTGTAGTTTCCTCAGGAAGTCAGTAGTATCTCGAAGATAGCTAGGAGTGCTGGTAGCGTAGGGTCTGAGGAGAGAGTCCACATAACCAGACAAGCCTGATGTTAGGGTGCCAATGCCTGAGATGATGGGACGTCCAGGATTTCCAGGTTTATGGATCTTGGGTAGCAAATAGAATGTCCCTGGTCGGGGTTCTAGGCATGTGTCTGTACAGATTTGTTCCTGCTCTTTGTCAGGGAGTTTTTTTAGCAGATGGTGTAGTTTCTTTAGGTAATCCTCAGTGGGATCAGAGGATAATGGCCTGTAGAATGTGGTGTTAGAGAGCTGTCTAGCAGCCTCTTGGTCATATTCCAATTTATTCATGATGACGACAGCACCTCCTTTGTCAGCCTTTTTGATAATGATGTCAGAGTTGTTTCTGAGGCTGTAGATGGCGTTGTGTTCAGCATGGCTGAGGTTATGGGGCAAGTGATGTTGCTTTTCCACAATTTCAGCCTTTGCACGTTGACGGAAGCAATCTATGTAGAAATCCAGTCTGTTGTTTCGACCATCCGGAGGAGTCCACGCAGAATCCTTTTGTTTGTAGTGCTGGTAGGGGGGATTCTGTGGGTTAGTATGCTGTTCAGAGGTATGTTGGAAATATTCTTTGAGTCGGAGATGTCGAAAGTAGGATTCTAGGTCACCGCAGAACTGTATCATGTTCGTGGGTCTGGAGGGACAAAAGGAGAGGCCCCGAGATAGGACAGACTCTTCTGCTGGACTAAGAGTATAGCTGGAAAGATTAACAATATTGCTGGGTGGGTTAAGGGAACTACTGTTGTGGCTCCTTGTGGCATGTAGCAGTTTAGATAGTTTAGTGTCCTTTTTCCTTTGTAGAGAGGCAAAGTTTGTCTTGTAAATGGCTTGTCTAGTTTTTGTAAAGTCTATCCATGAGGAAGTTTGTGTGGAAGGTTGGTTTCTTATGAGAGTATCCAGTTTTGAGAGCTCATTCTTAATCTTTCCCTGTTTGTTGTATAGGATGCTGATCAGGTGGTTTCGCAGTTTCTTTGAGAGTGTGTGACACAGTCTCTCAGCATAGTCTGTGTGATATGTAGATTGTAATGGATTTTTTACCTTTAGTCCTTTTGGTATGATGTCCATCTGCTTGCATTTGGAAAGGAAGATGATGTCTGTCTGTATCTGTACGAGTTTTTTCATGAAGTTGATGGATTTCCACTCCATACGGCTAAATGCAGTGCCTTGCATAATGACAGGTTTCAGAGTAGCAGCCGTGTTAGTCTGTATCCGCAAAAAGAACAGGAGTACTTGTGGCACCTTAGAGACTAACAAATTTATTAATTTTTACTTATGCTTCAAGTATCCCATTGTCTTGTGCACTCTTCTCATCATCTGACTTTTTTCCCCACAAAGAGTGAGAACTGAGGGGCTAAGATTTGCAATGTTAAAAAAACTGACAGGATAAATAATTTCTATTTGCCTTCCCTCATCCTATCTCCAACTACATGCAGAGTTTTGCATCTGTCTCTCAACTGCTCCTGCTCATAATTTATCCCCAGCAGGTCAGGTAGAATGACAGTGACAGTCTTTGATTGGTTTGGATGCCTTTATTACCCCACGTTTGCTTAAAGTGGGACTGATAGCAACAGGTCAGTGTATTCTCGCACATCTATGGTTTCCCTTTGCTTACTGTGAAACTCTCAAAAATAAATTCTTTTCCTGCCATGTGAAAATCTTCAAATTTGTTATGACTCAAATTGTTTCCCTCTCTGACTGAGTTGGTTCCTTGATTGGAACTCCCAGAGGAGCACTGTAAAGCCAGATCAGGGTCTTGTATTGTGATTGTTTAATATCTTGACACAGCTCTGTGCCTCAGATCTTCCTCTATGAAAAAGCATGATCATATGGCTAGGATGGTGACCAAGACTTGGGAAATCGTGGTCCATTCCTGTGTCTGCCACTGGTGTTTTGTTTGATCTCAGACAAGTCACTTAGAGCCATATTTTTTAAAGTATTGAGGCACCTAACTCCTGTTGGTTTTAGTGTGAATTAGGAACCTACCTACCTTTTAAAATATGGTTTTTAATCTCTTGAATTCCACGTTTGTAACTGGAAGATAGAACTACCTCCTTTCTCCCATCATTTGTCTCTATCACTTAGATTATAAACTCTTCAGGATATGATCTGTCCCTTACTATAGTATGTAAAGCACTTAGTACAGTGAGGCCTACTGGGGGTATTTAGGCACTACTGTAATACAAATCATTATTAATATGGTGGCATATTTTAGTTTTTACCAACAGAAGTACCAAAAAAAACCCAAAAAGCCACCATCAAGAAAACCATGCTTCTGTGCTGACAAGACAGTTATTAGTCCATCCAAATATGACATTTAAACATTTTTACTATTTTCTCAACACAACTTCATCAATTTCAATCTGCCCTAGTTCTTATTTCTTGTCCTGATGGGATTCTTCCTTTCCAGTTCTCTCTCTTCTCTGTGTCCACTGGTTACAGATGCACACGTGCACCTCTCTTCCTCCCCTCCTCCTCCTTTCCTGTTTCCTGGTATGTTAAACATCTATTTAGGTTTGGTTGGTAAATAGCCTGACGGCACCAACTGTTGTACTTTAGTCAAAGGAGAGCAGTATGTTTGTTTGTTTTCCCCCAAGCATATTGAGGCTTTACAAATTATTCTTCTTGAAATTCAGCAATATTTTAGGAATCATAGTTTATGTTGGGATTCGGAACAGTTTAAAAATAATGTTTCATCTCCAAGCATAGTCCTGTTTACCGTGCAAGTCAGATTTTTGGGTAGGCACAACAAACACTCTACTGTCTTCAATTTAATATTAATGCTTTCTTAGGGTTTTGAGTTATTTCTGTAGCAATAGTGTAATTTAGCAAACAAAATATAAAGTAGTTCCAAACCAAAGTGCTGAATTCTATTATTCATCCTACAGTGTAACTTTGAACATTTGGGTTGCGTATGTGAGAGGTGAGACTTAAACTTCTAGAATACCAGCAGAGGATGGTTCTGCCTTTAGGCTGTTCAGAAGCTAATTCCCTGATATTGCTGTGGGGGGCCAGGCTTTGTGTGTCGTGGGAAGATGTTGGTATGGTCTTTTATGGGTTTTTTAGATATATATTATATAGCATAGGACAGCTTTCCTTCCTGAGATGGTGGCTCCGAGGGCATCAACTCTCCAGTGTCCCACGTGACACCCATAAAACATACAATTCAGATGGGCTGCTGCTACTCCCTGTACCAGACATTAATGGTCCATGTCTCCCTCATCAGCCAGGTTCAGAGCAGTAGTCTTGGTGGGCCCATCTCTGCTGCCCACCACTAGTGTGAAAACCCAGCTTCTGCTGGCCATTCAGCACCACACTGAAGCAGCAGTCAATGCCAGCGATGGGGTAGGTAGGTTGGCAAATATGATTCACAGCCTGACTTTTTTTTTTGTATTCCCCACATTTGGTGGGCAGGCTCTGGTGCTGCTGTCAGGGTATGATGCGCTGTTGGGACCCCCACACACACTCACAGTGGTAGTTGTGGCTTTCTAATGCAGTGGTTCTCAAACTTTTGTACTGGTGACCCCTTTCACATAGCAAGCCTCTGAGTGCAACCCCCCCTTATAAATTAAAAACACATTTTTTTATATTTAACACCATTATAAATGCTGGAGGCAAAGCGGGATTTGGGGTGGAGGTTGACCGCTCACGACCCCCCATGTAATAACCTTGCGACTCCCTGAGGGGTCCCGACCCCCAGTTTGAGAACCTCTGTTGTAATGCCAATCTATAAAAAGGGAAGTAAGGACAACGTGGGGAATTACAGACCAGTCAGTACCCAGAAAGACTGGAGCAAATAATTAAGCAATCAGTTTGCAAACACCTAGAAGACAATAAGGTAACAAGTAACAGCATGGATTTGTTAAGAACAAATCATGTCAAACCAACCTAATGGTGCCTAACGGTAATAAGCCTTGTGGGTAGGGGGAAAGCAGTAGACATGGTATATCTTGACTTTAGTAAGGCTTTAATACTGTCTCGCATGACCTTCTCACAAACAAACGAGGGAGATACAACTTAGATGGAACTACTATAGGGTAGGTGCATAACTGGTCGGAAAGTAGTTATCAGTGTTTCACAGTCAAGCTGGAAAAGTACATTAAGAAGGGTCCTCCAGGTCCAGTTCTGTTCAATATCTTCATAAATTATTTTAGATAATAGCATAGAGAGTGAACTTATAAAGTTTGTGGACGATACCAAGCTGGGAGGGATTTTCAAGTGGTTTGGAGGATAGGATTAAAATTCAAAATGATCTGAAGTAAACAGGATGAAATTCAATAAGAACAAATGCAAAGTACTCCATGTAGGAAGGAACAAACAATTGCACACATACAAAATGGGAAATGAGTGCCTAGGAAATAGTAGTGCAGAAAGGGGTCTGGGGGCTATAGTAGATCATAAGCTAAATATCAGTGAACAGTGTAACTGTTGCAAAAAAAAGCCAACAGCATTCTCAGATGTATTAGCAGGAGTGTTGTAAGCAAGACACAAGAAGTAATTCTTCCATTCTACTCCACGCTGATTAGGCCTCAACTGGAGTACTGTATCTAGTTCTGGGCACCACATTTCAGGAAAGATGTGAACAAATTGGAGAAAGTCTAGAGAAAAGCAACAGTAATGATTAAAGGTCTAGAAAACATGACCTCTGGGGAAAGATTTCAAAAATTGGGTTTTAGTATGGAGAAGAGAAGAGTGAGAGGGGGACATAACAGTTTTCAAGTACATAAAAAGTTGTTACAAGGAGGAAGGAGAAAAATTGTTCTCCTTGACATCTGAGGATAGGACAAGAAGCAATGGGCTTAAATTGTTGCAAGGGAGGTTTAGGTTGGACATTAGAAAAAAACTTTCTAACTGTCAGGGTGGTTAAGCTCTGGAATAAATTGCCTAGGGAGGTTGTGGAATCTCCATCATTGGAGATTTTTAAGAGCAGGTTAGACAAATACGTGTCAGGGACGGTCTAGATAATACTTAGTCCTGCCATGAGTGCTGGGGACTGGACTAGATGACCTCTCGAGGTCCATTCCAGTCCGAAGATTCTATGATTCTCCCCACCATAGCCCATAGGATGCACTGCCTCCTCTCACCCAGAGCCTGTGTGATCCTGCTGCATATGGGGAATCATTTTCCACTCAAGCCTGGTTAATGCTTTTTCAGTAGTAGCAGTGCCTCCTTAGCTACTGAGCCACAGTTCTTTGGAGATTGTTGAGGTTACTCCCGTGGTAGTACCAAGGGAAGCCACAACCTCAAAATCTAGGAAGAAAGCCCTCGACAGATATTCACCTTGGTGTCGTGATTTTGGCATTCTGAATAAAACCTTTTCCTGAGATAGGTACCTGTACTGATTGATTTCATACAAATTAGCATATATATACCCTCTGTATAGGTAGGCCTTCCATGCACTAGAAAATATAGCCAGAATAAATTCCTCTGGTCAAAGTATAATGGGATTTGGGTGATTAGCATTTGTCTTAATAATAAATAACATTTTTGTTACTCCCTCTTCCCTTTTCTCCTCGTATCCCTCTTACCCTCCCATCCCCCCCAAAAGTATAGCATGCAGTGTGTCCTGAACCCTGAGGACTGTTTGACTTTGAAATGCCTTGCGTCTTAAATCTCAACCTAGAAGTTGTCATTTTCCCGGCATGAAACAGCCAAGTCTTTGAAGTGCCATAAATCTGTATGGCCTTGATAGCTTTGTTCTTTCAATGAAGGAGAATATCTTTATAAGCACATAGGAGACAACTTCATGGTCCTGAGGCAGCCTTTTTCTTCAAATGTATGTCTTCAGAATGATTTTTCTTGTTGCAGTTGTTTGTTCTCACACAGATGCTAACAGTTTTTTGTTGGATTGTCATAATTTCTCTAAACCTGTGACCTAAAAAAAATAGAAGTTTTCTTTGGGTTGTAGAGTTGATGCATATGGATGGCTGCTGGCAAAAAAAGATGATTTTTTTTCTCATCAGCTAGTGTAAATAGAGGCTTTGGGCACTTTAGATTTGACTGATTGCAAAAATCCAACCCTTAAAATACTGCTTGTGCAAATACTACACTGAATGTTGTTTCTAAAGATAATCATGCTATTCTACTTTTTCCACAAGCCATTCATTCTCACTGCACCAGAGTTGAACTCTGGATCCCAGAATTTTCATCTCCGCAGTCAGGCTGTGTGAGCTGTCACTTTATAATCTCACCTCCTGTACCCTGAAGGATTTAGGGAAATGATAACAGGCTGTGAAACCTGGTCTAGCCAAATATGTCCTTATCACATTGCCTACAATGCTTGTTTTCATCATGTGGATTAGCAAAATGGCTTTGACTTTAAATTTCAAGGTTAGTTTTGAGGACAAAGATCAATTGTTTGGCAAAGAAATGTTCTTTTCAAAAACTTCTAACTGCAAATTCAGAGTGAAAAGGAGTATTCAAGAGATGTTAAAGGTCTGATTTAAAGCCACAAAAGGAAAAAAAGATCATATAGAGTTGCTAATCTAGGCTGATGCTCAAGACTTAACACGTACCATGGTGTTTTAGAAAGGCACAGTGACTTGAATTAATGCTGTAGTTTCCATGTTCTCTCATAATTTGCAGCATTCATGATAATTCAGTCTTCTAAACAGAAATTGCCTGTATGGTCTGGGCAAGTTTTTAAGGCCACCAAAATCATGACCTAAAGAGATAAGTGTTTAATGTGCACTTAATGCATTGTACCACCCTGTACACCAGGGATCTCAAACTCAGATCACCACGAGGGTCACATGAGAACTAGTACATTGGCCCGAGGGCCGCACCACAGACACCTTTTCATATAAAGGTACAAAAGCCCACTCCCCTGTCCCCACTCCACCCCTTCCATGAGGCCCTGCCCCTTCCCCACCCCCATTCCAACCCCTTCCCCAAAGTCCTCACCCCAACTCCGCCCCCTCCCTGCCCCTATTCCAACCCCTTCCCCAAATCCCCACCCCTGCCCCACCTCTTCTCCGCCTCCTCCCCTGAGCGCGTGGCTCCCCGTGCCTCCCCCCTCCCCCCTGGAAAGCGCTAAGTGCTGCCAAACAGCTGTTTGGCGGCGGGAAGCGCCTGGAGGTAGGCAGAGGAGCGGGGACGAGGCACGCTGGCGGGGGGGCAGCGGGTGAGGGGAGCTTGGGGCCGGAGGAAATAACTCCGGAGGGTGGGAGCTTGGCGGGCTGCAGCAAATAACTCTGCGGGCCGTGTGTTTGAGACCTCTGCTGTACGTTAATAGGTGCATTTCTAAATGCAACGCAATGTTCGATCCACAAACCAATGGTTTGATGGTCTCTACACCTCTCCTTGTTCCACCATTATGTTTAGGCTTGGAAGGTTTAGCTTTTTAAACAGTAAATTTCAGTTACCATCAATTTCACCACAATACAAACCCACGAAAAAATATTTTTATTGATAATAATCTAAATTTACAGATAGGCAAAGTAAGAAAAATGCTGCCTGAGAATTTATTAGAGTTTGTTATGAGCATATTTACTTTGTATATTTTCACATGCAATGTTTGTATTTTAACAGTTATAGAACACAAAGACTTCTTTAAATTTTACACTTGAGTATCAATGCTCTTGCAACAAAAAGAAAATACACCAGGTCACAGATGGCTCAACAATCTCACCCACACACTGGTTGCACTGCCCAGGAAGAAGCCCAGATTCCCGAAGGGCTTGTCTACACTGGCAAGTTTTGTTGCCAAAAACTGCCTTTTGGTGATAAAACAGCAAGAGCATACACACTACAATGGGACTTTTGTCGCGAAAAACGCCCAGTTTTGGTGACAAAAAACTTCCACCACTTTTGTCTTTTCCCCTCCCTTTATTGTCAACAAAGAGCCAGTGTAGACACTGCTGATTGTTTTGTCGACCGAACTGTCTTCCGCCAGTATCCCACAATGGCTGCCCTGGTTGCTCTGCTCAGTGTTTTGATCTCTGCTGCCCTGCAGGCATGCACCCCTCCCCTTTCAAAGCTCCAGGAAGTATCTGTGTGCTGCTCTGTTTGGGGAACAAAGAGCAAATCGTTGGAATGGTCCTGTTCTGCCCTGCACTAGGAACACAACAGCAGGCAGACTGCTGCTGCAGGGGGAGAGGGACAGACAGCTGTGCTGCTTTGCCATTCCTCAGCACAGAGAGCTCACAGAGCTACTCAGGATGCTCCTCTCGGCAGCTGAGGGGGCTGTGGGAGAACTTGGAGACAATCCCAAGATGCGCTGCAATCAGCTCTTCATTCCCACAACACTGCACGGTGGGATACATACCCACGGTGCATTGCTCACCTTGCTGGTGGTGTCCCCAATGTGGACATGATCCCTCGACAGAGGAAGCAAGTGTGAACACCCTTTGGCGATTTTTGTTTTGTCGAATTTTGGGTGTCAACATAAGTTTTGTCAACAAAACTTGGTAGTGTAGACAAGCCATAAGAAATGATCCTCCTCCTCAGCAACCTCCCAGTCCAGTGACATCTTCGAAATGCCTGTTTTGACCCAGTGGTTGAGGGTCATGAACTATCTCCCGCTCCTGATCCAACATAGCACCTATTCTCCTCCCACCATTAGGACGATCATCTCTCCTATTTCCTACCTTCCTGGGTGGATGGATCCTGGAGGTGATTTCTCCAGTTCAGCTCCTTATCACCCTCCTCCCCCATTCCTCTTCAGGGACACCGCTCACAAAGACTTCTTATGGCAGGAGGTACAATCCCTCCTAGTTCTGGGGGCAATCGAACTTGTCCCACCAGACTTCATCGGGATAGGGTTCTATTCTTGGTACTTCCTCGTCCTGAAGAAAAGAGGGGGATTGAGATTCATCCTGGACCTCAGGACTTTAAATACTTTTGTCCACTCCCAGTGGTTCAGAATGGTGACTCTAACAACAGCAATTCCCTCTCTGGATCCAGGAGATTGGTTTGTTTCCCTCAGCCTTTAGGATATTTATTTCCATGTCACCATTCATCCCTCACACAAACTATTCCTACATTTTGTGGTAGACAGGGACCACTACCAGTATTGCATCCTACCCTTTGGGCTCTCTGCCACCCCAAAGCTTTTTACCAAAGTTCTGTCAGCAGCAGCAGCCTATCTTCACTAGAAAGGCATCATAGTCTTTCCCTACCTGGACGATCAGCTCCAAAAGGGCCCCTCACTTCTCAAAGCACAGACAGCAACCAGCAAGGCCCTGTCTCTGTATCACTCTCTGGGTCTCCACTTCAACTTGGAGAAGTCTACCCTAACACCACACAACATATGGACTTCATCAGAGCCACTCTGGACTCCTCTTTTGCCAGAGCATACTGAACCAGGGACCAATTCACCACAATGGCCAACCTTGTCTCAACAATACAAGAGGGTCCATAAAACACTGCAAGGGTGTGCCGGCAACTTCTGGGCCATGTAGTAACCTGCACATTTGTGACTCCCTTAGCAAGACTTCACTCTGTGTCCTTAAGCATGGTTGAGAACCGTCTATACAGCCAACAGACACAATCTATCTAAGCAGGTGTCCAGACCTCAGAAGGTCCTCAATTCTATGAACTGGTGAAAGGATCCTCAAAAGGTATGCATAGGAGTTCCATTGGTACTGCCCCTCCCACGAGGATTATCACCACAGATGCCTCCCTCATAGTTTGGGGTGCACACTTCCATCACAGCATTTCACCCTCCATAGAGGATTCTAAGTCTTTGCCCACCCCACCATTGCAAAAGCCTATTCAACCTTTTCCTTCCTATCAATGAAACAATTGCATCATGGGACATCGCCTTAGTTTTCAGTGCTCTACATTTGAACATCTGGGGAGTTGTTTCCTCCTTCATTTGTCCCTAAAGATCTCATTCCTTGTCACCATTACTTCCTCCAGGAGGGTGGGGGAACGTCAGTCCTTAAAGATGGACTCACCATATATGGTGTTGACTCGGTGTCCACTCTCACTTCCTTCCTAAACTCGTCTGAATTCCATGTTAATGAAGAAATTCACCTACTAGTATTTTACCCCAAGCCTCACTCTTCAAGAGAAGAATGGAGCCTCTATACACTGAACATTAAAAAAGCTTTTGCCTTGACAGGATTAGGCCCTTTCAGGCATCCGCTAAATTCTTTGTCTCTTTTGCAGAACAAATTAAAGGACATCTGATCTCTATTCAAAGACTGTCCAAATGGATTACAGATGCTGTAATGCTAAAAAGCCTTGGGGGTTCTTCTCCTCTGAGAGTTATTGCTCATTCCACCAGGGCAAGGTCTACCTCTGTAGCACTTCTCAAAAATGTACCCATTTCAGACATCTGTTGGGCAGCCACCTGGTGTTCGCCTCATACATTTTACCAGCATTATGTTCTCATGCCTGATCCCAGGACTGACACAGCTTTCCTATGGTCTGTACTATATCTGCTTCCTTGGCACCCTTCTCCATGATGGAGGTACTTCTTGGGAATCTCCTGATGGGAGCACCTATAGGACACTAGTCGAAGGAGAGGTTACTTCTCTTGCACAATAACTTGAGTTCTTTGAGATGTCTGTCCCTATGGGTGCTCCACTGCCTGCCCTCCTTCCCGTCTGCCTTGGAGTCTCTTTCTTGGGACTTCCGTGATTGAGAAGGAACAGATGTGGTGGTGGGTCGATCTTTCCCTATATACTTTTGTATTGGGGCATGAGGGTGACTAGGGCACAGATGCGGACCTGCAGACGCTGCTGACAAAAATCTCCAATTGAGCACACATCTCGTAGAACTCAGATTACTGTACAAGGTAAGTAACTCCTCCACCTTTCTTGTTCCACATTTCTGGGACTAGCCAAAATAGGATAGTTAGTTTTCCAGTTAAAAGAGCCTGTAATTGATGGAGTATGTTTAAACTATCACCTCATGTATGTTCTTAGGGCTTCTGATTTCAACTGATAGATGCTAGTAGAAGTTTATTGAGGTCTAGGCCATGACTTACAAGTTAAATAATTTCAGGTCTATTTGTTTTAAAATATTTTTCAGTCACAGTATGACCTCTGAGCTTCTAACCATTATCTAAATACCAGCCACACTGCTCCTAATCAGTTCAAAAACAATATGCCTCTGAAGTCCAGAAGCAGGCAGTGCAAAACTTGCTTACTTTAGGATTCGCAGCATTACACTGGCTACTGAAATACATTTCACTACTCTTTGGCCAGTCATTGTTGAAGACCAGAAACACCCCTGTATAAAACAAAATAGCCTAATTTGAAAGGAGTCATCTCATTTTCAGGAGGAACAGTGTGCATTGCTTTTTTCAAGTTAATGTCTTTCCATCGTAGAGATGCATTATAACAAAATTGCAGTTCAACCTTAAAGTGTATTAGAAATGCATATACGGTGAATCTTTTTTTCCTTTCTTTCTAAATAGCATGTGTAACTGTGAACCTTATATTTTTCCTCCTGTGACACTCTGTACCTCAAAGCAGCACCCTGGAACCTCCATATTCACCATGGTGATATGATTAATATGTTTTGTACAAAGTATACCTTGTGAGGCATCATTTTAAAAGTCTTGATCTGTTGAACGTTAATATCCTGTTGGATTGTGTGTACTATCATAGTATGTGAAGTTATGAAGTATTACTATGTGTGTTACTGAAATATGTTGTGAGGTTGGGAACACCCACAACCAGCCTTTCAGTTACAACCATTGAGTAGCCATCCATAGCCATACAGTGTTAATGGCTCATCAACACCCATCAAGAAAAGAATCCACTATCCCAGAGACTCCTTAGAGAAGGCACGTATGCAATAGAGACTGCTTGACCAGTGGGGACTGCCTGAACCCCTCATCACAGCAAGATCTTTCCAGCAAGCTGAAAGAAAGTATAAAAGAGGGGAAGTGACATAATCATTTGGCGCCTCTCTCTCTCTTTTCCCTCCCCCCTACCCCCATCTCAACACCTGGAAGAAGGTCTGGAGAAAAAAGACTTTCAACTAGGAAAGATTGGGCCCAGCCCTGGAAGGTTAGTCCCAGCCTGTTTATTGAGGAACTGTAGCCGGCTTGTACCATCTGTCAGGGTGAGACATTGTTTGATTCAACTCTGGCTTAGACTAAAAGTTTAGGATTTAAAATGTGTGTTTCTATTTTTATTTCTTGAGGTAATTGTCTCTGACCTTTATGCCTACCACTTATAATCACTTAACATTTAGCTTTCTGTAGTTAATAAATCTGTTTTATATTTTACCTAAAAACAGTGTGTTGTAGCTGAACTGCTTGGGAAATCTCAGCTCAGATTAACCAAGGGCTGGTGCACGTGCGCTACCCTTTTGTCGGAGTGGTGAACTAGGTAATGAGCTTATACTGGCCAGGCTTCTGACCAGTGCAAGACGACACAGTTCTGGGGTGCAAGGCTGGGGAGCTGAGGGGAATTGGCTGGAGCCTCTCTATTGATAGTTCATGAGTGGCTGGGAGAACGTTCACACAACTCAGTTGGGTGTGTCCCAGCCTGTGGATGGCTGTGTACGTGCAGTGCCTGTCAGAGGCTTGTAGCTTGACATCAGCATCACAATGTGAGAAGCAGCCCAGGTTAGTGGGTTTGGAGGGCTCAGCGATCCCACAGCCCAGGTTGCACCTCGGGGACCCTGTCACGCCTGCCCTTTGGAAAAAGTATTTAAATGAGTTTCTGTTCTAAATGTCATGAAGGCTGCATTTTCCATTGAGGGACGGGGAAGGGAAACCTGTGTATTTTGCAGGAAAGTTGGGGGGGTTATTTATTTATTTATTTATTTACAGTCGTGCAAACAGAAGTCACTGTTGTTTGCACGTGCAGTGTTCAGTGGAAGAAGTTCTACTAATGCACAGAATGTGCTGTCTTAAAAGATTGCTGCCTAGGAATGAAATGGGGACATTCGTGAGCAAGGTCATGTTTTTGATAACAATTTACAGTGATTTCAAATGGCACATATAGAACACACAGTCAGAGAAGGAAACAGCAGTTGCCCCCCTTTGCAAGAGAGTATTGCTTTTCGTTCCCCGTAGCAGGTGACCTTTCAGACTGTTCAAAATAAGCCTACTGCAAGTTTTCCTATATTGTTCTTCTGCCAATATTGTACTTGGGATACAAGTAAGCTCAGTTCTTTGTGTTCAGCATGCATACAGAACAGACTAGCAGAAATTGCACATAGTCTTGCCCTGGTCTGATCAAAAGCCAGCTGATGTACTCCATCAAAAACTAGAAGAGTTTGTGATGTGAATGAATGCCTTTTAGAATCAATTGAAATTGGTTCATTTTAACTGAGGACATAAAATAGATTTAAAACGCTTATTTTTCTCTGAGATGAAAAGGTCAGTATGTTAACCCATCTAGTAACTCTACTTCCTCTGCTGATGCTGGAGGGTCTGTTAAACATCTACAGTTAATGCATTGCTTCACTTCTAGCAACCTCAAGTTGAGAGAACGTGGATGATGTTCAGACACGGTGATCCATTTCTTGTTTTTAAATTGACAACAAGACTCTGTTAAAGTTGCAACTATTCTTTATAAGGGGAGAAAAAGAGATGATTATCTGCACTATGTTATTTGACTGTTGCTAAATCCCAAACCATCAGAGAAAAACTCAAAAGTTATGCTCCGTGTTTTGTTGCTGTTTAGGTCATGAGGGAATGGGAAGAAGCGGAACGCCAAGCAAAGAACTTGCCAAAGGCTGATAAGAAGGCTGTTATCCAGGTAAAGAAAAACACAATTACAAGCAGACCAATTGGGGTTGCAAATAAAATACGAACCATGCTAGCTGTGGTATAATTTGGAAGCATATTTGTGTTGGGGAATTATTATTTTCTGCTTTTACTGTTGCTCTTTTAGCTGCCAGATATCAGTCTATATGCTTTTATACTTAGCAGTTGAATTCCAGTGGAGAGCCTCACAATTTACAGTGTTACCACTGTAGGGGAAAGTTTTCAATGACATTTAAGATTTTTCTTCAGAAGGAGTTGGGAACCCCATTCCCCCTTAGGCCACTTTGACCATCCCAGCTGTCGGGAGTAGTTACACCAGAATTGTAACAGTATAAACTTTTGATACTGCACGAGTATCTTAGTTTCAAGTAGAAATGGGCAAACAGGTTTTGGGAGATTGGAATAGGAACCAACCCCACTCAAAATAAACCTTCAGCCAAACTGGAAATGAACTATTTTTCTTTCTGAAATATTGGGAATGTTCGGAGGGCCTGTATCAGGGCAGAGGGTTCTTCTTCGAGTGATTTCTCATGTGTATTCCACAATAGGTGTGTGTGCTTGCCATGTGCACCAGTGCCAGAAGTTCTTCCCCTAGCAGTACCTGTAGGGGAGCGCCCTAGCGACCCCTGGAGTGGCACCTCCATGGCGCAGTAAAAGGGGTGCTGCGCGCTCCCCCCACCCTCGGTTCCTTCTTGCCGCCAGTGAAGATGCTTCGGAACTGCTCTGCTCCAGCTTGGCTGTAGCTCATCCCCGAAACAGCTTGTTCGTTCAGTCTTTGGTACCTGTAGTTAGTTAGTTGTTTAGTTAGTTTAATTTAGCTAGAGCACCCCGGCTGGGGCGTGCCCCATGCCCCAGGTTTTAAGTCGTGCAACACTTGTAGATGATCTATGCCAGTGAGTGATCGGCATGTGGACTGTTTACGTTGTTTGGGGGGGAACCCATCTCAGCAATCGCTGCAAGATTTGCAAGTCGTTTAAGCCTCAGACCAACAGAGAAAGGGACATTAGGCTCCGGGCTATTCTGATGGAGTCAGCGCTGACCCCAGTTCCGCCGCGCCGCTCCGAGTCAGCACCGGGTACTGCGGTGTCGGTGCACGGCAACCCTTTGGCACCATCGACTATTCGGCACCACTCCCCGTCCACGGGGCACGCCAAGAAGGCTAGGAAGAGGTCTTCTTTGCCGCGGCACTGGAGTAAACCCGGGACAGAGGCTAGACCCATGTTGGGCAGTCCTCGATCCCCGCCGGCCTCTAGGCTTCTGACTCAAGTCGAGCGGAGTAGCCCGGCCCTTTCGGAGCTGGCCTCCCCACATGTCCAGATGCCCTCCACACCGGAGGCCCGGCAGGCAGCCCGGGATGTTATGTCCATGCCGGGAGCACCGCTGATGTCGGCCCCACGCTCCAGAGGCAAGCTGCCGCTGGGATCTCTGCAGTCACCCCCGGCTCGGTGCCGGTCTCAGTCGAGGGAATGTTCCCGATGCTGTTCACGGCCCAGCGACCGTTCAGGGCAAAGTCCACATGGATCACCCTCGACGCCCACCAGCCTGTCTGGTTGGGTTCCGTCTGCCCGAGACTCTTGGCACCACTCCGCCTCGAGGAGCGAACACCGACAGGATGGAGGCAGACTACACCAAAGGTCCTAGTCTCAGAGGGGTTATCGCAGCCGGTCACGGCACAAACGTCGACGTCGTTCCCGTTTGTCATCCCGCTCCAGGACCTCGCCATGGCACCACCTCCGCAGCCCCGGGCATCAGTCGCCGTCATCTCACCATCACGGGTCTGCCCGCCGGAGCTGATCACAGAGCAACTGTTACCGACAGTACCAGTCCTCCACGTCAGGATCGCGGTCCCGTGGTCAGCATCACTCCCAGCGACGCTGCTCCTCCTGGTCCAGGGACAGCGGCAGGTCGTATGTCAGCCCAGCCTCCCTTCGTAGTCGTCCATCCATGGGCCAGGCCGAACAGCCGGCTCCACCGGTTTCACAGCAGGTGCAGTGGCACCGGGCCCCATGGCTGGCCCAATGGTACCAGTGGGCACTGTGGCCCCTGATGCAGCCCCCGGTGGGGGCTCGCTCAGTGGCCGGAGCCTCAGAAGGACCATCGGCCTCCCTCTCCAGACCTCTGAGGAAGGAGTTGGTGGGAGGTACATCCTCGGCACCGTGCCCGGAGACCGACCAGGTGGTGGACCCTCCAGTGCCGGTGGACACACAAAGTACCGCACCGGCCTCCTCACCCTCGGTGGATGAGGCGATTACAGCTCCTCCTGCCTCCGTCCTGCAGGAGGACTTTAGGGCCCACGAAGAATTCTTAAAAAGTGTGGCATCAAGCCTCCACCTCCAAGCAGAGGAGATGGAGGAGCCCTCGGACTCCCTGTTTAATGTACTGTCCTCTTCGGCACCGGGCAGGGTGGCCTTGCCTCTCCACGAAGGGGTGGCGAAATTTTCAAATGCCCTATGGCAAACCCCGGGCTCATTGGCCCCCGTCTCTAAGAGAGCGGAACGCAAGTATTTTGTACCCGCCAAGGGCATGAATACTTATACACCCACCCTGCTTGTAACTCCCTGGTGGTTGAGTTGGTCAACCACAGGGAATGGCAGGGCCAACTAGCCCCTACCCCGAAAAATAAAGATTCAAGGAGGCTGGACTCATTTGGAAGAAAAATGTATTCGTCCTCAAGTTTCCAGTTATGGGTGGCGAACCACCAGGCTCTCCTGGGCCGGTATGAGTTCAATCTGTGGGGCTCCCTGCCCAAGTTCGAGGACTCCCTCCAGGAGCGCGACAGGAAGGAGTTCAAAGCGCTGGTGGAGGAGGGCACAGCGGCTGCCAGGGCAACCCTGCAGGCAGCTTCAAATGCAGCGGACACGGCCGCGCGGTCCATGGCCTCCGCGGTGTCCATGAGAACGGCGTCATGGCTCCTGCTCTCTGGGCTGTCCAGCGAGGCGCAGACCTCCCTGCAGGACCTCCCGTTTGATGGCAAAGCTCTGTTTGTGGAACAAATGTATACAAAGCTGCATGGCCTGAAAGACTCCCGCATGACTCTCCAGACTCTGGGTCTCTATGTTCCGGCTCCGGCTAAACCTAAGTTCAAGCCGCAGCGGACTCCCGCTCAGGCCACCCATTCAAAATACGAGACCGCTTATAAGAAGTCGCGGGACTATAATAGGCGCCCAGGGGGGCAGTCTCAGCCTGCCCCCCAGCCTGGGTCCTCCAAGGGCAAGCAAGCGGGGAAAAGGGGGTTTTGACGGGACGCCTGGGGGCACCCTGCCTGTTCTCATCAGGGATCTACCCTCAATAAAGCTTCCCTTCTCCAATTGGTTGTGCGATTTCCTCCCGGAGAGGTCGCGGCTGACCTTGGACCGATTGGTCCTCTACACCATCTCCTGGAGCTACACCCTCCAGTTTACTTCCCCCCACCCAACGGACTCCCACCCCCGTCCCTCCTGGGGGACCCCTCGCACGAGGCAGGGCGGCTCCTGAGCCTAGGAGCGGTGGAAGTGGTACCAGGGGATTTCAAAGGCACGAGGTACTACTCCCACTATTTCCTTATCCCGAATGCCAAAGCGGGGCTCAGGCCCATCTTGGGCCTGCAAGGCCTGAACCAGTACATGGTGAAGCTCAAGTTCTGTATGGTCTCCCTGGCCTCGATCATCCCCTCCCTTGAATCCCGGGGACTGGTACGCCGCCCTTGATTTGCAGGATGCGTACTTCCACATTCATATATTCGAGGGGCACAGCCGCTTCCTCCATTTCACGGTGGCGCAGGAACACTACCAATTTACAGTCCTCCCATTTGGCCTGTCCACTGTCCCCAGGGTATTCACGAAATGTATGTCAGTGGTGGTGGCCTACCTCAGGCGCTGCGGGGTCCAGATCTTCCCCTATCTGGATGACTGGTTGGTCAAGGGCAGCTCCCAGTCGCAGGTGCGGGATCAAGTGGTGCTGCTTCTGTCCACGTGCACCACTTTGGGCCTGTTGGTAAACAACACCAAGTCCATGTTAGTCCCGGTACAACGCATAGAGTTTATCGGGGCGGTCCTGAACGCCTTGTCGGCCAGAGCCTCCTTCCCACCGAACAGGTTTGAGACCCCAAAGGGGCTCATCGACACGGTCACAAGGTTTCCGGTGACAATAGCGAGAGCGTGCCTCTAGCTCTTGGGTCACATGTCGGCGTGCACGTATGTGGTCCATCACGCCAGACTCAGGATGAGGCCCCTCCAGCTCTGGTTGGCCTCGGAGTTTTCCCAAGCCAGGGACAGGATGGACAAAGTCCTCACGGTGCCTGAGCCAGTGATCACCTCCCTACGGTGGTGGTCCTCCCCGAGAAACATGCTCCAAGGGGTCCTGTTCAGGGGGCAGGACCCTGTCACTGGAATTGGTGTCCAACACATCGGACCTGGGATGGGGGGCCCATGTGGGGAACGTTTAGACCCAAGCTCTGTGGTTGGCTCAGGATCTGACCCTCCACATAAACGTCAAGGAGCTCAGGGTGGTACGGCTGGCATGCATGGCCTTCCGCTCGCATCTGGAGGGCCAGATGGTCAGTGTCCTCAAGGACAACACGGCCTCGATGTTCTACATCAACAGGCAAGGCGGGGCCCGATCCTCTGCCCTCTGCCACGAAGCCCTCAGGCTGTGGGACTTTTGTTCAGCCCTCGACATCTGCCTACGGGCCTTCCATCTGCCGGGTACCCGGAACGCGCGGGCGGATCGCTTGAGCAGGGACTTCTCCTCTCAGCATGAGTGGTCTCTCCACCCAGAGGACTTTTCCAAGTGTGGGGAACTCTCCAGGTGGACCTGTTCGTGACTCGGCAGAACTGTCGCTGTCCCTGGTTCTGTTCCAGGGTGGGGGGACGCTATCTCGGATGCCTTCCTCCTGTCCTGGTCAAGCCAGTTTCTCTGTGCCTTTCCCCCGTTCCCGCTGATCGGCAAGATCCTGGAACAGATAAAGACGGACAAGGCCCGGGTCCTTCTGATTGCCCTGGCATGGCCCAGGCATCATTGGTACGAGACCCTCACGGGCCTGGCAGTCACCCCGCCATTGCCCTTCCGCCCAGACCTGCTCTCCCAGGACCAGGGCTGCCTCCTCCACCCCAACCTAGCAGCACTCCACCTCATGGCATAGCTACTCAATGGTTAGGTCGGGAGGAAAGGACGTGCTCGGAAGGGGTTCAGCGTGTCCTTCTAGAAAGCAGGCCCTCCACATGCCGAGCCTACTTGGCAAAGTGGTCTCCGTTTTCCAGATGAGCAGACGAGCGTGGCATTTCCCTGGTGGCTGCCCCGATCCAGCTTATTCTGGACTACTTCTTTCACCTTAGAGCCCAGGGCCTAGCACCTTCATCAGACAAGGTGCACCTGGCAGCCATATCAGCCTTCCATCTGCTGGTGCAGGGCCACACGATATTCTCCCATGCTATGACTGGCCGATTCCTTAGGGGGTTGGATTGCCTATTCCCGTATGTTAGGCCCCCAATCCTGCAGTGGGACCTAAACCTGGTGTTGGCCTGTCTGACGGGGCCCCCGTTTGAGCCACTAGCCACATGCTCCTGGTCACACCTCTTGTGGAAGGTGGCCTTCCTGGTTGCGATCAGGTCGGCTAGGCGGGTCTTGGAACTCAGGGCCCTGACCTCCAAGCCCATGTACACGGTGTTTCATAAAGATAAGGTCCAGCTCCGCCCGCACCCTTCGTTCCTCCCAAAGGTGGTCTCTGCCTATCACATGGGTCCAGCGAGGAGCGCCGCCCCCACACCCTGGATGTGAGACGGGCTCTGGCTTTTTACCTGAAGTGGACTAAGCAGTTCAGAAAGTCCTCGCAACTGTTCATCACCTCGGCCGAGCACATGAAAGGTCGGCCGATCTCCACTCAGCGGCTCTCCAACTGGATCACCTCGTGCATCCGTACCTGTGATGACCTGGCGGGAATCCCTCCGCCACCAATTGTGAAGGCGCACTCGACTAGGACACAGGCCTCATCGGCTGCCTTTTTGGCCCATGTCCCCATTCAGGACATTTGCAGGGCTGCCACTTGGTCTTCAGTTCACACGTTCACCTTGCATTTTGTGATTGTCTCTCAGGCCAGGGAGGACGCTAGGTTTGGCAGGGCTGTGCTCCGTCCCGAGAATTTGTGAACTCCTACCCACCTCCAGCAGATATAGCTTGGAATCACCTATTGTGGAATACACATGAGCAATCACTCAAAGAAGAAAAGACAGTTACCTTTTCCGTAACTGGTGTTCTTCGAGATGTGTTGCTCATGTCTATTCCACATCCCTCCCTCCTTCCCCTCTGTCGGAGTTGTCTGACAAGAAGGAACGGAGGGTGGGGGGAGCACGCAGCGCCCCTTATATCACGCCATTGAGGCGCCACTCTAGGGGTCGCTAGCGCGCTCCCGTATGGATACTGCTAGGGGAAAAACTTCCGGCACCGGTGCACGTGGCGAGCACGCACACCTATTGTGGAATAGACATGAGCAACACATCTCGAAGAACACCAGTTACGGGAAAAGTAACTGTCTTTTCATCAAATTTATCTGAATATGCTAATAGAAAGAAAGGACAGCATTCCCCAAATAGCAAACTAACCATACACAAAAACGTAGCCCAAGTACAGCTGCCTATAATCTAAAGAGCCAGAGACTCCTTTGGGTCCACTGGGGCCACTTCAATTAATGTGGAAGGCATTCATGTACTTCCAGGTTGGTTTCAGTGCAGCATCACAAGACAGATACAAATCAAGGACCAGAATATTACTTATTAAATCCCACAGTCTCGCTCTGTGTCTTTTGTTTATTCAGCCTTTTCCTATCAGACTTTTTCCAGCTTGTGGTCATTTTTATTTTCTAAATGACCAATGTTTAGTAAATTTCTGATGTTTCATTCCGTTGAAGGTGGACTTATTTTTCCCCCATATATATGTTCATGATAGTCAGAAGAGCCTGAGAATCTCCGAGGGCAAGGTGCCTACTAAAATCAAATGCTTTCCTGCACTGAATCTTATCACCTTGAACAGGATCCCCAGGCTCACATGAAGGATTAATGTGTTGTCATGCTGAAGTAGGCAAAAATATTTGATTGGTTATTATGCCCAGATGATCAGACATGGTGAGCACCTAAGCTCCCATCTTAAGCCAGTGTGGGGAGGGTTCTGAAATTCTACAGATCAACACACTTGACTGTAGTAAAAGGCAGGTCACTTCCATCATTTGTAGAGAAGGATTTTAATGCTCTGCACAAAAGGTACTTACCCTTGCTCTGCCAATCTTTTTAACCATTGTTCTACTATTGTTCTTTAAACATGAAACATGCAGCATTTCCAGGAGAAAGTGGAATTACTGGAACAAGAAGCGGCAAATGAGAGACAGCAGCTAGTGGAGACTCACATGGCCAGAGTGGAAGCCATGCTGAATGACCGTCGCCGCATTGCTCTGGAGAACTATATCACAGCTCTGCAAGCCGTCCCTCCCAGAGTAAGTAGAATACCACAAACTTAACCTGCTATGTAGAAATCACATCAGATATCCTAGAGAGAGGAACACACCAAAGTACAATTCCCCTCTATAAAGGCACAGAATAACATTTTCTTTTCCCTCATGAGAGATTCACTAAGGATGTTGCCCAAAATTTTCAAACCTGGGTTCCTAAAGTTATGCTCCTTAATCTGTATTTGGGCACCTGATACTAAATTACCTGAGCTTCAGAAGTTAAAAGCACTCACAAATCCCAACAAAGTAATAGTTAAGTGCTACAGTGTGGTGTGCAAACAGTAAGACTTAAGATGCCCTTTCCATCTCAAAGTTTTGTGATTTTTTTTGTGTGCTTAAATATTGGGATGCTGGGGGATAGAGCTCTTGTGTGAGGGTTGTTGGGCATTTGACTTCAGCTCCAGAACAGAATCTTAAATATAGTAGATGTGCTAAATATTATTGTTGTTGTTTGTGATATAAACACCAGTTTCAAGATGTGGATTGGATGGAATTTTTAATGAATCCATATTTGTAATGACTAAATTTAGTCCAAAAATAATAGGTCTGTATTTCCCAGAGAAAAATGAGCCCACTCAGAGTTTGTGGAAAACAGTCAATCATTTTCTATTTTACTGACACTTATTAGATGGAAAAACCCTTAGGGCACTGACAAGATTTTAAGTCAACGTACAGATTCAGCAACATTGGAAAGTAATGCAAGTGATAAATTTGGAAATGCATCCAAAGCATTCGTTAATCTGCCAGAGCAGAAAAAAGACAGTCGAAGATACATGGCTACTGAAATTTTGAAACAGAAATTCCTATCACCACCACACATTCCTATGGTTAAAAGTCTGAACAGTTCTCTGATGTGCTAGAATGTTGGTGATGATGACCAGGAGTTGGGCTTATGTAAGAGGTTTAACCTCTCTTACTTGTCAGAATAGACTGTGTCAGCGAACCTCCCCCTGATGTCACTTGAGTAGGATAGTTTCCTTTACGGAAAAAAATCCGCTTTGCTGGGAAAAATTCCCCTTTGGAAGGAAAACTGCTTGTCAGCTGGATTGTGTGAGAGACTGTCACTACTTAACCACAGTGGTAGGAAAGATTTAAAAGCTGGGCTTCCACGTTCCAAGATTGTGCATTGTACGACACAAGGCAAAAAACAAAAATTTCTACAAACAAGTCTTTCAGATAGATGATTAATGTGCAACAGCATTGTAGCTATAACAATAAATATTTTTAAAATGAGGAAGACTGGGTTACAGGTGAAAACACAAATTCTCAAAATCACAGAATTTGAAGATGCTAGGGTTTGGGGTTTTTTGGTTGGTTGGTTTTGTTTTTAATTAACCAGTTAATATTTCATCATCGGCTTTAACTCAGCCCCTCTATTCCAAAATCCTGGTACGCTTGTTTATCCTGCAGATAAGGTTGTAGAACCCTATTACCTGGGACTTAAAGGAAACTCAGATCTTCCCAGTTACATTTATAAATGGTGATAATGCAGTCTTTTGTAGGCTCCTACAACTTGAGCTCACCTTTTTACCCTGTATCAATTAAAAGGGGAATCTCAGGCCTCTCCTGTGAAGGCTTGTAGTGTATATCCTGTATATTTAGGGTGAATGTGGAAAAGCTTGATCCCTGGTGTATGTTTTGGAGCATGGGATCTCTGATTAATTTTGACAGGATAGAAAGACATGCAGTCTGTGGTGTGGTAGTGGATGGTACAGGGTCTTGTGCAACCGTGTGTTAAGAGTAAGATGTGACAAGTTGTGGCCTCTGACTCGTACTCTAAGGATAGTGAAGAGCCTGGTCTCCAGCCCTTAATTAGTGGGTAGGTTAGCAATTTTTAGATCAACACACAGTTTCCTTTCGGATAGTGTGGTCAGTAGCTCATAGCTGAAAATTACATGGGGGCAGTGCTTGAGATAAATCTAATCATAGCTTTTCTACTGATTTACTGCATGGCCTTGGGCAGATCACTTAACATCACTGAATTTAAGTTTTCCTCTCGGTAAAATGTGGATAGCATATCTGCCTTACAAGAGGATTGTGAGGAATAAATAAACTTCTAACGTATTGGAGAGCTTCCAGTGAAAGGAGTACAAAGGAGTAAATATTTTAGTCTAGTTTTGGGGAACAAAGTAACTGATGTGCAGATTTGAGGTAAGCTCCATGTCAAAAAGAGCTAAATCTTTTCCCACTTCAAAAAAAAAAAAAAAAAAGATTGGGACTGACAACCTGTGTCGTCCTTTGGACTGATGTGTTGAGTAATGTGGATTTACACATCACTCCATGGAAATGGGGATTTAATGGCATCTTAAAGTGACCCTGAATTAGTCACAGCAAAAATCCTACAGTACAAAAATTGCTCTATTTAAAGAGAGTCGGCCCTGCAACACAAAGCTGTTGCCTCCTGGAGATGTTACCATACAGAGCCTCACCATTATCAAATGGAGGCTGTGGGGGGTGAACAGCAGCTCTGAGGTTTTTAATAGTTCACCTGCCAGTATAGTTAATGATGCTATACTTGCCTCCACCTTTTTTTTCTCATTTTCATTACATTCTGTTGCCAGTATCAACTCAGATGTGCGGTTCACAAAGTGCAGCAAACAGATTTTGAATGCAGCAGCAGGGCCTGTTTTGTTTTGTTGTTGGACAGTGGCTGAGGGCTAGTTAGTTTTGGGTGAACAGTCTATCAGATGAATTTGGGCATGGGACTGTTTGGATGATCTTCTGACTCATGAACAGCAATACCATCAGAATCCAAATATCAGTCCTCTCGCACTCCTACCCCAAGGGAAAACGGGAATGGGGGAAAACTCAGCTAGAGCTGTGCATACATCTCTGGACTCAACTCATCTCTGTCCTTTGTCATTCCAGCCAGCTGTTTCCCATGAGACAGGATGTACTCCTGGGGGCTTTATCACTAGCAAACTGAAAGGAGTTTGGACCTGAGGGAATCAAACCTTCTTTGTTTTCTGCTAAACAATCCTTCCCGAGAGGGAATTCCCCTCCAATAACACCTTCTAATAATAAGTCAAGCACTGTGCTATTTTGTTAATATACTCACTACAGGAATAAAGTGTAAACATTTCTAGCAGCTTAATAAGTTAGTTTTCCAAGTGAGGTAGCCAGATTCTCTGTGAGAAGGTATGGGAGAGCATTTTTGTTTAAATTGGAAAACAAATGGCTGTGTTTCATTGCAGTTCCTCCGCAGAAGAATGTGCATCCCTGGTGCACAGGCTAAGGGGTGAGCTTTTTGTGAATGCTTACTGTTAAGATACTGGCAGCACAACACTGCCTTGAGAGAGAAGCAAGTTCGGATTTGTAATAAAGCTGTTTTGAGCTTTTTCTTTGCAGGGTAATGTTCTTTAGGCCTGTGCCACGTCTTTCTCAGATGGATGAGAGGGTCACAAGCATTACATGGTGTCAATTTTGCTTTTATTTAATATCATAAATACACTTTCCGCTGCAAAAAGGCTTTCAAGAAGAAGATAATCTAGTGAGGAGGGGCAGTGAATTTGGACTCAGCAGATCTGGGTTCAGCTCCTGGCTCTCCCCAGTCTTCCTAGTGAGCCTGGGAAAGTCAATCTCGCAGTGCCTCAGTCCCCCTTATGAAAAATGAGGATAATGCTATTCTCATACCTCATACCAATGCCATTAATAATGGGGGGGGGTGGTGTGATACTACAGATAAACACCTAGCGAGGCGTTAGACATTCCCAGCACAAGGCTGAATAGGGAAAAGAGTGACAACACCCAGACCGGGGGGAGGGGAGAAGGTTAAAATTAAAACAGAAAACGGGAAGAAGGAAGTAAAGAGATTATAAAACAGGAGAGAACAGTTTTGAGTGCTGTCAGCCACGCACAGTACAGTTTTACGTGCACACATGCGTACACCCAGACACACACGTTCCAGGCGATCGTCTTTTTTGGCCCGGGGCACCCTAGCTGGTTTTGGCATCTTGCACATCAGTGCTGAGGAACTGGAATTCAGTTATGGTTTTATTTTGTGCAGGACAGATTGGTATAACTGCAATATTTTTGAAGTAATTGTACACCACCGTACAATCCCAGCTACATAGACGTTCTGCATGGTGACCCAGCATTCAGGAAAACAGAAAGTACAAAATGGAGTCACATAGCTTAAGGCCTTTTTAAGAACAAAACTAAGCAGAAAATTGAGAAAGATAGTGCAATTGAAAGCAACATCATGCAAGCTATCCAAAACCTCAGAGCTGATCCTCATCTCCAATTCTTTGTGCAGCTGAGCTGCTTCTGTACTTTGTTGCCTTTGGAAATGGAATGCAGCTGTTCAGTCTCCAACGTCAAAATATTGCACTGGTTTGCACTGCTCAATGATATTACTACAGAAAGGAGGATTAATGGCAGGTGGTGTTAATGTGTAACTACAGCTTAGATAATCAGTAGTTTTGTTCTTCATTTTGCAAATAAAAAAAACTAGGGGAATACATAGTCATAATTCTCTCCTGAGGAGGTTAGCTCAAATATTTGTTCACGTTTTATTTTTCACGTGTACATGGAGTTTAATTGGCTTCCCCTCCTTTTCCCCCCCCCCCCCCTTTGCTTTTAGTTACTTTTGGACTTCTATGTAAAAACTGTTTTTTCCCCTCTAGTTCACAGTGGTATAACAAAAGAAATATAAGGAAAAAGTTCAGAGGCTCATTTTCCCACTGCCTCGTACACTGTGTGCAGAGGGTTTAAAATGCTACCGTCCTGATTTGGAAACGCTAGGCACAAGCATAAATCATGGCCCATGGGATAAAACCCTGAATGTCTATCTGAGTTTCGACTGCCATGTTGTTTTTGTTCAATTGCTTTAAGAAGACTATAGTTTGTGCTTTTAGGGTAACACGGCTCACTTGCAGAAGGTGGTAGTGCCCTCTGCACAATGGGGTAGAGTTTTGGCCGTCACGGTGGGAGAGAAGGGCATGTGAAGAGGCCTCTGAAGGGGCCTCTGCTCCCTGAGCACTTCAGGTCTTTCCTGAACCCAATTAGACTGCTGTGGGGAGGTGCAACTGGGGGGGTCGACTAAAGGGGGAGGGTCTTTTGTATCTGCAGTTGCACTGATCAAATGATCAAAATACCTGGAGTTGGGAAAGAGGGGCAGCAGCCACTATTCCAGCCCATAGATTCACTCACCTAAACCCACAGCTGTGGAGTTTTTTGCACAAAGCCCAGTTATGGGATTTGTGCCAGGAGGAGTGGGTTTCAGCTTTTCTTTTAAACTGGGTCAAACTTTGAGAAATCAGCATTTTCAGCATTTTTCCAGCTGCTGTTGAAAATGTTTTTGTGTGGCTAAAAACAGACTCCCTTGCTTCCTAGATGGTTTGCTTGATCACGTAGTGTAGTCATAATCCTCGGTTTGCCAGCAGGAGAAGATGGGTTTTCTAGGAGCAAACTACTGATGAAACAAAATGGAGGCAAACCTAGCCATGTGGTAGGTTTTACATAACTTTGCAAGGTCCCATTTTATCTGAAACCCAGTTTTCAGAGGGAAGTTTTTCTAATAAATGTTACTGGCTTTGCTCCATCTCAATATCCAGTAAGAGCAAAATTTGCAGGTGTTTTTAATTTTGTAAAACCTAGTGAGTTAAGGTTTCGAAAAGCAAAACTACAATTGGTCCCTTTTTATCCTTCTCTCCGAAAGTCAAGGGAGGTGTAAAGCTGGGAAGATTGGATATAAATTGTGGCATTTTGCCTATGTGTAGGTTAAATAACAATTTTTATTTTTATTTTTTGGAAACTAGCAAAAGTTGCAGATGGAGACCTCATTAAAACCATATGAAAGGAAACTGAATCCAGGTTTTAGTAATGTTTGAAATGTTATTTCAGTGTGAAAGTCTCTTTAAATATTTGTAGCTAACCCTTCAGTGGAGTCTTTCTTGAATGTTCCCATGATAATCCGCTTTTTCTGCACCAGACCAGTCCCATTAACTTTACAGTCATTTGATAAAATCCAGCAAGTTAATCATCCTTATAGGCTAATAAAAAGAAGTAATTGTTGGGCATGCCTCTTGTTTTCAAGTGAGAGAAAAGTTTTTGATCAAAATGATGAGGCTGCTCAGAATTTTGCATGGAAGTTTCCCTAGAAGCTGTTTTTCAAACACACAAAATTGCTTTAATTGGGTTTTTGTTGTTGCTGTTTTTCAGTGGTCAGTATTCTGTACTAGCGAAATGGGAGTCAGCTTGTTGTCTGTATCAATCTAGACTAAATTTGATAAACTTCCATTTTCCATAAACGCAGTGAAATTGTTGTTTCAAAACACATTACACACGAGTCGCTGAGATTGAAGTGGTGGTTCAATAGCATAGGAAGATAATAGGTTTAAGGGTTGTATAATATTTCTCACCTGCTTGCAATTGTTGTATCAGAGCTCAAATTTCTGATAATGTCTGGTTTCTGGGTCAGGAAAGAGACCAGTGGGACACTTTTCATTGTAATTGCCTCTTGAAAAGAAAATATAAGAGTTTTCATGTGCTAACTTGTTGGGTATAAATAAAGCCAGACTTCCACCAGTTAATCATTTCCACAGTCTCCAGTATAGAAGAATCCTTTGGGTACTAAAGCTGAAAACTGGAATAAATGAGAAAATAAAGGGTGGGGGGGAACTAAACCTCAGGATATAAATTAATAGAATTCCCTTTATAGACAAATGGCAAGGAACTGTCAACATTGAATAAAATCAAACTAAGGCCTTCTTGGTATGGCAAAGATTAGTAGAAAATGGAGATAAAGAACTTTTTATATTCGGGATGTTATAGGAATATCTGTTAGGCTACACTTTGCAGCCTTCTGTTTGCTTCATGGAAGTATTTCATAAATGAATGCCTATAACCGTGAATTCACTTTTAGGGGGGTGAGTGTTTTCTCATAATACCTTACATTTATAAAGCTGTTTCATCAAGAAGGGTCTCAAAATGCTTTTTTGACCTTGGATGTAAGGATCACTTCTCCCACCATTGAAATGCAGCCATTTCTGGAGTGAAAATTCAGCAGCTATTGTGCATCAGGAAGATATCAAGAAAAACTTGAAAAAGTAAAATTACAGGAGAGATTTAGACAGACAGATTCTAATTACCTGAGTTTGGAATTTGTCCAAGACATTAGAGTTAACACTTCACTCGTGGAAGTGGAAAAAGTTGGCTATGAATATTCATAGATTGTTTATGGTCATGAAACCTTTATTTTGCCTCTCATCCAAATGATGGCACTGGCAGTAGCACATCTCCCACAACTCCAACTTAAGGCATAGATTCAGTACTACTATAACTAAGAGGAACAGATGCCATCTGCCAAGTTATCATCAGAGTTTCCTGCTTCAACTGGACTTTCATTGTGTCTCTCAATTTACAAACTGTTATGGAAATTTTAAGACTGCGTGATTAAGCACACTCCAGTCAGGAAATTACACAGTCAAGGTCATATTTGCAACTTTAACTCTGTCCTTTGTATACATTTTCACAGTATGTAACAAGACGGTTTCCCAAATAATAGAGTATAGACACAAATGCAGTATCTTGTAATAACGTGTATGCAGGATGAGCTGAATGGAAGACGTTCACAAACCAACTATGAAAACTACAGATAACCATCATTACACAGCATGCTCCACACTAAGTCTGCAATAATAGACTAACAGTTAAAATTGACTGGCTTGTGGTAAATTTGCAGCTATATTACATTGTAGTTAACTGTCTCAGAATCTGAATTGGACCAAGAAAGACACTGCGGCTGAGTTGATGGAAAGATACATAGTATTTGGGTGCTAACAGAATGAGTTTTAAAAAAAGAACTTATTTTAGAACTTACCAGAGAGAAAACTTGTCTGTAAAAGTATATGTTAGGCCATTTTGGCAATTAATTTAAGTATAAAAGATTATAAATATGATTGTAGAAAATAATGCAGTATATACCGGTATTCTATATTATTGGAGAAATAATATGTGATCATGTTATTAGGCCATACCATACGAAATACACAGAAGGGGGACTAAGTTTTGTTTTTTAAAAGGCAGGTGTTTGAATCTGCTAAAAGGTTAGAAATGTTAAATTAAATTCCATAGAAGATGGGTTACTGGGTAGGATGCAGGTGAAGTAATGAAGAGTGCTTGATGAGCACAAGTTCATACCACTCCACAATTTATTACATAGATAACCTCAGTCTGTTTGTGTCTGCACACATATGCACACTGTTCTTCTTAACATATAGATAATGTGAGCATGCCCTTGCTCTTAAGAAATTTAGTCTCCGTGCCAACCAATCAGGATTTTCCAGTGTTCTGAAATCAGCATTACACAATATTCTTAATGAAATAAGATGTGTTCAAAATGTTGAGGAATTCAGGATGCTGCTGCTTAGGAGGTAATTTAATTTCTTGTTACTGGATTAATAAGAGTAGCCGAAAGGGCCAGTCAAGATAAATATAAGTGTGTGGATGAGGAAAGTCAATTTGCAAAATACAGTTTGCTTTCTGATAAAGTTAAGTGAGATAATTAAAAAATAAGATTTTTGTCAATTATTCTCGCTGGATTGTAATGAAAATTATTCTATAGGACACAGACAGCCCCTGCTAACTGCCTTATGTAGCTTATTATCTGTCTGGCATACAGTCCTCCAGCTTTTTATTATTATTATTATTAATAATAGTAGTATAGCTACAAATGTATAAAAAGAAAAAAAAATCTTAAAAATAGGGAGCAGAATTTTCAATTGATAAGTACCATAGCCAGTAACTTTTCAATAATTATCAACCCTGCGGATTAAATATCAAATATAAGACACACAGGGCTGACTCAGTGGTCTAGCAGCAGTGCATTCTTACGCCGAGGGGATCAGAGTTCAGACCTTAAGATTTAAATGATCAGATAATAGCAATGTTTTCATTTATGCTTTAATCTGAAGGTCCCTTCCCCGCCAGCTGTAGTAATCCATGCCCTAAAATTACAATAATCCATCCAGCTGTAGGAACTGATCCTGCATCCCTTCAAAGTGGGTAATTCTCAGTGAAGAGAATGGGAGTTCTGCATGTGATAGGATTGCAAGGATTTGGCCCATGCTGCAGACTGTTTTTGTGGGGTGGACACAAGATCACTTTAATACCTTCTTAAAACTCAACTCTGCCAGGATGCCTACAAGACACTATCTGCTGAGAACAGCTAGGCAGGAAGTGAGCCATAACTAATGTTCATTTTCTAAGGCATGGTCCTTTCCCTCTCATCTCATTCTCTACCTCCTCAGCATCCCCTTGTTTGCTGCATCCACCTAGATTATAAACTCTTTGGGGTAGGTGCTGTCTTTTATTATGTCTTTGCCCAGTTCCTAGCACGATGAGTTCCTGATCTCAGCCGGGGCCTCTAGTTACTATCGTAATACAAATAACATTGAACTGATCTTTAGAGTAGTTAGATAATCAAGGGACAAGTACCACCATTTCCTTATTCTATATGCATATCTCCAGCACCAGCAGTTACCAATTTATATCTTTTTCCATTATCATCCTTGAAAAGTAATTTTACTTTTCCATGACAGAAATTGTGTTTATAAGGCCTGGTCTACACTACGACTTTAATTCGAATTTAGCTGCATTAATCCGAATTAACCCTTCACCCGTCCACACTACAGAGCCAGTTAATTCGAATTAAAGGGCACTTAAAATCGATTTCTGTACTCCACCTCGACGAGCGGAGTAGTGCCTAAATCGATTTTGTTAATTCGAATTAGGGTTAGTGTGGCCGCACACCACCGAATTACTGTGTTTAAATTAATGGGGTAGTGTGGCCGCACACCACCGAATTAATGTGGTTAAAAACCGAATTAAGGTGCTTAGTGTGGCCGCGCACAATCGAATTTATACAACCTGTTTCCCAAATTCGAATTATCTAAATTCAGATTAATCCCGTAGTGTAGACATACCCTGAAACATAGAGGTTATTTGTGGTCCCAGCCACACCTAAACAGGCAATGCTGCCGCTCTGCTTTCATTGCTCCTTACTAAATTTGACAGCTTTGTCTAGAGTTAAGTTTCCTAAATTTCTGGCATCAGACTGGGGAGGGGAGGGAGTACTGACCTTTTCCAGAAAAGGCATGAGTATGATTATTCTTTCTTGGGCAACTGAAGACTCTGGAAAAGCAGAACCAATAGACAATATGTCATTTGTTTTGTTGAGCCCAAAGTAGAAATGACCTCATATATCTCCATTTAGCCACGGAAGCTTGTAGATTATTTGCTCAGTTATGCACAGGGAGTTGGTGGCAGTGACAGGAATATAACCCAGATCTCCTGACTCAGTCCCTTGTAATAACTACTGGACATCAGGCAAGGCTGAATGGTTTATTACATATTGTAAATAAGATGGCCACCTGCCATGTGCCCAGGGTGCTTCTGCATTGCCCTACCCTTTGTTCTCCCTCTTCCAGTCCCTTTTACAGAGATTCCACACCCTTGCTCATCCAGCCACCGCCCTGATTGGGGCCTGGGTTTATTCAGACAATAACTCAAAAGTAAAACTCAAAGTTTCAAAAATCTGTCCCCAAAGCATGGCTCTTACCTCAGAGCTGTGGGGAGTGAAAGGGTTCCTTCATAAAGTTCTTTCTTTTGAATTATTAGGGGTGACCCACCTTGTGGTTCAGCTTACAACTGTCCTGCTCAGAGCTAACTCCCATGTAGACTTCCTAGAGTCAGCTCCCCTAAACAGCTGCTTCTCCTCTCTTGTAGGGAACCATCTGCTTGAGACTCCCTCCCCACACCAGGTGTCATTGTTTAGCTCATGTAACAAGCCTGATCCTGCCTTCAAATCTCCTGCAGGCAGCTCCCTCACTCTGTCTCGCCCCCTTTGCTCTCTCACACGTACCTATGGGGATGAATGTTGTGGCAGCAGTCAAGAAATCCTGCAAATACATGCAATCCAACTCTTCCAGTGATGGCGCCATTCACAAGCTCCTAACTATTAGCAAATGAACTTTCTGAATCAGTGTGAGACAATAGAATGTTTCACAGCATCGAAAACTCTCCTTAGGTTTAAATCACACTTCTTCAGAGTCCTGATTTCCTAACCTTCATTGTGCTGTTTGATAAATAAGTAGACCATTCATTACTGTCCAGGTCTTACCGTGGGTCAGTATAGTTAAAAACAAACCTCCAGACTTGTTTGAGCACATGCAGAATATCTAGTGCTTTTTTTTCCCCTCTGTTGGAAAGAAACTAAGGTGTCACTACTGTACAAAAACCCGTACATTTAATAGTTTATTTGATGTCTTGTGCTTTTAATTAAGTTTCACGTGCAAATATCCAGGAGTCGCTTCTTGGCAAATGGGTGTCTAGTTTCTCATGATTTATCTGTTGTATCTTCCTGTTAGTAGTAAGTTTTGGGCTTTTCTCAATTTTTTCAATAATTACACTTAAAGTATGTTGCCATGTTATGCAGATGGGGCTAGCAGAATAAGTGGTCCTTAAGAGGGATTTATTATTGCTATAGCAATAAGATCTCTCTTAGTATAGTTGTCCCAGATAATGTAAATCTTCCTGGATCTGACCATCACAGTAGACAAAAACATGTTGAGGGAAAACAAGAAATGTGTCCCATGGCATTAAACATGAAACTTAATGGAGAGTCTCTTCAAGAAATAGAAATTAATCTGTTTGTCTTCTCTACCCTAACCTATTTATATATATATATATATATATATAAATATTTCTTGAGGCAAAGAGGACTGAAATGTCAACAAAGATAATCTCACTTCCTTTCTTTGAAGTTCCACCGTTGTTTTAAGTCCCCCTGTGCTTCCTTCTTCTCTAGGCTCTGTTTCTGTAATCCTTTGACAGTTATTGTTTCAGTTCACGTTGTCCTTACTGCAGCACTCATAAGGTTATTTACTTTTAGGGACTTTGTCCGTAGCAGGAGTCTGCTGGCAGTTTCATTCCAAGACTCTGTACCACTAATGAATTTCAGTCCTAAAGCCAATAAAGCTTTTTATTTGACTTTGAAACAATGTTGCATTTTTTTATCTCTAGGCTGGAAATTTCCTTAGAAGAGATTTTCTTTTTCTCTTTTCTTTTCTTTTTTAAAGATTTTTGAAAACTAAAGAGATCCTTAACTCTTTGAACACTATACATCAGTGTACACATCCTGAGTAAATTTCAGCAGGCTTTATCCTTATAAATGAGCACCTATACCAGTGTTCTTCACACCTTCTGAACCCATTCTCGATTCACTCCCACCCTACTCCTCCAGGGTGGAGATGGGGAAAATGGGGACCTGGAGGTGGGGAAGGGAAAGTGGGGATCCAGGAGGGGAGGGATCTGGGTTCTGAGGGGGGAGAGGATAGAGCTGAGGGAACATAGAGCCCCTGGCATGGGAGGGCATTGGGGGAAAGGGAGTGAATACAGAAACCCTGGCATGAGGGAAAGGGGAAAATGGGGAGCATCGGGGAGGGGTAGGGAATGGGAGGGCACACAGAGCCTCTCCCTTGGGGAGGGTCAGTGGTATGGGCACAAATCCCCTTTACATGAGGGACAGAGAGGGAAGAGTTGCATAGGGTCCCTGAAATGGAGGGAGATGGGAGGGTAGCACACAGGGAGCTAGTGAGAGGGAAGTGAAGGACTGCAGAGGAGTCCCTGGTGGGTGCAGTGTGTTCCGCCTAGACAAGCTGTGGAAATGTATGAACTCCTCGTTTCAGGTGGGCCTCGATTAGCATCTTAGCTAGGCAGTTCCTGTCATGCAGTTCAGGTTGATTACTTATTGCTGACACCAAGAGTAAAACAGTTACTGGGTACATCTACACTGCAGTTAGACACCCACAGCTGGCCTGTGCCGTCTGACTCAGGCTCAGGTTGCAGGACTGTTTAATTGCAGGGTAGATTTACAGGCTGGAGGCCGGGCTCTTCGACCCTGCGAAGTGGGAGGGTCCCAGAGCTCAGTTAAACAGGCCTGCAGCCCAGGCCCCATAAGCCTAAGTCAGCTGATACTGGCCTGCTGCGGTTTTTAATTGCAGTGTCAACATAGCCACTGAGAGAAATGTAACCGATGGAATTTAAATCGGGCCAAGCTGGACACTCCCAACACTCTCTAGCGATCATATCGATCTGCGGCCATTGCCCAGCTGCATAACCTGCAATATACTGATCAAGTGATTGGATGTTCTTCCCAGTAGTTGCACCTTCTTCAGTGGGCAGGTGTTGCAAGGAGTGACTGTTGTAGTGCTTTGTCTCAGGAGCAGTCTTTGATCTAAGGTATCCCAATGCTCAGATATGCAGAAAAGTATGTTGAATTCAGAATTTTCTCCT
The DNA here is from genome assembly GCF_002925995.2 of Terrapene triunguis. Lineage (NCBI taxonomy): Eukaryota > Metazoa > Chordata > Testudines > Emydidae > Terrapene > Terrapene triunguis. The sequence continues at coordinate 1,982,157 of NW_020664384.1, forward strand.
GCTTTTCTTCCATAGCCTCGCCATGTGTTCAATATGCTGAAGAAGTACGTGCGTGCAGAGCAGAAAGACAGACAGCATACCCTCAAACACTTTGAACATGTCCGCATGGTGGATCCAAAGAAAGCTGCCCAAATCAGATCTCAGGTAATAATCAGTAAATAGGGCAAGCAGCGTTTTGAACTATTGCAAATCTACTATCAGTAATTTAAATTAAGTTCTGTCTCCTGAATATACACTGTAAACTGTGATACTATCTGCTAAATATTTGGCGCTCTCTTTTTTACAATTTTAAAGACAATAGGGTCTTAAACATTCTGACCAGGATTTCTATAGTCATTTGTAAGGATACTTCGTGGTGCCCATAACTATAAATCGTGCATTTTGCTTGTGTCTAACACACTTTTCAGCTGAGATCACTGTATTTCATGGCACATCGACTGCTGAATGTTTGTGCAACCCTTGATACATTTGTTTTGGAACAGTTTTCATATTTTTATTGCAAATTACATAGAACAAAAAAGAAGCCAACAGAGATGTAGTTGACTTTCAAGATGCCAATTAAACTTGTAGACACAGTGGCTGAATTTGAAAATATGTGCTGTAATCTGTAGAATCTGCTTTTTCTTTACCGATACCATGTAATTGGAAACTTTGCCCCAGCTGTGATTCTTGAACTGATAAGGCATTGCTAGCAGCCAAATTAAAGACATGTAATTCCATTAATGTCATGGTTTACACAGTAGACACCCCTTAGTTTGAACTCCTATGCCAGGTTTGGAAGTTGAGATTTTATTGTTTTAAAATCACTGGAATCTGAAATGTTCACCTCTAACTAGCCCCTGAAAGAACCTTAAAAATCATCATCCTTTTTTTTTTTTTAACCTTTAATATGACCATTTATTTTAAAATTTGGATTACTTTAAAACTGAGGCTGTGTGCAGCTGAAATTTGCAGTATACAGGGAAATTTGGCAGTTGCGGGACAAGGAAGAATGGGAATTGGCAAATAAGAAATTCGAACAAGGAATGCAGATGTATTTCTGAATGTACTTGCACTGGTCCCTGTGTTCTCTCAGCACAGCAGAACTGCAATAAGAGCAAATGTGAGTGCTGAGATCTTGGTACTGAGGGATGTTTCCTCCTCTATATTTTATTGACTACTAGAGCTGGTCAGAAAATTGTGGGGGGGAAAGGTCTGCAGAAAAGTAACTTTTTGGTGAAAAATTAAAAACCAAAATATTCCAGTTATGAAAAGCTACCGCAGTGCCTCATAGCAGTTGTAGTTTGGGTGCCTTATGTTCCCACTCTCTTGTATAGGGTGGGCTTCCTGGTCAAATTACATCATCCATAATGCACCATGGTCTAGCCTCTTGGTGGTGGGAGATGGTGCTTCATGGGAGTCCAGTGGCATGGTGCATCATGGGAGAGGAAGTCCAGCTGGGAAGCCCAGCTCATAGAAACTGAGGCCATGAGGTAACAGAACAGAACTACAGTTACCACAGCTGCATTTCTGAATTGAATAATTTTGACTTTTGGATGAAATCATTTCGGTTTTTGGAACATTCAGTTTTTCATAAAAAAATCTAAATTTTACACAGAAAGCAAACACTTTCTGTGAAAATGTTTGTTTAGTCAAAAACCCAATTTTCCATCAAAAAGCAGGTTCAACCAAAAAATTTTGACCACCTTCATTGATACCCTCGTCTCATTCAGTCCTTGTTAACATGTTTGGTATGGACAAGGATGCTGGGAGAAGATGTAAGCTCAGATGCAAGGACACAAGAAGGGGCCAGACAGCAGAACCATTGCCAGAAAGACTGTTTCTGTGTCCGCTGCTGGAGAGAGCTGAAATGTGCAATAGATTTCATAACTGGAGACTTGCAGAATCCAGGAGGCATGCCTCAGTGTGTTTATACCTTCTTCCTCTGAAAATTGTCGTGCTTTGTAATATATAAATCTGCAGTGATGACTGTAGGTAAAATGCTAATGATTTCCCCTCAAAATGGATCTTCTATTTCGGTAGGTTATGACACACCTACGTGTGATATATGAGCGCATGAACCAGTCTCTTTCCCTTCTCTACAACGTACCAGCGGTTGCTGAGGAGATTCAAGATGAAGTGGGTAAGTTAACTGTTTATTTTTTGAATAAGAATCATAACGATCTAGAAATGAATTGGGTCTTAATGTTCAAATAGAAAAAGAGTTAAAATACAGTGCTTCCTTTTGTCTATAGTGAAAATAGCTAGCAAATAAGAGGACAAACCTGTCAATGTTTTAAAACTATAAATGGGGACATTTCGGGGGATGTAAATTATGGACGTATCTTTTATCTTGATGTACTCTGGACTACGATGAGCCCTTCTAGAGGGAAAAAGATTATTCATATTTTGCTTGCATAATGGCCTCTCCCTCCTACATTGTTTTGTTTTTTTAAGTGGCTATCTTTTAATATAGGACTTTAATTCTCACAGAATATATGCAACAATGTCTTCACAATTTTTGTCTGAGTATATTAATTTATACTTGGCACCCACACACTGTAAAGAAATCAGAGACAGCTGTTGACTCTTGTCACCACTAGATTTGGGAGGATACCTGATGGAGATCAAATCATATTTCTTCCTTTTGGATATTTAATTCAATGTGATAAATCTAATTTGGGTGTCTTGGGAAGACCCCAAGCAAAATATTAACTTGCCAGGACTTAAGCATCTTTTCTTTGACTGATCCTTATAATGCTTTGAAGCTGGCATATTTCCAGTTAAATTTCAGCAATTCCATGTCACTTGTTGATATGACATGGGAAATTTGAGAATGGCAATGAGTCATACTACTGTAGAGTAGATGAAAGTTAAATGGCCTAGAGGAACCATGGATCTAAGTCAGTGTTTCTCAAACTGGGGCCACCACTTTTGTAGGGAAAGCCCCTGGCGGGCCAGGCCGGTTTGTTTACCTGTCCCATCCGCAGGTCCAGCCGATTGCGGCTCCCACTGGCCACGGTTTGCTGCTCCAGGCCAATGGGAGCTGCTGGAAGCAGCGGCCAGTACATCCCTCGGCCTGCGCCGCTTCCCACCGCCCCCATTGGCCTGGAGCAGCGAACTGTGGCCACTGGGAGCCGCGCTCGGTGGAACCTGCGGACAGGGCAGGTAAACAAACCGGCCCAGCCCGCCAGGGACTTTCCCTGCACAAGCGGCAGCCCCAGTTTGAAAAACACTGATCTAAGTCCTCCATGAGGGTTTTCATTGTGCTAGTTTAAAACTGCTGATTCTTCTTAGAGTGATGGTACCTATTGTATTTCATTGTGGGTTACGCATGTGCCTGGAGTCGGAGCATTTGAAAGTGTCCCTTGGTCCGCCCATGCATCCTGGCTCCCCGCGTGCTTCCGTCTGAGGCGATAAAGGGCGGGGTAGACCGACCGCATCTTCAGTTCCTTCTCACCGCCACATGGTCCAGGTCAGAACCTTCAGTGTCCTAGTCTCTGACACAGTTATAATAATTATAATTATATAGTTTTCAGATTTAGTCGTAATTTTAATAGTTTAGAATAGGGTAGAGCTCAGGGGTCTCCCCCCACCCGAGTACCCCATTCGGGTACTGGACTATGCCCAGAATTCCAGGCTTCAAACCGTGTCTCCTGCCCGTGATCCTTGTTGGTCAGTGACGGCCACCAACACTGCCTCTACTGCCTGAGAGAAGTTCACATCGCGACTAGGCGCAGTATTTATCAATCTTTCCCCAGCGCACCCAAGAAGAATGAGCACTTGGTTTCCAGAAGTATCTCATGGAGGTGGCCATGAGACCTCAATTGCACCCGGGCCATGGAACCCCTCTATACATCAGAGAGGAGCATGCCTCCTGAATCAGAGAGGAGCATGCCTCCTACTGCTCTTAAATCTGACTCCAATATCGGAGGAGCCATTCGCGCAGACCCCACGTCATGGTCTAGTCGGGAAGGTAGGAAGCGCACCCATAAGCATAGGACTAAGTCTTCCTCCAAGTCCACCTCAAAAAAATTGGACATTCCTTCCACCAACAGGGCCCAAGGGGATGTAATATGTTTTAAGTCTCACAGAAGAAGATTCTTAAACAGTGGGATCCACTGGTTCCAAGCTAGCAGTGCGTCGGTGCCGTTGTCTCCAGCCCTCATAACACCCGAGACCCTCCGGCACCAGCAAAGATTTCATTGAGATCCAGATCCATGGCTGTTCCTCAAGATATCTTTGCTCTTTCTTCCCTCATCTCTGGACAAAACTATCATCATCGATGCACCCCAATTCATGACCGCTCCACTTCACAGTGTGGTATTTGGATGGGCATCAACCCTAGAACGGGCTTGTTCCTCGCAGGACATTCTCTCTAACAGTAGGAAAGAATCCACGAGGCAATGTTACTGGGCTAGTAACATGCTTTTCCTCTTGGGTACAATAAAAAGCTGTTAGACCAGAAGCTGAAGATATTTCCCTTATCTTGGACTACATTCTATCTGTGAAACCTTTGGGTCTCGCTCTCAGCTCCTTGCAGGTCCACCTTGCGGCTATTAGCGCGTTCCATTCTCCTGCGGAGGGTTACTCCTTTTTTTCACACTCGCTAACTACTAGATTTTTGGAAAGGTCTCCTAAGAATCTTCCCACCTCTCCAAAACATTACACCTTAATGGCATCTGAATCTGGTACTCTCGGTATTGACAAAATCCCCTTTGAGCCGCTGGCAACCTGCTCCATGTCCCTCCTTTCCAGGAAGATTGCCTTTCTTGTAGCCATCGCTTCAGCTAGAAGGGTTGGTGAACTCAGAATATAATGGCAGACCCACCATTTTTGGTGTTTCACAAGGATAAGGTTTCCTTATGCAGACACCCAACATTTTTACCGAAGGTGGTCTTGCAATTTCATCTTAATCAATCCATTCACTTACCTGTTTTCTTTCCGAAACCGCACTCGTCTGCAGAAGAATATAGACTCCATTTCCTTGATCGATGAGCCTTGGCCTTTTATCTGCAGAGAATAAGGACAGTTGGGAAGTCCCCAAGACCCATTTGTTGCAGTAGCAACCATCAGATTCTCTCAGGGAACATGCCATCTCTACCCAGAGATCACCCACAGTGAAATACTACAGTGACCATCACTCAAAGAAGAAGAGGTTACTCACCTGTAACTGGAGGTTCTTTGAGATGTGTGGTCCCTACCTGTATTCTACTGCCCACCCTCCTGCCCCTCTGCTTCAGATCTGTCAGATTCACAAGGATAAGGAACTGGAGACATAATTGGTCCATCAACCTACTTTATCAGTTTGGACAGAAGCACAAGGCGAGTCAGGGTGCGTGCGCGGACCAACAGAAACTACTTGCAAATTCTCCGACTCCAGGCGTAATTCATGGTGAAATACAAATAGGGACCGCATATCTTGAAGGCCCTCCAGTTACAGAGAAGTCGAAGTCTATTGAGCTTATTCCTGATACTAACGAACTCAGGATCCCTCTGATTCTGAGTACAGATCAGCTTAAAACCTGTACTGTGTCAAGTCTTATTGTGAAGTGATTCGTAATTCTTTGTAATTTTCCTAAACCCATGTAAAAAGAATTCTAGGGTATGTAGAGAAGTAAAATATTAATAAAACAGCATGTTATATCACTGTAACAGTTCCAAGGCCAGAAATTCTGAAGTTCCCCTTAAAAAGACAAAGATTTCATGAAATATCTTTTGTAAGAAAGAATTGGCTTAGAAAATCTGAGTTGATGAAAAGCTTTATAATATCCAGATCTGAGCTTATTCATACACACAGTCTATTTGAATAATGAATTGCCAGCAATAGCGCATTTGAAAATAATTCTTCTCTGCAGCTGGAGAATTGGCTTGGGTGCAATGTTCCCTCTAATTTTTCCCATCCATGTGTGGAATGAATTTTGTTATGTGCACCATATGCAGGTGATGGGCGACGGGGGTGGGGTTCAGAGTGTGAGAGAAGGCTCAGGGCTGGGACAGCGGGTTTGGGCATGGGGTGGTGTGGGCTCGGATGCGGCTGGGGATGAAGGGTTCAGGATGTGGGAGGGGGCTCAGGCCTGGGGCAGAGGGTTGGGGTGCAGGGGGGTGAGGGCTTTGGCTGGGGCTGTAGGCTCTGGGGTGGGACTGAGGATGAGGGGTACGGGGTGGTGGTGAGGGTTCTCGGGTGGGGTCAGGGATGAGGGGTTTGGGATGCAGGCTGCCCTGGGACCGCAGCAGGGAGAGAGGACTCCCCACCAGCCCTCTCTCCCTGCCACAGCAGCTCTGGGGTTGGTGCCTAGGGAGAGGTGCCTCTACCTGGCCGCAAGAGCTCTGGGTGCTGGGGGACTGCAGCTCTCCCCGGCCACAGCAGGTCCGGAGCTGTGGCCGCGGGAGAGATGCCTCTCCCCGCCGTGGCCCTTGATAGGCTGCTGTGTGGCTGTGCAGCCACGCAGCTTAGAGGGAACTTAGCTTGGGTGGTAGATTTTTTTTTTTAATTTTAGTTCTCTGCATGATTATTTGCTTACTATTTCCAGAGCTACAGTTTACTGCAGAGCTCCTCATGAACCATTTGTGCCTTGAGGAATTAGCACCCCATCTTTTTTATTAAGAGACCTAGCCCTGTTGAACATAGTTTTTCAATAAATTAAGAAACAAATGCAAGCCTTCCTCAGCACTTAAGCCTCCTGACTGCATGCCCAGTAGAGAAGGTTTATCAGTGGAAACCAGGTCCTTTTTTCATAAACACACGAGAATATGTATGTAGCAATAAGGTTCAGCAGGGAGCTCTGCCCTTAACCTGGAAATCCCTTAAGATTCTTATATTGAGCCAAGAATTCTAGCATAGTTCTATTGGGAATCCTGTATTGTGCCTGGGATACTGGCAGATGCACAGAGAATCTTCTGTTTAACAATATGTATAGAGCCCTGCAAATTTGTGGATCAGATGCGGATACAAATTTTTGTATCCACACAGGGCTCTAAGTATGTAGACCCTTGCAGAGACTCTTGCATTGAGATAGAGAAACCAGCAGTTTCACAGTGTATCCTCTGTTTAAACCAGAATTCCTGAAATGGATTGTGGGAAATCAGGAGATTTTGAAGATGCTAACGTTGAAAAACATGGGAATGGAAGGTGATTTTAGGTCCCTGAGAGAGAGAGAAATACAGGAATCTTTCTTGTCCCACCCCTTTGTCGTGTGTGCACTGCTTTGACTGCATTGGTTGACTTCACTGGAAGAGAATTATATGGTTGAGGGATCCAAAATAACAAATCCAGTTCTCAAGCAAAAGCAACCCAGCGTTCTGCATGTGGCAATTTGTCATTAATACATGCAGTGAAGAAGGTGGCAGGAACTTAGTTATGGTACAGTTCATATCAATTGCCGTCACTGCCTGCGGTGGTTTCTGACTAGTTGGTAAGCATAGTTAGTTTTTAAAAAATTAAAATAAAAAAATCGTTGCACGTATAGATATGTAAAAGGACCTGTGCAACAAAGAAAGAAAGCAGCTTTTGCATCCTTTCACTTCTTAATACTGTTGTTGAATATTTGTATATCAGAGTAATAGGTGCCTTACATACTTATTCTCGCTAGCTAGCTAGACTCGTGCTATAAAAGTCAGTCTCAACAATAATAGCAAGAGCAGTGCAGGTATTGATGCTGGCTGAATACTTGCCTTTGGTGTTAGGAAAATCAGTGTCCGTCTCAGAAACACAATACTAGTGAGGACTAGAATCCAACTGTGTGTGTCTTGTGACAACGCTGGGAGACATATAGACAAGTTATTTGCCCAGGAAAATATGTCTGCCTCCCTGGATGCTAGTGATCTCTCAAAGGATAATGAGACAACACCTGCTACAGTTCATACCAGGTGGCAGTCTGTGACTGACACAGCCCACAGCATTGAGCACTGCTGTTCAGAGATGGAAATACGTTCCTTGGATGTATGAGTGTCCTTGAGTGTCTGATGAGAACAGTAATATTACACCCACAACATACAGGAGAATAAACTATCTGATTAGCTTAAAATTTGTATTCTCCTGGTCTGATAAATTTCATGTAATATGCAGTTTGTATAAGACATCAGGCAGAGCAGTGGTGGGGTGTTGAGAGGAGACAGCAAGGCCATCTTGACATATCTACTTTAAATCCTCATCTGATTAAAGTATTTACCAGTGTATGGAAGGAAGCAGCTTGTTGCCAGGAATGGCGCAGCAGGCACAGATTCTGAATCTTATAATGGTGACATTAGAACTCTGTTTATCAGTCAAGTATGCCGAGGTCAGGCAAAATGTTGTTACTACTTCTGCTGTGCTCATTTCTCAAAGCAGTGTCTCTGCTTCCCAGTGGAGCCAACAGCAAGATCTGCATCCCACCCTGCTAAGGCCATGCAACAGCTAGACTCTGAAAAAATTGAGAGGAAGGGGTAGGTAAATCTGATGCAAACTGCAATCCTGTCCCTGTGTCCCTTTTCTGCTTGTGAACCCCTGGTGTTGAGCAACATGTGACAGGTTACAGCACGTTGATGGCAGGGGCCAGCCAGAAGGTATTTCTGAAGAAAAGCAGTCCCAGAATTGAACGCACAGTTGAATGAAAGTGGCTGAGTTTTGTATGTCATGTACAATTCAAAGTATGGCAACGCTGTGGTAAATCACAGTGTCATATTGCCCTCCCGTCCCCAGACCATCTGCAGCAGCAATTCCTGCGCTCAGACATCCCCTGCCATTCTGTTTAGTCCTCTCTGGCCACAAGGGTGATGAGACTGGAGCAGGCATAGTCAAACAGCCCACATACACACAGGTGCACTTGTACACACATCATTTCCAATACGGTACGGACATGCTCTCCCCCGCAAAATCCATATCACAGGTGTTTAGGTATATACAATAACATTCACTTTCCAGAGAATTTGCTGTAAAATCGTTAGTGAGCCTTCATCTTTTCCTCCAACTTTCAGCTATTGAACATTGTGATTTGGTATTTTAATTGGTTAGAACTTTACTGAAAATGCATTGCGAGGTTGCCTTTCTTAAAAGTGATTTAAAAAGTTCGGATCTACTCCCACAAAAAGAAGTGAATTCTGTATTAAGTGTTACACAGTGCTTTTACAGTCTTTATATGCTTAAGTACTAATGTAAGGTGACCCAGCTTGAAATTCTCTGACAGACAGACAGGCTATCTCTAGCATATGCCGAGTGGCTTTGATAGTGCTGTGGCTAGTTTATATTGCATTATTTTTGATGGTTTATGTATTTTTATGTTTACAATATTCATCAGACATATTAAATCAGCTGTTTTGAGCAGCTGCAATTTTGAACTCACTATAAAACTGCATTTTTGCCTTTTAGATAGCTTATAAAAGAGTCTTATCACAATACTAGTGACAGCAAAATGATCTATTCAACAAAGTGTGTATGTTTCAGACGTTAACATCATAACTCTGCTACTTTTTAATAGGCAAAAATAGTTGACAGGTTGGATGCCAGCGATATGTCGCTTCAGGCTTTGTAAATTCTACACATCGTTAGCCGTTTTGCAAGAGCAGAGGAACCTGAGCTATTTCATGGGTTTGGAGGCTCAGCTCTGTCTGCTGCTGAAGTACCTTTTGGGGGTTGGGGAAGAAAGAAAAAGATCTTAGGAAAGGTTTCTTCCCTCACCCACTGATTCCTGTTTCTGAGTTGCTCTCATCTTTTATCTAGATTACTAGTTTACCATAGGAAAACTGGTAGAGAATGCTAGGTGATTAAAAAGGAAGTATTGGTTCCCTCCGTTCAGATTGGTGCTCTCAAATATTTATGTTGCTGTACTATATCCTCCCCATCTTTTGTAGCTACATGATGTGTTCTGCCTTGCTACTACCACTAATGTTCTTCAGCAAAGATGCTAATCCCGATTTTTCCATGCACAAACTTTCTTTTAAACTTAGTTGCATAAATATTGACATGACTTTAGGTAACCAAAAAAACTCTGGAATCTGCAGACACTGTGAAAGGGATGGATGGCTTTACATTTTAGAAGAAAATTTACAAATCTGGAAAAATATGGGGCACTCTGCCTTTTAACTTTCAGAGCTGATCAGAATAGAAAAGTCTCATGAGGTTTATTTTGGAATATTTTTCCCCTGGCTTAAAAGAGAGCATCTGAAAATCTGTTTTATTTTAATTTCTTCCTTTGAAGAGATGTGGTCTAGTGGTTCAAACACTGAACTGGAGACCGGGAACTCCTGAGTTCTAATGCTGACTCTAGGACTATAGACTTGGATGAGGCACCACCTCTCAAACTCAAACTATTTCACTTCTCTGCCTCAGTTTCCTCACTTCTAGAATAGGAGAATATGCCTTACTTATCTCACAGGAGCACTGGGAGGATTAATTGGGTAATATTTGCAAAGTGTTTGCTAAACTAAGTGCTTATTATGATCAAAAGCCACTAATTAGAGTACTAGCCAAAAGAACAAATCTAAGGACAGGCAAAGCTGTATGGATGGACATACAGTTTAAGAAAACAAGCTCCAATTTCAAGCAAGATACTCTGGACCAACCTTCTGAATTAAGCAGATGAAATTGTGTGCATATATTTGCACACGGCTGTCTTCCATGCATAAACACAGAGGAGCCCCAGTCTTAACTGGGATCCCTAGGCTCTCCGTATAAGTAAATAAATAAGGAATTCGCAGTGTGTAGTCACAAACCAGAGTAGATTTGATCACTTAGACTAACTGATGTGTTTGTGCACAAACACCTAGAATTTACACTTGTATATTAGGTATTTATGTACATAAATTACACATGCAAATATGCACACACTTAAATTTGAAAATCTAGCCTTTTTTGTGTGAATACTGTATCCTTCATCCCAAAAGTCCTTCTACCTTTGAAATTTCCACTATGCCAGTTGTCTTCTTAAACCACCTGAATTTCAGAGCCGCTTCAGGATATGCTTAGAAGTTTTTAATCTGGTGAAGGTCTTTCAGTGAAAAATTTGACACTCACAATGTTGACATCCCATTCTACCCCCCAAAAAATCAATTAATTTAAAAAATAAAATAAAAAACCATACCCAAGCAGAGTTTTACTTCAAAAAGGAAGATGTGCCAGAGACTCCATTAATGTCATTAGGGACTCTACTACTCCTAGTGACTTAACACGAAAGACACTCGGATAGTACGGTGATGGACAGCTGTTTCAAACACACAGAGAGAGAGAGAGTTTGTGCTTGAGATTTCAATAGAGCAAATAGCCAAAGTCCATCAGCGTCTTTTAAAATCAAGCATACCCCAGCCCCTGGTGGAATATTATCAAAGATAAGCAGCTTGTTAATAGACAGTACAATAGACTTTTTGAGAAAGGAAATTAAGGGTTTGTTCCTGCCTTATCTAGCAAAGCACTTAAGCATCAGACTGATCACATGCTGAAAGTTGAGGACATGCTTAAGTGCTTTGCTATTTGGAACTAGAGAGCTCAGCCTTCCCATGATAAAGCCCTAAGTGGAGGTTTATTGAAGTTACAATTAGTTTGTGGACAGGGTGATCTCAAAAGGTTACGATCAGAATCCAGAGCTTTTGGGAAGGGGGTTAATCCAGAGCTTTTGGGAAGGGGGTTAGAGAGTTTTTGACCTTGCTAAGTAAATCTTCTGTTTTCTAAACTGAACATATTCCAAAGTGAAGCTCTCCCATCTAAATACTTCTATCTCACTGCTTACATGAACTTCACCAGTGTAGTTTCTGAATGACCAACAGTCATTAATAGACTTTATCCTCACAACACCCCTGTAAAGGAAGGAAGTATTATTCCCATTTTACAGACCTGAGAGGCACAGGGAAGATTTAAGTGTCCTAGTCATGGTCACACAGGAAGTCTGTGGCTGAGCCAGGACTTGAACCTGTGTCCACAGCCATCCCAGTGCTATGCACTATCAACTAGACCATCCTTCCTGCCAGTTAGTTATAGATTTGTACAAGAATGTAGCTTTGGGTTTTTTTTCTCTACAACATTCTGGACATGTAAGTAATAGTAAGCAAAGATGAGAACTGAAGAGATGCAATACTTGTTGGTTATTGGGATACAATCATAATACAGGATATTAGTACTTTCCTTACAGAACATTACATTGGTGCTATCTTTAGGGGTGAATTTATTGTTCTACTAAGAAAGGTGGCTTTTGTCCTCTTTCAGTTTCGCACCTCTTCTTAAAAATTGCTTCTGCCAGTTTACTTAAGGGAATTGGGCAGGTAATACATCTTGCACTGAACTTAAAATGTTCTTTTATTAGAGAACAAAATATGAAATTGAATCTTGAAGCTGTCTAGACTGCACATATCAGTTTAAGAAAGGTTAACTCTGATGAGAGACTTTGCAAATGTATGGCTTTCAATCAAATGAAGTGGCACTGGTTTAGTGAAGCAAGGTTCCTCTTCTAGAAATTGCATTACTCCTTATTATAGAAAAATATTTGCACTGAATATATGCATAGAGTGTGTTTGAAAAACCACAGCTGTCTTAAACATGCTTAAGATAAATTTGAAACGGTCTCCATTTTCGGAGTCAATATGCTGCGCCAAAGGAGTATTTGTGCTCTGTGATCACTCTTCCAACTTGCACCAGGTATCGGCGATAGCTGGGGTAGACCGAGACACCCAAGCCACACATTCACCCCCCAGCCAAGTCTCTTCATGCCAGTGTCCATGAGTAGTAGACAACTAAGTCAGCTCTGTGCCACTTGAGATCCTCAATGGTCCAGGTTTAGAGCCACTTTGTGCCAGCAGAGCACCACAGACCTGCCAGAGCATGGGCTCTGTAACTGCTGCTTCTAGTTCACACCTATTACTGCATGACAGGTTTTCAGTTTCTAATTGCTTGCTGAAAAAGAAAACATTTGCATCATTCTGCATAAGTCAGCCCTAGGTTATTGTCTAATGTGCCACCTCAAACTCTAAGATGAATGAATGAATCATCTCTAGGGGTTCTGGATAAACTTTCCTGAAATAGCAAACCGTAACTATTTACAAAGCATTAGAGGTAACTGTCCACAACAGTTATGTACATCTACTACAATACTCTATTTATGCTACTAATATTCCAGTCACTGATCCAGACAGTGAATGTCTGGAATTCTTATCTAAGAGTTTTTAACACTGCGACCTGTCATGCATATCCAATATAAAAATATCCTGGTTAGGATAGGATATGGCACTCTAACTAATGACATACAAAGTTAGGTTTTTCTCTAACATAATTCTCCGTTCAGATGTGCTCAGTGGGAGAGCACAGATGTACATTGCGTTCATGAGTAGTTGAACAGGATGATTCTAGCTAAACATGATCTTACCTAAAAATAAATAGAAAAAGGATGATTGAAGCCATTTAATGTTACACAATAGATGGATTGAAGGAAACATTGCAGTATTCTCCTAATAGTGGGCTCCCATGCAACTGGGACATAAGAACACAAGAACATAACAAAGACCCTACGGGTCAGACCAATGGTCCACCTAGCCCAGCATCCTGTCTTCTGACAGTAGCCACTGCCAGGTGCTTGAGAGGGAATGAACAGAACAGGCAATCATCGAGTGATCCATCCCCTGTCGCCCACACCCAGCTTCTGGCAAACAGAGGCTAGGGACACCCAGAGCATGGTGTTGCATCCCTGCTCATCCTGGCTAATAACATTGATGGACCTATCCTCCAGGAACTTACACGGTTCTTTTTTAAACCCTGTTATAGTTTTGGCCTTCACAACATCCCCTGGCAAGGAGTTCCATAGGTTGACATTGTGCTTTGTGTTAAGTACTTCCTTTTGTTTGTTTTAAACCTGTTGCCTATTAATTTCATTGGGTGACTTTTAGCTCTTGAGTTATGTGAAGGAGTAAATAACATTTTCTTATTCGCTTTCTCGATGTCAGTCAAGATTTTACAGACCTTAAAGGGATTGGAAATGGAGTCATTTTTCAGCAAAATAGTGTCTACCAACAAGGGACTCTCAAATGCCCAATTTAATTTCCCAGAATGATACCATCTGGGTAGGGTTCCAGTGTACAGCAATGGTTTCTTGTCATTATCGTGGTCTCTGCTAGAGAGCCATGTATATGAAATGTATTGTAAAAACTACTGAAATAAATACTGCATTTATCTGTACTTTGCTATATGTGGCCAGGATACTCATCTCAAGAATATTCAGAGTATCCAAAATGCACTTTGCTTATAAATGCGGTATACACAGAACTATGAATAAGTAGGTAAGACCTTATGTAACAAGGTAATAGTCCAAAGGTGCTCAGTTAAGGTGTGTAGAATTCTGACACTTTGTTTTAAATTGGTGCCTTTTAAGTAAATGAAGTGTATCAGGAGTGCTTTGCTATGGCCATCGAATCAGAGGAACCCAGAGTGATCAATTAAAAGTTCTGAATGGTTAATGTTTATATCCACCTTTAATTTCTGTAAATCCTTCCTTGGCCCCCCCCACTGCCACAGAAGTCAATGGGGGTCAATGATTTATGTGGGATTTGGACTGGGTCCTTAAGTATTGTCATTTCATATAAACCAGTTGATACCTGGCTTTCTATTTTAAAGGCTGTGAGGATTTGGAGGCTGTGTCCATACAATTTATGAATTCTGTATGAGATTATGAACTCACTGTATGTATCTTTACCAAGCTGCAGATTCCATTTTGAGGGTGCAGCTTTTTGCCTTCTCTGTTGAACTGAAATTTCAAAGGTTATTATCATAGAATATCAGGGTTGGAAGGGACCTCAGGAGGTCATCTAGTCTAACCTGCTGCTCAAAGCAGGACCAATCCCCAGGCAGATTTTTACTCCAGTTCCCTAAATGGCCCCTTCAAGGATTGAACTTATAACCCTGGGTTTAGCAGGCCAATGCTCAACCCACTGAGCTATCCCTCCCCCCTAGAAGGTAAAGGGCTAACAAAAGAGGGTTGGTTTCAGAGTAGTAGCTGTGTTCGTCTGTATCCGCAAAAAAAGGGGGGGGGGGTTGTTGACTCAAGTGAGTGACACTTGAAAGTAGTTGCTCTAGACAAGAGGCTGGATGCTTTCCAGAGGAACTGATTTAGCAGGGGAGAGGTCACCTAGCAACAAAATCACCTGGTACCATAGGATTCTGTCAGCCTCAACAGGAGACCAGGGAATAACCTGAGAGAAGAGAGTGGAATGTTATAAAGGACACAATTTCCTGTATTTGCTCTCACTCTTTGGCTATTTGTCACTAGCTTAAGATGAGGGAAGCTGCTGCAGGAGCCAGATGAGTTGGTGGCAGGGGGTAAGTTGCCTGCCTGCCTACCTACCTGAACAGAAATGGGCCCCCAAGGACTCCCAGGGAAGGGTGAGCTAGAGTGAGGGGAAATGCATGTAGGGTCTATTAATTTTGTATGGATCTGTGTATTTCTCATGTGACCAAGTAAAGAGCAATAACATGTTACAGGTCTGCATGTACTATATGACACAAGCTACCACATGGCTTTGGAAAGTTAAATGTAACCTAAAAGGCTCACACCTGTGGGTGGCGTTCGGGAAGAGATTGTTGTTTAACCTGTAAGGGGAATCTTAGACGTTAGCACTGATTTCAGGGGCTGGACACCTGTGCCACGTGGACACAGCTCTAAAGAGGGGTGCTAGACAGATGGTCTGCACTCTGTGTGCCTAGGGACCTCAAAACTCTAAAAGTCTGTTCGGACTTTGGAGGCTTAAAATACTTGGGGATCCATAGGTTAGATTCCTCTCACAGCAATCCCGTGGGCCACAGGCATTGGGAGTCTGACCAGATCTGTGATACAGAAATAGTTGTTTTGTATTTGAATTTTGCTATGTAGTTAGAGGATTTGCAGATGCTTATATCAATGTAGAAAATTTGATGATAACATTCTATAGAAATGTTTTATTTAAAGGCTTTTTCATAGGGTAATTTTAATTGTAAATCATCATTACATTATAACTCACTTATTTGGGATGTCTCGTTTATTTAGATTGCTCCCAGATAACCACTTGAGAGTAGTCTGATAGAGAAGAGTAACAACTGCTGATTAATCATGATAGAATTGGCAAAAGTTCTGCCTTTGTTCTGTATTCAACCAGTTCCAAGGCATTAAGTGGTTTTAACCAGGAGTTAAATAAGCATTGAATTTTAAGCTTCAGGATTTTAACACAGATAATGCCAAGTCAAAATTAATATACTGAAATGTAGTGAATGTTATTGAATATAGTATTGTTTCAGTTAGGTCTTTTCAGACCTTTTCTAATGGCCTCTTTGCTTAATTGGGATGATAGGCTGACCACCAGAGTGTCCCAAGAGAATCTTACTGTATTGAAGAAAATATACTCATAATTTGTGGATTGCATTAGCGAGACTCTCTTTATATTTTGGAGCCTTTCCCTATAGCATAACCAGAAAGAAAATGACTGAGTCCACTTCCTTTATTCCACTCATCTCAGCAGAAAATGAAAACCTCTTGATCATTATGAGGATTTTTTTTTTTTTGGGTAATCTTTCAAGTTAAGCTAATATATAATATGGATGGCATGACTTTTGCTAGCCTTGTTTTTTGAGCGTTTGGGGTATGGATAGATTCTGTATGTTATGCAAGGAAAAACATTAAGAGACAAGTGGTGCTGGATATGTTTTGAAACATGGTTCTTCCCTGAAAGGCA
Organism: Terrapene triunguis; assembly: GCF_002925995.2. Lineage (NCBI taxonomy): Eukaryota > Metazoa > Chordata > Testudines > Emydidae > Terrapene > Terrapene triunguis. The sequence goes on from NW_020664384.1 coordinate 1,998,789, forward strand.
GTAAGTTCCTTTGGCCACTGAAGGCCATACCATATCATGTTTTAAACAATGTGCAAATTAGAACTTAGTGCAGAAGGTCAGAGAAAGTTAGTACGAGCTTCATGGAGGGGAGTGACATGCTTCAAGTTGCAGGTAGGGAAGAAGGTTATAACAAAGGTTTTCTGAATGCATTGGAGATAAAAAGGCAAGGATAGGAGATTGCAGTGGTCAAGGAGAAGGATAACCCAGGTATTGATAAGAGTTTGAACCAAAGGCATGAAACTGGAAAGGACAGAATTTAGGATTTATATTAATCAAACCAATTTAAGTACCGTTGACTCCTTAAATATTGTTGACAGTGTCCCTTTATGAAGGTATCTTAAAATATTTGTTCTAAAATTATGTAAATACTATTTATTTTAATATCTGTCTTGCCACAATTTTCAGTATGCTAAGGAGAAACAAGAAGTGGAGTTTATGGTGTTAAGGACCTGGAATCCTGGGCAGTAGTGGCACCTCTGACTTTGCTATCTGGTTTTTTTCAGCCCCAATTTATCTACTTTTGCACTGGTTATATCTGTCTTAGTGACATGTTGTGGTTCGCTGCTTTTTAGGTTTTTACTATTAACACTTTGAGGGAGGCATAAGGGAGGATTTCTTTAAGGATGCAGAACTCCAAGATTGCAATGTTGAAATATTTGGGCTTGCTATATAAATAACTGCATCCCATTCAGAATTTGTAAGAAGGCAATGATGAACAGCAACATGCATTAGGTTTAACTGACAGTAGCTGCTTGAAGAAACTTGACCTGTGGCTGTAATGGCACATTTTCTGCTTCAGAGGGAAACTGCAATGTAGTAATGTACAAGACAGAAAATTATATCTGATTACAAAGAAGAGTTAATCACAGATGAGTAAAATATGTCTTAAATATTTATTATTTTTTATTTTAATCATCTGCTATCTAGAAGATAGTCTCATGTACTTGCAGAGTGGGATTTTGTTGGGATTTGAATGCCTGAGAAATCAAGGGCTTTTGAAGCTGTGTAAGATAAGTTCTGTTGTTTTTTTTTTTAAAAAAAATACTGTTAAATTATCCAAATTTAATAAAAAAATAAACAGTGGAACTTGATGAAGGGGCCTGAGTCACGAAATGGAGCTCCAAGTATGTTAAGGACAGAGCAGAGTCATTCATTTTAGTTTTTCCATCCACAGCCACAAACCTCAGGTTTTAGATTCTTGTCTTATCCTACAAGCCAACTGCAATACTCTTGGCCTTAACTAATGGAAAACTACAGTAATTAATTTTACCCCAGAGAGCTGAATATTAACTAAATGCTATACTTGCATTCGTACATCTATGTATATGTATTTTTGATGGTCTATATGTATATGTAGATGCACACACAGTGATACAGTTGTTAATAGTTTGCTCACAAAGGGATTATAATTAATAACTGCAGTTTTTCCTTTGTTTAAGGCAAGAGTAGTATATAGAAGACTTCTAGAATTAGACAGGAGTCCAAAACCTGAGGTTTGTGGCAGTCTCTGGAAAAAATGGAAACAAATGACTCTGGTATTCCCATAACAGAATATGTCTCTGAAACTGATAAACCTTTGCCTTTGACTTAAAAAACTTGAGTATGTGTTTAACTTTAACCAAGTGTTGAAATCCATCTTTATTCAGAAGGGACATAAGCACAAGCTTAATTTCAAGCACATACTTAAGTTGCATTGAAATCATAAAGTTAAATATACACTTGTGCTTTAATTGTGCCCTTAATATTGCATACTACTAAGTGTGATCGTTATAACTTTATCAAACACTACAAAAAACAGAAACATACGATTATGCTCTGTTCAGGGTTGAAATATAGCATGAGTCAAGATCTAATCTGCAGGGCACAGCTGACAATAATTTTATTAAATGTGACCTGCAGGGAGTGTGTATTGCAGGGAACAAGAATGGCTTTTTTTAAGTCTGTGCAGTTTGATGGTAACCGAGTCCAGTACATAAAGAAGAATAACAAGCCCCAAGAAATAAGGGTGGTGGTGGTGCTGGTGATAAGTGTGCTGGTTTGGACAATTACTGTATAGTCTTGGAAATGGGGCCCAACCTGCAATGTTCAGAATGTTCAAATTGAAACAGAAGCTTTGTTACCTTATTAGAGTAGAAGTTTTCTTATTCCTATAGTTCGCTTTGGCAATATCCAGCAGATCTTCTCATTTGAAATCTTTTACTGATGCAGTATGTGAGTCTTCTCCGTGAGAAACTGAGACCCTTAAAAAGCAGCCCAGATCTGTGGAAAATAGTCTTTCACAACTCTTGAGTTTGGCTTCTTTCAAGATTATACATCGGCGCTGATGCAAATAAGAGTATAAATAGTAGCACTGGAGCTTTGCAGACTCATCTGGAAGATTGCTCTGTTAACAACCATCAACGCTTCTGTTCTAATAAGGTGGCAAAGCTTCTGTTTTCAGGATTCCTGGAATAAAACAAGTGATTTTACTGAAGGTAAGTCATTTAAGATAATGTAAATAACGCTTCCCCAGCCAAAAAGGATTAAAAAAATAACCAAAAAACCACATCTTTTGGACCATTACTGTGTAATGTTAGAAATGGGCCCAACTTGTAATGTTCAGATCCATTTAAAAGCTTCTCTAAAATTCAGGGGTATTGGTCTCCTGAGTTTTGGCTCAGGTCCATTACCGTATAAAACAAACCCCTTTATAGTCGTCTTTATTTCTCTTCTATTTCCTGGTGCTTGTTCTCCTTCCTCATGTACTGGACTTCAATACCTCTGTTACCATCAAAGCACTCAGACAAAACAGCCATTCTTGCTCCCTCCATTAGGCAGGTCACATGTAATGAAGCGCTGGTCAGCTTTGCGCAGGTTAGAGCTTGACTCTGACTATAAAACAGAATTAGTTCAACTCTGAACAGAGCATAGTTGAGTCTTTCTGTTTTTTGTAGTGTTTGATAATGGTGTAATGATCACACTTAATAGTATGTAATATTAAGGGTGCAGTGAATCTTAAAAAACCCAATTAAGAAAATACAAGTGCATATTTAACTTAAGTACGTGGTTGAAATTAAGCTTGTGCTTAAGTGCTTTCAGAATAAGGATGCACTTCAACACATGGGTAAAGTTAAGCACTTGCTTAAGTTTTTTGCTGAATTAGGTTCAGAATACAGAGTTTGTTACAAATCTCTGGTATACTTTTTGTGTTACTGATGTAACCCTTTTCACTTAGTGCAGTGTGGTTGTTCTCTATATGAAAGACATAATATATGAAATCAGAGGTTGATTTGATTCACTTAACTAGGCCTTGGAAAAGTTGGATGAATCATGCCATACCTTGGGTTGATGGGGTTTTGCCTGGTTTCACCTGCCTGGATATATACTAGGAAACAGACTGAGTTCAATATGAAATGGAGACAGTACAGGAGCTATTAACAATAGAGGAAATGCTCAATCTCAAATAAAACATGTCTAACTGTAACTTGACTATTTAGGCTTCTGTCATCAGATATGCAGAGCACATTTTGGCCCCAAAACCTCCGTCCTCTTAATTTCAAATTTTTCTCCGTACTGATAAAATTTTACAGTTCATAGTTTGGAATCTGTACTCAAGTGTCTGTCTATATCTCAAGTAAATTCTACTGAGAAACATTCATGAGGTGCATATAATGTAACTCTGTGAAATGCATCTGGACATGTGCATCGCATTTGTTAATATGATATGTTTTTGTTTACTGAGCAGTTTGAAATTAAGACAAACAGATTTGAAAACAGATTTCTATTGAAGGCCAGGTCTACACTGAAAAAAATTGCCAGCATCGTGGTGTATTGTTTTGTTTTAACAACATAGCTATGTCAGCAAAATCCCCTATGTACACACAATTAAACTGGCAAAAAAATGGTTTTGCTGTACTAACTTATTTCACTCTCCAAACCAAATGTCATTAAGAAGGCATTGTAATGCTTATACTTATATTTGGTTTGCTTTTGGTTTTCCTATAAGGCCAATAAATTGTAGCTGTTTAATTAAATTTGTTTAGAAACTGATGTAATGTCCTTTTTGCATGGACACTCTTATTTCAGTTTGAGAGTGCCTCATATCAATGTAGTTTAAGCTAAACCAGTATAAGGCATTCTCAGTAAGAGCGTTCACAATTGCACTAATTTATTTAAATCTATTTCTAAACCAATGTAGTTAAATTGATACAATTGTCTCATACAAACATGGGTTCTGAGGGGAGTGTTTGCTAGTCTGTGAAAGACAAGTGGAGTCATATGGAGTTACTTAAAGCGGTAGTGCACAGAAGGGTTTTTTCTCATATTGGGAGGGTGGTGGTGTTTTTTGTGTTTTAAGGTGTTATTGGACCTTTTAGCTGGGCAAAAATATTCTCGGTTTAACTTGGGGGAAATCCTAACTTGCTAACTTTATAGTTGCTACCGAAGTAAAGACAAGACAAATATCCCTTACATAGTGATGCTACCAGAATGGCCTATACTCTGTTACACTTTCTTTCCCCTGAGCCAGTATAACTGAGTACTAAACCTGGACCCTTCATAAATTTTAATTAATGAATTCTTACCCACAATAGGTAAAAATAATGGTTTGGAGTGAGACTAATGGATTCCTGACATTCCTGAGCAGCCTTTCTGTCCCAGGGACTGAAACCTGATGTACACTTAAAAGTTTTGCCAGCATAGCTGTGTCAGTTAGAAGCGTGGGGAAAAATCCAGACCTGTAACTGACATAGATATGCCAGCGGCAAGCTAGTATACATGCAGTTATACCAGCAAAAAAGTCATCTTGCTGGTATAGCTTATTTTGCCTGGGGAACTGGTATAAGGTGTACCAGCAAAATAACTATTTTGCTCCTATAAGCTGCGTCTCCACTTAGAGGGTTTGATGGGGTAGCTATACTTGCAACTCCTTTCTAGTGGAGACAAAGCCGCATGAGCGTCAGAGCAGTTTATCCACTCTACAAACTCCTGCCTATTAGAGGCTGCCACAGCAGAGGTTTCACTCCTCTTCTCCTCCTTCCTTCTTTTACTCGCCACTCTTTATGGCTCACTACAGCAGAGGGGGGAGACCAAATGGAGCACTTGGAGAGAGACAGACATTGGTGCTAGCTTCCTGATTACTTCCCCAACCACACCTCTCCTCTTCCTCTCTAGAAGCTATTCCCTCTCCAGGAAGGGAGAGTCATGGAGAACTCCCATAAACAGCAGAAGAGAGGATGGGAAAGACTGTGCTGGGGAGGTCAGTATGAGAGACCTGAGAAGTGAGATGCCCTATTAAGATGATTAAGCAGGTGTGAGCCTCCCATTCACACAAGGAGTCAGAGTGAGCCCAGGCCTATGGTTACCTGGGGGAAGGGAAATAGTATAGTGGGGGCTTCTCCACTGATCTAGATAAGAATCCTATTTGTAGGGTGTTAATTGGATTTGACCCAAACTCTGAGCTGCTGGGAGTTCTTTTGTCACTGATTTTGGATGTGTGTTATTTTTAGAGTTGTGGTTAGTTCTGAGCACGTTCTCACAATACAAAACGAAATGTGCCAAAACACTATCTTTTGTATGAGTCCTCCTGTATTGATGCAGTGACATAATGAGCTATAGAGAAAGAGAACATCTATTAGAGGATTTTGGTTTGGGGTTTTTGTCCGCTTGGTCTGATATGAGATGAGGTCTTGTGGAACAGCCTGAAAATTATCTTTGTGGAGGCCCTGATAATGAAGATAGTCACTGTATAAAGAAACCTGCTGATATGCACTTGAATGCACACTCTAGCCTCCAGCTGTCCCCCTTACCACCAGGTTATTTACAGAATTATCCTCTGCAGGGAGGTGGAAAATTAAGGATTGGCAAAAATGGAGAACACTCTGTGGAAGAATAACAATGTGTGATTGATCGTAGCAAAAGCCATGACTAATTTGGGCAAAGCTAGCATTGAAAGAAGACTCTTAAATTTGGCAGCCAGTATAAAAAACTGGACATTTTAGGGTCGTGTTTGTAGGAGTCAGTGGTTTGCTATATTGCCAGGGTAGATCACAACTCATTAGAATTCCAGTCTCACAAAAATGCTGAAAGATAGCCGTGTCCATGCAATTCTAGGAGAAAGAATCAACCAAAACGTTTGCCCCAGTTCTGACAGTTTCATGGCAGGCCTGAGTATGCTTGCTTTCTAGACTCTGGAAACTGTACTATTTCTTTGTCATTTACAGTTGGGACCGTTTGAGTTGTTTTATAACCCCAAAACCAGAGATTTAAATCGAGGGACGGAAACTCCATTTTTCTTCTGCAGCTTAAGTAGTCCAATTCTTTTAAGGGGCTGTTAATGGCATGTTGGGAATTTTTTTCTCTTTTTTGTACAGTGTGTATGTCACTCTTTCACATGCTCCTCCCCTTTTTTGACAGTAAACCTCTGTAGAGAGGCAGGTTTCAGAGTAGCAGCTGTGTTAGTCTGTATCTGCAAAAAGAACAGGAGTACTTGTGGCACCTTAGAGACTAACAAATTTATTTGAGCATAAGCTTTCGTGGGCTACAGGATCCGAAGAAGTGGGCTGTAGCCCACGAAAGCTTATGCTCAAATAAATTCGTTAGACTCTAAGGTGCCACAAGTACTCCTGTTCTTTTTGTAGAGAGGCAGACACCATGGTCAAGTGGACTGAGCACAGGTTCAGGATCCAAGAACTCCTGAGTTCTTTGAGTAGATGTCACTCTGGCTGCTCCACTTCAGTTGCACTTGCGTACCCTTGCACCTTTGATCGTAGATTTTCAGTAGCAGTGTCCATGGGTCCGCTTCTACACCCTAAATGTCCTTGTACTCTGATCTGAAAAGGGTGGAGCCAGCGCCGCTCCAGTTCTTTATTGGACACCTTCACCCTGAGATGGACCTTTGCAGTGTCCGTTGGTTAGTTTTGCTAACCCTTTGCCCTTCTCTGTTTTATTTCTTAATATTTTCTTACACTGTCTGTGTGTTTGGGGGGACCTCCCACTATTCTCCTTTTCCCCAGTGGCTTCCCTGCCCACCTTGGTTCCTTTCTTTGAAGCCCCCTTTTTGCTCAGGGTATGCCCAAAACTCCAAGGTTTAAACCTTGCCAGACCTGCAAAAGGTCTTCTCCCTTCAGCAATGGACAAATCAACTGCCTTGGGGAGGTGCATATTCTGTTGAAGTGTAAGGTCTGCACTAACTTCAAGAGCAGGTCTAGGAAGCTAAAGGAAGACAGGCTCAAGTTACACCTTATGGAGCATTTCTTGAGGCTTGCTACCGACTCGGAGCCCAACCTCACCCCTACACATAGATCTGAATGTCCTGGTGATCTCCACAGATTAAGCTCCAACAAGCAAGTCTGAAGGGATAGCTTCAGAACCCTGGAAGGATTCCAAAAAGAGAAGACACAAGTCCCCGATGGAGAGTCGAAGAGGAAGGGGAAGTTACGTCCTAGTGCAGGTACCACCGAGGCTCCTAACTGCCCCTTTTCCGCCCCCCTGACTGAGTCTCACGGACCCTTGAAAATGGCTTTGAGTTTTTCCCACACAATGAAGCCTTGTTTAGCACCAGCATCTGGACCCAGTTCATAGCCCTTTATACACAAGGACTCTTCAAAGAAACTGGCATCAGTTCTGGCTCCCCCAGTATCAATCCTGGTAGCAGCCAGGAGTAAAAGGGATGTGCGGATCACTCAGCTACGCTGTCACCAATACCAATAACTACGTCACAGCCAGTCATCCAGCAACCTACCTCACTGGTACCAAACTGATTCCTGCTCTCAAGGGATCTCCTAATCCTTGAGGAACCTGACTTTTCTCTCCTGCCAAGTACCAAGAGAGATCATCCAGTGGCACCATTAGTCCAGCTGATGCCTTCGCACCCTCTGACGCACACATCCTACCATCAGCTCCAGTGCAACCTCCAGGACCATTTTGACCAGCCCCACAATCCAGTACTTGTAACAAAAGGCCCAAGATTTTGTTTTTAGCCTTAACATCCTAGTGGTGGGAACTGAAGATTTTATGGGCAAAAATCTGTGAATTAGGCTTGTTACAAATAAATAAAGCTTAGCTTTTTGAATCTCAACATCTACTGCCATTAAATAATTCAATCCCTCACTTAATTTCCCACAACTATGAAAATCTAAGTTGATACAAATTAAAAATATGCTTAAAAATAAAATTGATATCCGTCAAAATTACAAAAAAAAAAATGAAAATCAAATTCTTCCCAAGCCTACATGTGTATCAGAGGGCTGTGGAACCACCCAGGAATTCCTCTGTCCTTTTGATATTTTGGTTGAGAGCCATGAATCACTCCTTCTGGCCCCATTGCTTCAACCACTCTTTCCTCCCCTACCTCTGACCCTATTTCAGACCATTATGGGAGCAGATCACATCAGACAGATGGGGCTAGAAGTCATTATATCAGGCTATGACATTCACTTCTTCAGCCCCATTCCTAATCCTCTTTCAGAGACCCTTCCCATGAGAGTCACCACGTTTTGTCCCTCCCTTCATCAGGATGTGGCTCTACTCGAGTTACGCCCTGGTACCCAAGAAGAAAGGAGAATGGAGGCCAGTCCTAGACCTCAGAACTCTGAACACATTCATCTGGACACAGAGGTTTGGGATGCTAAAGTTAGCAACAATAATACCATCTCTAGATCCGGAGGATTGGTTCATATCCCTTGACCTTCAGGATGCCTATTTCCACCTACTGATGCATCCTGCTCACAGATGCTTTCTACAGTTCACAATTGGCAACGATCACTGTTAATATGTAGTGCTCCCCTTCAGACTCTTGACTGCGCACAGAATTTTTACCGAAGTCCTTTCGGTTGTGATGGCCCTGTTATGATAATTGGGGATAATGGTCTTTCTCTGTCTTGATGACTGACTCCTCAAGGCTTGGTCCCTTCCCAGAGTGCAGTCTGTAACCTGCAAGTCCCTGACCCTCTTCCATTCCTTTGGACTGAGCCTCAACACACAAAAGTCCACTTTGACACCTGTCCAACGCATTGAATTCACGGGGGCCACCCCAGTTTCCACAATTGTCAGAGCCTTCCTGCCTATAGACAGATTCATCACTATGAGCAACTTCATCTGTACCCTTCAGAGGAGCTCTCAAACCACAGCACAGACCTTCCTGCAGATGCTAGGCCACATGGCAGCCTGCATGTTCATTACACCCGATGCAAGACTGCATTCGAGGTATCTCCAGGTCTGACTCAGGACAGCTTACACAGCTTGAGCAAAAGGATGTCTATTCCACAGAAGGTTCTCGACTCCCTGAATTGGTGGAAGGATCCCCACAAGGCCTATGTGAGAACTCCATTCACTTGCTGCCCGCTGAAACATAAAAATAAGAACCATCACCATAGATGTCTCATTGCTGGCTTGGGACACTGCTGGGTTCATTGCCCAGCCCACGGGCTGCATTTTGCGTTGTAACGGCCCTGTGTGCACCCTGCTGGACTATGTTAACTCATCCTTGGAACCTAGAGCAGGCCAGCACAATCTTCCTAGGAAAAAGGTCCAGTCCCGGAACTGGCCAAGGTAATTAAGGGCCCTAGGTATCATAGAAGGGCAGCTCTTCCTTTTCTCCATGTTTGGGTGTGGCGGTCAGGTTGTAAAAGGGAACACACAGACCTTCCCCCTCCCCGGCTGTAGACAGGGAGGAGAAGGGAAAGGGGAGAGGTCCCGGTTCCTCAGGGCAGAGGTGGGGAGAGAATGGTCCAAGCAACCTCCCTAATTTCTCTCTCATTTTTTTTTCATAAAAATCCCTAAAAGTCTCAGAGCAAGGTTGGCATCTCTGCATTAGCGTAGAATCCCTTATGCCAGTGCATAATAAAGCAGTCTTCTCTCTTCCCTAATGTCCATTACCGGAGCAGGAGGTTGAATGGATCAGGAGCCAACTGTTTCAGCTTCACACTGGCAGGTAGTTCCCTTCCTCACAGGGAATTCTCCCCTTGTCAATTATGGACAGAATTCTGACCCTGTGGCACCCTCAGAGTGACTTAAAGAGGCTGGCAGCATAGCGGAGAATTCTGACTTTCTATAACATTGCAAAATTCAAATGTAAGTATATAGCTACAAAAATTCAGTAGCTTGTATTGACAAGGGAATGAAGAGGCCATCCTTAATGAGAGTTATTGTAACTCCAGTTGTCTTTTTTTTTTTTGCTGAGTGTAACCTTTACAGTTACTTGTGTTTGAAAAAAGTGTGTGTTTTCAAAACAGCACTATTAATTAGCTGCCACTTTATTGGCAATTCTTAACCAGTTTCCTTCTTGACAGCTGTTTGTTAAAATGTCCAAAAGTGTGCCAGGCTCCTCAAAATATAGGTACATTTCACATGGGCCATACCCAAAGAGTTTGCAATCAGATCTGATGCATGATGCAAGAGAGGGAATCCTAAACAGTCAGTAGAATGGGAGACGAGAGAATGGGAGTGTGACAGAGTCATTCAGGCCATCTCAGCATCCTGTTGGAGGCATTGGTGTCCTGACACTTCCTGCTTAAGAAAAATCTTTTTTGGCCCGTGAGATATAGTCCTCCAGAGGCGCAGAAGGTGATATGGGCCAATAGAGAGCTAGCAGGACAGTTAAGACGACTTGCTGCTCCCGCTGAGAGTAGAGCTGGGTGAGACTGGGACAGAAGAGGAGTGCTTCAGTGCTAACCCAGAACTCCAAGGCCAGGTCAGTCCCTTGGCTTAAAGTGCTGCAACCAAGCGCCTGTCTTTTGTGTATGTGGATATGTTTGTTTGTTTGTTTGTTTAAAAGCGGAGTCTGAGTTAGCTGTTATTTAACTGTTTGAAGGATATATGCTGAGCTTATGGCATGGGCCGCCGTCCTCCTCCACATCCTGTAAAGTGAGGTGCTGTGACTGGTTCAGTCATAGAGGCCCCCTTGGGACTGTCACCTGATGTGCTGAGATTACCTCTGAGCCCGTTTTCCCTGCCAGCTTGGGACTCCAGAACCCTGCTTTGTTGAGCCAGACACGCTAGCCTGCTGCAACGCAGACCCAGGTCTGGTCCACGCCCCCAGAGCTGCAGACTTTAACTACAACTACTCAGCAGGTCTCCTATCTTGGCACCCAGACACCCAGCTCCCAATGGGATCCAGACCCCAAATAAATCCGTTTTAGTCTGTATAAAGCTTATGCAGGGTCAACTCATAAATTGTCCGTCCTCTCTAACACTGAGAGAGAAAGATACACAGCTGTTTGCTCCCCCAGGTATTAATCCCTTACTCTGGATTTATTAATAAACAGAAGTGATTTTATTAAGTATAAAAAGTAGGATTCAAGTAATAACAGACAGAACAAAGTAAGTCACCAAGCAAAATAAAGCAAAAACAAGCAAGTCTAAGCCTAATACAGTAAGAAACTGTTTACAGGTAAAATCTCACCCTCAAAGATGTTCCAATAAGCTTCTTTCACAGACTAGACTCCATCTTAGTCTGGGCCCAATCCTTTCCCCTGGTACAGTCCTTGTTAGTTCCAGCAGACATCTTAGGTGGAAATTATGGGTTTTCTCATGACTGGAACCCCCTTTGTTATGTTCCACCCCCTTTTATAGCTTTGGCACAAGGCGGGAATCTTTTGTGTCTCTGGGTCCGCACCCCTCCTTCTAAATGGAAAAGCACCAGGTTTAAGATGGATTCCAGTATCAGGTGACATGTTCACATGTCCTGTGAGACCCCAGCCTCCATTCTTCCAGGGCTGGCCCGCACATACCCAGGAAGGTTTGCAAGTAAACCGAGCCATTTACATCCAATTGTCCTAGTCAGTAGGAGCCATCAAGATTCTAAACCTCCATTAGTGGCCCACACTTTGCATAATTACAATAGGACCTTAGAGTTATACTTTATATTTCTAGCTTCAGATACAAGAATGATACATGCATACAAATAGGATGAACACACTCAGTAGATTATAAGCTTTGTAATGATACCTTAAAGAGACCTTTTGCATAAAGCATATTCCAGTTACATCATATTCACACTCATAAGCATATTTCCATAAAACATTATGGAGTGCAACGTCGCAGGCGCATCTGCTCACCCTGAGGCAAGGGGACACAACAGCGTTTACAAGGAATTACTGTGATGAGACATGCAAGGGTATGTGTTGTTATCCAACTAATTTTTAGCATCTTGGGAAGCAAAACAGCTAAAATGTGTGTACTTCATGTGACTATGAAGTGCTCTGTTCCTCTCTTTTCCTAAGTTTTTCAAATCCAAAAACAATAGGTACTACATTACAAATGTGTGTCTGGCTAATTAATGATATCTCTGTTTGCAGAGGATTGAGTGTATTATTCATATATTTTCTACATTTTTTGCTATAAGTTTATGGTCAGTATGTTTTATAGAACCTTTTATAGGTTCACACTATAGGTTGATAATGTAGGTATCTACTACTCTGAGATTGTTGAGATTATAATTATATTGCAGTAGTTTGGATAAAATATCTGCATTGTATTAAAGAAACAGATGTTTCCTTAAGTTGGTTTAGTGTCCCAGTAGACCCGGGTTTATGCAATAAGTGATATTGGGACTGTGGATTAGTGGGCAGAGAGAGATCAAGAGCATTGCAGAGATAATGATGTGCTGCGACTGGGAGAGGAAAGAACGAAGCTATTCCTTCATAGTTTCCGCCCACCTTAACACATGAAGTAACATTGACAACTGACATTAATTTAATTTTTCCAAATGTGGAAAAAACAATCAAGATCATCAAAAGGAATGAGATGCCCCAGAATGAAGGGATATTAACCCATGCTCTGATGCTCTGGGTGAGGAAACTGGGTATCAAATATCAGAGGGGTAGCCATGTTAGTCTGTATCCACAAAAACAACGAGGAGTCCAATCGTACCTTAAAGACTAACAGATTTATTTGGGCACAAGCTTTTGTGAGTATCAAATGTTTCTTGTTGGCATTTGGAAAATGTTTCACCGAGCAGCATGAAAAATGTTAAGCATGCCAAACTTTTACTTTTATTTTCCTTTCTTAAAACTTCTTACAAAGAACAAAATCTGCTATTATAAATTCCTGTCGAAGGAAAATTGAAATGGCGTCCTCATATATTGACAACCTATTTTCTTGTATTTGTTTTGTTTTCAGATGAACTGCTTCAGAAAGAGCAAAACTACTCCGATGATGTCTTGGCCAATATGATTAGTGAGCCCAGGATCAGCTATGGAAATGATGCCCTCATGCCTTCATTGACTGAAACTAAAACCACAGTTGAACTTCTTCCAGTTGATGGAGAATTCAGCCTAGATGACCTTCAGCCATGGCATCCTTTTGGTGTTGATTCTGTCCCAGCCAACACTGAAAATGAAGGTAATGTAGAATCACTGAGAGAAGGCCCCACCCAGAGTGTTTTGAAGTGAATTGGTGTGTGATGATTGATTCATGTCCTAAAAATCTTGGCCTTTCTAACTTAAGTAGGAAATTATACATTCTGATTGTGGGAAATGGTCTGCCACACCTGCCTGGCTTCCTTAATGGGACAGAGAATGCTGATTACATCTCAGATGTTTAAGTACATCATAAATCTCAGTGTTGAATTTAATCTACTCCCCTTATTGTAAAAACAGCAAAATTTAAGTGATATTCTATAAATTAACGGGGTTAATGTGTCAGAATTATGTGCATTTTAAAATCACTTAAACAAACAGGAGCTTTTAATTGCTAGCATCAAAATGAATAAGCACACTACTCTAGAGTCATACTAAAAATAAAACGTTGTGGTGTAAGTATACATGTGATTTTACTGATTAGAATATTTTCCGGTATTTATTGCCGGGGCATTCTGCATGCGCTCTCCATTTTGTAACTGGACAGTGAAAGCTTCTACAGGAGTACTTTGTGTAGCTCATGGGATAACCAGTTGAGACAGTCATATGCTTTTCATGTTTTTAATTTTAAATAATTTCTGTCTAATCTTTACATTTAAAAATAATCGGGCATTTTACTGCCAGGGCAGTAGAAAGGCCAGGTTTTGTCTAGGTGCCTGAGCCACATTAATCAGAAATCTAGAAAACTCTTTCTTGTTCACTTCCTTTAAGTTTCTTCTTATGTAAGTGTTAAGATGAATTAACAAAGGGAAACACAAACTCCTCCAGTTCAGTGAGAGAAACTCAGTCAAGGTTAATTGAAACAGAAAAATGAGCATTTATGAAAGAATGATCGATGCTACTTTAAGATGACACTGTTGCTTCCACAGGCAGCTAAATTGCATCTAGATGTGTGGTTCTTATTTCTTTTAATATATTCCTAATAAAGATGCACAAACAACTCTGCTTTGAATAATACACTGTTTAATTTTGGATTATTGGGCATTTTAATACGTGCTACATTAGTCTGTTGTGGCACTTTCAGTGTTTCCTTTGTAAATCTTTTATAGCTATTCAAGGAGTATTGAAGGGTCTTTATAGACAAGGATATTCTTATTGTTGTTGCTTCACAAATAATTAATCATAGTACATGTAGGATTAAAAAATACCCCCGTGGAGAGATTTAAGATACGTTATAGTGAATAGTTGAAATAATAGGTGTAGCCATTAGATGTGAGATGCTGAGCACCGCACAGGACTGCTCTGCAGGACTGACCCTTAGAGGAGATTCTTGGTCTCTGGATAATGTGGCATATGGTTGATCTAACAATTTTAACTTGGGTGTTGGTAATTTGATCATTGTTTAATGAATAGCCAATCTACAGATACTAATACTGCTTTGCTTTAGCAAAATAAATAAGTAAATCTAATTTTTGAAATATTGGTGATCAGAAATTCTGAGTGTTAGTCTTTTGGCCTGGGAGTCTTAACTCCCTAAATGCAAACATTAACACGAATGCAATGCTATTCCTGTGTGGCATTGGAAGACGACGTACTTCACTATTATCCAAAGCAGCCCTTACAATGTGTTGGGTAAACCAGTTGCCTTTTTAGATTTAACGTGCACATCAGAATACAAATTTTTCGAACAGACGCTGATATCTGTCAAGTAAATCAAATATGTATTTATATGACAGACTGATTCTAAATGAACTATTACGTTGTGTTTTTCTCAACATTGTCACAGCTGCATGAGATGTTTTTAATTAACCATTGAAAAAGGAATTCATGAAGTTGAGTGATGGTAAGAAAGAACAAGTGCAAGCAAATCCAGCATTAAAGTCATAATTTGGTATTTCAGTCTAGCACCTCCCTCTTCTGGAGGTGTGTTTAAGTGATCATCAAGATATAGTAGATGCAAAACTGCTATCTGTCCAGACATCCTTTTATCCTGCTGGTGTGATGGGGGATGATTTAAGTGTGAGACTTCTTACTTTCATTCTGAATTTCCCTGTGGGTTGCATATTTGTGTAAAAGATACGTGTAATTTTAGCAGTTTCTCTCTAATTAGAATTGCTTTCCATCTGCAGTTGTTTGCATACCTTGGTTAGAAGTTAAGGAGCCAGTGAAAAATTGATTTCTCTGCAGTCTAAATTTAAGCCTGCTAAGATCCAGCAAATCCCCTCAGACTTCTGAAAGTCCCCCGCTCCTCCCGCATATACACTAAGTTGATTTCCCAATAAGTATCCAATGACAACTATATTCAAGGAAGAATATAAACCTACATGCACTCTTAGATCTTTGGTCATGTGAGTTATCTTCCTGTTACTGTGAAATATTGACAGGTTTACAAAATCTGTTCCTTTCTAGTTTTAAAAAAGGTAATTTAAGTCCACGTGATAAGACTAAAAAATGAGGCATATTGTATTTAAAAAACTTGGAAAAGAGACTTTCACAGATACTCTTATTTTAGCAATGAATTATAATACAAATTAACATATTTCTAGCTTAGTAACGGCCTAGGGTTACCATTCGTCCGGATTCCCCCGGACATGTCCGGCTTTTCTCAGTTAAAAATAGCGTCCGGGGGGAATTTGTAAATGTCCGGACTTCCCCCCTATGCAGAGCGCGCGCGGCTGACAGGGCAGCCGGCCGGATGGTGCCACTTGCATGGGGCTCCGGCAGCCAGAGAGAGCCCTTCCTCCGCTTCCCCCTCCTCTCCCCTGCAGCTGAGATCACTCCCCTCCTCTCTCTTCCTCCCTCCCCCTCCCTGCATTCACAACGGGCCTCCGGCAGTCTGGAGCTCCTCCCCCTGCCCAGCAGCACTCTGCGAGGGCAGGAACCGGGCTATGTGCTCCGTGGGGGAGTGCGGCAGCGTGTCGGGCTGCGTGTGGAGCAGGGGGAGGGTTGGATGGGTCAGGAGTTCAGCGGGGGGCTGTCTGGGGGTTGGGGGTGTAAGGTTTTGGGCAGTCAGGGTACAGGTAGGGGGTAGGGTCCTAGGGGGGCAGTTAGGGTGGGGGGGGTCTCAGGAGGAGGCACTTACGGGACAAGGAACAGGGAGGCTTAGGTAGGGGGTGGGGTTCTGGGAGGGCAGTTAGGAGCAGGGGTCCCAGGAGGGGGCAGTCAGGGGACAGGGAGCAGAGGGGTTTAGATGGGTCGGGAGTTCTGGGGGGGGCGGGGGGCTGTCAGGGGGTGGGGAATGGTTGGATGGGGCGTGGGAGTCCCTGCTGTCTGTCTGGGGGTGGGGGTGTGGATAAGGGTTGGGGCAGTCAGGGGACAGGTAGGGGATAGGGTCCTAGGGGGCCAGTTAGGATGGGGGGAGGGTCTCAGGAGGGGGCAGTCAGGGGATAGGGTCCTAGGGGGCCAGTTAGGATGGGGAGAAGGTCTCAGGAGGGGGCAGTCAGGGGACAAGGAGGAGGGAGGCTTAGGTAGGGGGTGGAGTCCTGGGGTGCAGTTAGGTAGGGTTACCATACGTCCGGTTTTTCCCAGGCACGTACGGCTTTTTGGTCCTCAAATCCCCGTCCGGGGGGAATTGCCAAAAAGCCAAACATGTCCGGGAAAATAGCTTTGCCGGCATCCCTGCCCCAGTCCCCTGCTTACCTTGCGGCTCCCGCAGGCTGCGAGCGGCAGATGGATTCCCCCACGGCGGCTGCTGCTGCTGCTCCCCCCAGACACCTCAGCTCTGTGTAGCTGAAGAGCCGAGCTGCCCGAGCACTACCGGCTTCACGGTTTGCCGGGCAGCCCCCAGACCCTGCGCCCCCGGCCGAGCGCTTCCCCTCCCGGGCTCCGGCTGCGTTGGGGAAGCGCCCGGCCAGGGGCAGGGTCTGGAGGTCTGGGGGCTGCCCGGCAAACCGTGAAACCAGTAGCGCTCGGCCAGCTGTTTCGCAGCTGGGAGGGAGGAGGGGGAATGCGGGGCGCTCAGGGGAGGGGGCGGAGTTGGGGAGGGGACTTTGGGGAAGGGGCGGAGTTAGGGCAGGGCCAGGGCCCCGTGGAGTGTCCTCTTTTTTTAATGAGGAAATATGGTAACCCTAAGTAACGCATGGCCATCGCATTTGCCAGTGTCTAGCTCAGCTTAGCTAGATATACTTCCCCTAATGCTTCTGAGGAAACCAAGGGTGAAATCTTGGCCCAGTTGAAGTCAAATGGGAGTTTTTGCTAATGTTTTCACCCTATGGGTTTTTCCCCCACAGACACAGTTGTCCTCAGTGAGGAATAGACTATTTATCTTTTTCTAAAATTAAATTTTTGTTAACATAACCTTATGCTATCGTGATGTGGCCAATCACCACTTTCACCTCTCTTGAGTCCATGGAAAATTGTACCACAACCCCTGCCAGTTGGTCTGTCTTGGATTTTGAGTTCCTTGGGGAAGGACTGCCCCTTCTTTTCCTTTTGGAGAGAAAAGCACATTGTGGGTGCTTCCAGATTAAATAATAGTTACATATAAAGTGCTAGAAATGCTCCTAATCCCCTCAGGTATCTTAATATTAGGGTATGTCTACACTACGAGAGTAGTTCGATTTCACTTAAATCGAATATGTGGAATCGATATTGCAAAGTCGAACGTGTGTGTCCACACTAAGGACAGTAATTCGACTTTGTGAGTCCACACTAACGGGGCAAGCGTCGACATTGGAAGCGGTGCGCTGTGGGCAGCTATCCCACAGTTCCTGCAGTCCCCGCTGCCCATTGGAATTCTGGGTCGTGTGCAAGAGCACACTGAACGAAGCCTGCATAGTCATCCCATCATGAAAAAAAGTAGGTACAATAATGAACTTCTGGGAGCCAAACTTTTATGGAAAATAGCATTGGGCTCCAATTTTGTGCACTTGCTGATTTGTGCCTAAAATTATCATATTTGCATGTGAAAATGAGGTCAGTATATATACAAACAGTTTTGGAGCATGCAGAATTAGTGTACTACTTTAAAACTTGGACTGCAGCGTACCATGTGTCTTATTAGTACTGTGGTTATCATATCTTTGCACGTAGTCATCCTGTACATTACAGACTTACACCACTTCACATCTTCCTCCAGCACCCACCCTTTCTTCAAAGAACATATCTATAAGTCAGCGCTCTCCCTTATGCACACCTCATGGCCTGATTTCTAGCACTTTATATGCCCACCTGCTGTTCCCTATGTGAGGAGACCCTACCTGGGGATTGTTTTGCAGACATGTGCACTGTTGTTGTTCTACTCTGTTTCCAGCTGCTTTGGCTCTTCTTCCCTAAGCATACAAACATTTATCATTGCAGACAATCCCCTTGTGTTGCCAAGTAACTGACAGCACTAAAGCAGCTAGCACAGAATTGCAAGGCCTACTTTGCACAAGAAGGATGTCTACATGCTGTATTGGGAAGGCAACATAGTACAGCAAGGGCAGTGGATTAGGAGTCAGGAGCGCCAGGCCAAAAATTTCAAAAGTGACTAATGATTTTTTGAGTGGCTCAATATTGGATGTCCAATTAGAAAAACCTTAAAAAGGGCCTGATTTTTCAGAAGGCAGCTGCTCAGCACTTTCTGAAAATCAGGCCCCGTTAAGGCGTCTCATATTTGGGCACTTAGAAATTGAAGATTCCAAAATCACTTGTTACTTTTGCAGATCTTGAGGTTCTGTTTCCAGCTTTAGCTTTCCTATGTGACCTTGGGCAAGTCACTTCCCTCTGTGTGTCAATTTCAACATCTGTAAAATGGGGGGTAATGATACTTGCCTTCCTTTCATAAAGCAGTTTGAGAACTATGGATGATAAGAGCTGTATAAGAGTTAAGTATTATTATTTCCCCCATCCGCAGAAGTATTGGGCCAGCCACATGTAGCCACGTCAATTTACAGCAAACAGTTCCCTTCTCCTCTTCCCCATTCAGCTGCCACCATTTTTCCTGCCACAACCTGTTCTCCTAATTTTTTAGTGAGTGACATAATTTTACTCTTCCATTCAGCTATCACTTCTGCAGTGTCTATATATCCTTTGCAACAACATATTCAGTCCCTGCTTTGAAGTACCAACTGTAACAGCATACAGGTGCCAGATGAGCAGGGGGGGAAATGTTCAGAGAATACGGGATCTGGGCGAGGGCAAGAAGCATGGGGACACCAGAGGAGGGAATAAGGGTAATGTTTCTGCAGTAGCAGGATATTTCAATCCTTCAGCACCAATCCTTTTCACTGGAAAAATGCTGCTGCACTGGAGGGCTGTAGCCCACAATTGAAGAAACCTAGCAAAAGGCTTAGATGAGAAAACATTTAGTGGTTGTACTTTTATTTAGCATTATACAAAAAACAGTTTCTAGTGAAGGCAATCACATGGGCTACTGATGGTGCTCTGAATTGCCAGGAAGATGGTTTGATAACTGATCCATCTTTACTTCCCCATATAGGGAGCATGGCGTGTGCTAAGAAAGCAGTGCAATCCCCCTGAGAAAAGCCCCTTTCAACACTCAGTAGCAGAGCTGGTTGGGAATATTCCATCTGACTGATTTCCTGACAGAAAATGCAGTTTCCACAAAAACTGATTTTGTCTCAGTTCAACTCAAACCAGCATATTTTGTTTTTAATTGATCCAGTCTGTTTTGTTTCTAATCAGTTCAACAAAACATTCAACTACATTTCCCTATCAGCACATTGCCTTTTGAGAGTTGTAATTTGGGACCCTCCTTTTTTTCCTGTGAGCAAGGTTCCCTGGAGGACATCTTTTATAATGCAGTGTGGATTTCCGTCTCATTGAGCATCATGGCGCTTCATGACTTGGAATAAATTATGGGAAATGTCCAGTCAGGGAGGCTGGCCCATGGGAGAGAATGGGGCCATCTGGCTTCTGAACTACAACGTTGATGAGGCAATTCCCCACTTTGGGAAAATGCATTTTAATATTGAACTGACTCAAAACTAAGCAGCTCAGGTCAGTAAACTGAAACAAAATATTTCAATTTTGGGAATGTCACTGTGGTTTATATTCAGAAATTCCATTCCACACAAAAAAATTGACATTTCAACTTTTTGTCCCAATTCAGGATAAAAGCAAATGTTGAAATGTCAGAATTTCCTATAAGACAGAAATTCCCATTTTCACTCTACTGTTCAGTAGCAACTCCTTTATCTTATTTCCGCTTCACCATCACTAATCAGAAAGTTCAGATAACCATCCCAAAATTCAAATGCATAACAGAACTGTGTCTAAATACCGTGGTTCTGGAAGACCAGGCTGTGACTTTCACAAGACATCTGGTACTTTGCACCCTATTTCCAGAGCAACCAAAAGCAGAAGCCAAGATCTTTGTGCCATTTTGGCACTTCCAATGCCAACTGGAACAAAGAAGCACAAAGTAGCATAAAAGAAGAAAAATAAAGAAGGTGGAGGGGAGGAATAACACCTTTTTTTTTTTTTATACTTCCCCAACAGGTTCAAGTTTGGGTTTAGCTAAGGTTATGGGTGAAGGGTCAGGTTATTCACTTTCCTATTACTATTAGTGCCGATGGGCTCCAAAAAGCATCACGCCAGTCTTCAGACAGGTATGGCCTCTGTGTGGGAATATAAAGTATTTAAAGATGTGAATGTGGGGCACAGAAATATGGTTGTTTTTCAAGTCCCCTTCCACATTTAAAATGGAAGATAATCTAATTAGAAGGACAATTATACTGCATACAAACTAAAATATATTAGGAACTACATTTTATTTATATATATATATATATATATATATATATATATATATATATATATATATA